>NC_056737.1:1561343617-1561658552 GCF_019279795.1 Protopterus annectens
AAGGTTAGGGTCAGCTTATGTACCAATGCTTCCTCTCTACTTAGGGCAGTATCAGAATCTAGCATTAACCAATCAATTAACCTGTCAGTATTTTTTCCCAAATTTTGCAAGTAAAGGAGAGTATATGCTGTGCTTACTTGATGTTTATTGATAATTGCTTTTCTGCCTGCTCAGAACATACAGATTAGGATACGTATCAGTTCTTAGCTTCCTTGACATATCACAAAATGGGTGTATTGGTCACAAATGTAACTATATCCAGACAGTTTACAGATTACATCTTATTTGTCTGCACTAAATTGAATCTCCCCCTACCAAGCCAAAAAAGGCTCATTCAGCTAGACCTGTGACTGCTTCCCTATATTCCAGTCTAGAGTATGCATTGACATTAGTTGTGGGATCACCACTTGGTCAAATCGTCTACCTTTATCACTCGTTGCAAACTGGAGCCAGTCTCAAGGGGAAGAGAGGCCTTTGGCTCAACCGCAGGAATTTAGGAAGCTGGGGACTGTCCCGTACGTTGAGGAAGAATGACAATTTACAACATCTGATAAAGAAGCTGTGTAATTACCATAATGTTCCATCTCTTTGTTCATTTTCATTATTCCTCAACTTTCCGCCCTCCATCTCCCTCTTTTTCTCACAAGTGAAGTCTGAATGAATGAAGTTCTTGGGACACCACATGTCCCATGTTTTGAACTCTAATTATGAAAATTCTTTTATGGTCTTCATGTCAAGTGGCAAACAAGATCTGAGGAGTGTTAGGGGTGGTGAATTATGGGTAGGGAAGGACCTCGAGAGTTTGTTGGTGGCCATGAGCAAGGATAACAGCCTCGTCAGATCCAAGTATCAGATCCAAACCCATACATTGAGGAAGAATGAAAATGGACAACACAGATGGAACATTATAGTAAGTACATACCTACTTTTTTCCAATTTTGGTGCCTTGGCAGACTATTGAGGGAAGACCTAGACTTATTCTATGGCCCCAGTTTAGGAACCATTTCTGGAAGTATCAGTGTTTGCCACAGTCCCCCCCCCCCCAATCCCCGTGTGATTATTTCATTTTCTTGGTTGGTATAAAGCTGTCAATTGTACCTATGAAGGACACTCCAGGGTGGTTCTTAATTTGTTGGAGTGGCTCTTGATCAACTCCTATAACCTTTCTATTTCTGGTTACTCTGTGAACTTCATATACTGATGTTTTGGTAGAGAGGTTTAGGTTCATAGGTAGGTACTAGGTTATTGGCCCTAGGACCTATATAAGCCTAGCCAAAAAGGTACCCTGGCTTTCGCCACCCAAGAAAATTATTTTCCTGAGCCCCTGTTGAGCAGCGCCACAGAAGAGATCCCTGGTGTGAATTTCCTGTCTCCCATCCAATCATCAAGATGTTTTTTGAAGAGTGCTAATGAGGAGCTTTGTTTGATATAGATAGGTCGTTTTCCAGAGTATGGGAAGTCTCTGGGACAGCAGTCTATCCCTCCAGCATGTTCTGTTTATTGTGGTGACAAGGTTTAGGTCTCTAGAGCATGTAGCTCAGAGGGACTGGGATTTCTTTAAGTGGAGCATGTCAAACAGCTCTGGGTTTGGCATAGCTTTGTATGTTAGGCAGAGATCACCTCTGAGCAGGTGATATGCAACGGAGTAAAGCTGGAGTTTTTTGAGATGGTCTGCATAGGGCATCTGTTTGAGGCTGGTAATCCTCTTTGTGAGGTATTTCTGCAGCCTTTCTAGTTGTTGTAGATGTCTTGTGAGGTACATACCAAAAGGGGCATTGTACTCTATAATGGGTCTAATGAGTGATGAGTAAATGAGGAGCAATGACCTCTTTTCTTCCTGGATGAGAAACCTTTTGTGATGAGGTGTGTCACGTAGAAGGATTTCCTGACTACTGTGGTGATTCATGGGTACAGAGTTTTTTCCAAAAGGGATGACAGTGCACTTTTTGGCATTGGGCTTGAGGCCATGGCTTTGACAGCAGGCATCTGTCTCAGTGAGGCCCTTTTATAGGATGTCCACATCATTAGGAGTTTCGATTATGGCTCCTAGTTTGCAGGCATCTGCAAACTTCATTAGCCAAAGACCTTCTGTGTTAGCCTGTACATCTGAGAAGTAGATACCAAACAGGAGAGGACCCAAGACTGAACCCTGTGGTACTCCACTTGTCACTGGTCTGAAGTCGGATTTGGAGTCTGCTGCTTTCACAGTGTGGGTTCTGTCAGTGAGCCAGTTGGAAACCCATCTTGTGACATAGGGATTTATACCTAGCTTAGTGAGTTTATCTATAATTCCAGAAGGGGGGATGGTGACGAAAGCCTTGGCGAGATGTAGATAGGCCGTGTGAACCACCTTACCCTCATCTACAGCTTTGGTGACCGCTTCAAAGACGTCTATCAGGTTTAGGAGACAAGATCTGCCTTTTACAAACCTGAACTGGGTGGGGTCCAGAGATTACCAATGTCATTGTTTATAAGTTCCATGATGATACGTTCCATAGCCTTGCAGATCAGGCTTGTCAGGCTAATGGGGTAGTAGTTCCTGGGGTCCGTGGTGGCTCCCCCTTTGTATAGTGGGATAACCATCGCTGTGCGCCATTCAGTGGCACAAAGCCTGAGGCGAGGCTATGACTGAACATGGTACCTGGGTGGGGTCCCAGTTCATTCTGTAGTTTGTGTAGAATGCAGCCTGTGATGTTGTCAGGTCCCATGGATGCTATGTTCTTGGCTTTGGAGAGTGTGGTTTTTACCTGTGCAGCTGTGATTACAGGAACTTTGCATTCTTCTGGTATAGAGATGGGCCCTTTAGAGGGTGAGAAGGGGGTAAAGTTAGCACTGAACCTATCTGACAGCATGTTGGCAATATCAGTTGGTTCTGTATATTTAGTGCCATTGTGCTGTCACTCAGACCAGATCTGAGTGTTTGAGTGTTGTCATTGAGATTCTTGACATAGCTATAGAATGCTTTGTAGTTGTCTTTAGAATCCGTGGAAATTTTGTTTTCGTAACTAGCTTTGGAGGATTTTATGAGGGATCTCAACTTTTTACTGAGGCTGACCAGGGAGTTCCTCCAATCATGGGATTTTACTCTTTTTTGCAACAGTTTCTTCTGTTGTAGAGTTTTTTTTTGGAGGATAGCATCTTGGTTCTGTTAGGGATTGCACGATCCATGCACTTATGTAAGTGCTTGTAAAGTGCATTTGTGTAGGATTCAGCAGTCATACCTCTATTGTCCGTCTGCATGGGTGTTGTGAAGTTTGCCACTTCTGTCTTAAGAAGCGTGAAGTTGGCTTTGGAGAAATTTTTTACAGTGGTTTCCTTATGGGAGATTGGGGTGGGATGTGGATGTCTAGGGTGTTTAACTTGTGGTCGGGTCTGACCAACGAGGAATTGACCTCTGGTGTGGAACACCAATTGCCCATGTTGGTAATGACCAGGTCTGGGATATTGCTGCCCCTGGTAGGGGTGTAGATAAGTTGATCAAGGCGTTGGAATTCATGAATTCCAGAAAAATGTTGAGCAAAAGAGTTGGTACATGAGTAGTTTTCCCAGTTAATGGTGGGGTAGTTAAAATCGCCCATTATTAGGGTGTTAGGTTGTACCCTAATATTTTCCAGTGTATCAAGAAATGAGGAGTGGGAATCCTGGGGCATGGTGGGGGATCTGTAGCAAGCTGCAATTTGGATTGCTGTCTTGCTCACAGTTAGTTGCACTTGGATAATCTCGGATGCATTATGCTGAGCAACTAGCTTGGATGTGTGGATACCCTTAATGAATATGGACATGCCTCTGCATTTAGTGTTTCGGTCCAGGTTAGGTGGCCGAAAGGTGTGGTATGAATTATAGCCTGGTAATGCAGGGGTGCTGTCTGGAGCCCTGAACCAGGTCTCTGTCACTGTACAGATGTCAGTGTCCTCCATTTTAAGGAGTGCCTCAAGTGAGTGCATTTTGAGGTTTAGACTTCTAGCATTGAGTAGCATTACCCTCAGATTTTGCTTGCTTGTACCTGTTATGGTGATGAGTTTCTCATTTGAACCTTGCCTAAAAAGGCACTATAGGGGTGGCAAGAGCCTTAGCTAGTATCCGGATTCCAAAGGTTGACAGGTGCAGGCCATCTCTGGCAAAGCATCATGGTCTGTTGATCATGTCATCCCAGGCAGACAGATACTGGATCCCCTTAGAATGACACCAGAAGCTTAGCCAATTGTTGGAAGTCAATCATTTTGTCCTTGTACTGTGGTATCATTCTGGTGATGGCAGGATGCTACTCAGGGCTAGGGTCATAACTGACTGGGCTACAAAATCAGACAGCTCCTTCATGTCTCTTTTTATGTAGTCCATGGAGGTACCCCTCAGGTTATTCAAACCAACATGGACAATGACAGAGTCAGTTTTGTACTTGTTATGGAGTGACCTGAGTGCGTACGTTATGTGGCGGATCCTGGCACTTGACAGGCAGCTGACAGTAACTTTCTCCTTGTTTAGCCTGGTGAGGGGGAACATCAGTGTGCCTGACTATAGAGTCACCTATGAGTAGAGTGTTGGGTACGTTGGTATGCCTTATGGGCTGTGGTTGAGTGGCACACTGAGTTTGTAGGCTATGTGTCATTTGGGTTGTGTTGGGGGGGGTGCAGATTGCCTGCGATTCTGCTTTGGAGGTCCCTGTTGCTTGGACAGATTTTTATTGAGAGCCTCCGTGAATGTAGGTGTATGTTTTGATGAACTATTTGATGAGTGCGGTGTGGTGCAAGTGTTTGCCTTCTCATATTGACTGTCTAGTCCAGTCTTGGGTGAAGAGAGCTTTACTTCCAGTTTGGCTGAATAAGTGCATCTTTCACAGGTTGTAGTGTTGGGTGGTAGAAGGAGAGGGTGCCTGTGTACATGAGGCAATTGCTGCATTGCCTCAAGATGTCCAGATTTATCAGGTAGACAGGAGAAAACACCGGGAGCTGACCCTTAGGCATGCCTGGATAGGTACTTAATAAACAAGTACCCTTGCCCAGTTGCAGGAGATAGGGGAAGTGACTTATAGGGTATTCTTTTTAGATACTTGGTTTAGCATATTCTGTATTCAGTTTTTTCACATTCATTTATGTAAGGTCATTGGTTTCATCCTGATTCTGCAGCATGATATATAGCTGGAGTATGACTTATTTTGCCTCAGTCTTAAGTCTGGGTTAGGAATTGCCCTTTACTTTCTGTGGGAATGATGATGCAGCAAAGTTACAGTTGATAAGATCCATTAGCAGACATCATATTCTACAGAGGGTTGTCAGGATAATCATTTTCTGTGACCTGTGTAGATTTACAGAAAAAGCAGAGCAAGGGAGGTGGTTCTTAAATGAAGCATGTGTGTATTTCTGCTGTGGGATCTTTCATACGTAGGAGTGAAGGATTTGTGTTGAGATAAGGTCAGCCCTAGTGACTTAACATTTCTTAGCTAGAGTATGGCATGACTTTGGCTTCCATCTTCTTTTTATGTGGACTGGCCTACTGTCCAAAGTACTGGCAACAGTACCACGCCAGATGGAGTATTATGGGATTCCTGTTTTCTCAAAAGGACTTGTACTTCTCCCAAATGTCGGTTTTAAGGATCATCATATGGTGTCATCCACTATGTGATTTGCCATGATTCCTGGGTTTTGTTGCAATACAGTTGCCAAGCTGAATGGCTGAGTGACTCTGATCTGAGTAGGTCTTTCTAGTACAGTGAGCCATCATCACCATCAGAGGTGCTTTGATAGATGGTTCCAATTGGGATTTCTAAAGGATTTCTAAACTAGCAGAAATTTAGACATGGTACATATTTGTTTAGTTGATGAGTTTCCCAAGCCTGTCACTTAAGAGAATTAGCTGAGGACTGTGTCATGTTGGTTAATGAAGACTTTATCTCTTTGCTGGATGCGGGTGAAGAATTCAGTTTTCCTTAACTAACCCACCCTCCATATTCCTGTTTGGTTAGTGGTGGGTTTAAACAGAGGGTCCTGTCTATTTTCTGTTGATGGTAGCTCAGGAGGATGTAAAAGATCCCATGACACCTATGGAAGGTTGTAGGGGTCCTTTATTTGAATTCTGTTTACAGCTTATTTACACCAGTATTATATATATTTGCATATTTACATATTTTCTTCACCAACATTCACAATGAAGAAACAACAGTATTTTCTCTACTGGACCCTCACTCCTCCACAGCCACCATTTTATTCTTTTTATAATTGCTAGAAAAACCCATTTCCCACTAAACATAATTTCAGTGAGCCTTTTCATTCCAAGTAATCTGTGAAACAAAGTATTCTATCTATTCTAATTTTGTTCCTTTTTAAATATCCTTATAATATCCGTATACTATCATATCCATGTTTGTCTTTCTTTTATATTTCCAAAAACATTTCTTCACACATTTTTCTCATACTTTTCTTACTCTTTTATACATGTTAAAACATGTTCTGCTGTTTTCTCTTTCCCACAATATAAACAAATTTTTTAGTTTCCCTTTTTATATGGCATCGTACTTTTAACAGTAAGTTTATTTGTACCTAACCTCCATAAGAAATCCTTACATCCTACCTAGTTTTTACACCATTTCGTTTCTTTCATAGATTATATTTTTTTCTTGCAAGTTTTCCCACTGATTAATACAAAATGATTTATCTGTTTTCTCGTACCATATTTTTTCTTTTACACCATCAGTCTTTATCTTCAGTATTCTTATCTTTTCTAAAAAATGCATTTCATTCATTATAATTTATTTTTCTTTTATTAGATCTAACGTCTTCCTACATGTCTTTGTATTTGCAATCAATTGTCTTTCTGACTAATTTCTCTCTATCCTTTATCCATATTAACACTTTATGTAAATTCAAAGAAGCCCCAATTACTATTAGGTTTATTAATCCTAAACCAGATTCAGTACAGAGCCCCATATAAACCTGAAAGATATTTCCATTAATTTCTTTTCATACATTTTTGGAGTCATGAAAACCCTTACTAAATATGCCATTTTACTTATCAACACAGAATTTACTAAATTCACTTTCATTTTGTATGACAACTCAAGTTTTCCATAATACAGTTATTTTATAGTTGTTAAATTTTCCCATTGTCTTTTCTTTATTTTGTGAATACTGTATTGTAATAAAGTGAATTGTATACCTGCTATACTGTTACTGCTACCTAATCAATGACTTCTTTCTTTATTAACATCCATCCATCCTATTTCTTTTAAATATTAAATTATATTTTCCACCCAAAATACATTTTTTGTTACAACTATATCAATTGCATAAATCATTATTTCATGAATTTGTACTCACTTTTCCATTGCATATTCTGCCTTATTAGTTTTACCATGGATTTCACTAAATATTAAAACAAAGTACTACTCATTGGAGGTCCTTGTGTAATACCTTTATTCATTTCTACTTTTCTACTTAACCACCCTTTAATTAGTTTTCTCATTCTCATGTTTTTATAAGCAGTCATGCATACTGTTTTTATTTATTTTTTTGCTAAGATTGTAGTTATCCATAGATTTCCATAGCACTTCATGTTGTATTGTATCTAAAGCTTTATTAACATCACCGACCATTAATTTCATTCCATCATTTTTTCATGACATCATAGGATCATAGGAAGTTACTAGGCTGTTGGTCCTGAGGCCCTACAAGCCTAGCCAAGAATTTAGCCTATGTTCCGACAAGTCAGCACCTGATGCCCATGTCCAAGCAGGGACACAGGTGGAATCCCTGGGGTGTATTTTCTGTTCCCCATTCAGTTATCCAGGTTGCGCATAAAAAGGGTTAATGAGGTGCTCTGCTCGATGTGGAGAGGGAGTCTATTCCAGAGAAGGGGGAAGTCTCTGGGACACAAATCTGTCCCACCAACAAGTCCTGTTGATGTCACAGACCAGGTTCAGGTCGTGAGTGTGGGTTACTTGAGTGGAGCTTGACTTGGGGATATGCAGCATTCCCATCGTCAGGGGCTGAGATAGCTTTGTATGCCAGAGGTCACCTTTGAGGGTCTGTATGAGACTGAGTAGAGGGAAAGGGCTTTTAGCCTGTGTAGGGTAGATGTTTGAGGCCCTGAATTCTCCTGGTGAGGAACCTCTGTGGTCTCTCCAGCTACTGCATGTGCTTTGTGAGGTACATGCTGAAAGGGACACTGTACTGATTAATGGGTCTAGTAAGGGAAGAATACAGGGATGTTATGACCACCTTGTCCCTGGATGAGATATCCCTACTAATGAGGACGGCCATGTAGAAAGCTTTCAGTACAATGGAGGCAATATGGTGGTCAAAGTCAGTTTGCTATCAATCTGGGTGCCCAAGTCCCTCACAACTGATTGCATGCTTTAGGACCCTGTTATTAATGTGCTAACTTATGGGGACATCACTCTTCCCCAAGGGGGATGTTTATGCATTTTTTGGCATTCATTTTGAGGTCATGTTTCTGGCACCCTGTTTTTTGTTTGGGTGAGACCCTCTTGGAGGATGTCCACATCACTAGGGGAATTGATGACAGTGCCCTGCTTGCAGTCATCTGCAGACTTGGTCAGCCATAGCTCGCTGGTTTTGGCCTGCACCTCAGAAAAGTATATCACAAACAATAGAGGCCCCCAAGACAGATTCCTGAGGTACACCACTCATTACAGGTTTACTGCTTGAGGTGGCTTCCCCTATTTTGACGAGGTGGATTCTATTAGTGAGCCAGTTTGCTACCCATCTGGTAACATACATATTGATGCCTAGTTGAGAGAGTTTATTATATCCGAGTGGGGAATGGTATCGAATGTTTTGGCTAGGTCAAGGTAGGTGGTGTGCACCATCTTCCCCTCATCCATGGCTTTGGTGACTGTCTCAAAGAAGTTGACCAGATTTAACAGGCATGATCTCCCCTTGGTGAAACCAAACTGTGTGAGACTAGTTAGGCTTATGGGTCTGTAATTTCCTGGATCAGTGAACACTCCACCTTTGTGCAGAAAGATGACAATGGCTGTCCTCCACTCGGCTGGGATGAAGCCTGTATTCAGGTTGAATAGGGTGTCTAATGGTGCTGCAAGTTCCTGCCTGAGTTCATGTAGGATGTAGCCTAGGATGTTATCAGGTCCCATGAAGGCTTTGTCTTTTGCCTTTGAGAGGACAGTGATGACTTGTTCCCTAGAAATAAGGGGAAGGGGGCAGGTGCTGGAGATGTCCTGATTTACTTATGGGGAATAGATGGATGAAGTTTTCACTGGACTTGTCTGCCAGCAGGTTGACTATATCTACGGCATTTGTGTATGTGGTGCCCTTGATCACCAGTTTTGAGCAGATCTGAGTGCTTCCTTTGAGATTACAGACCTATGTGAAGAAAGCCTTATGATTGTCTTTAGTTGATGTGGACTGTTTGAACTCGAAGTTTGCTTTGGAGGATTTCACTAGTGCTCTTATTTGCCTGTTCAGGCTAAGGAGAGATTGCTTCCAATTAGGCACCTGCTCCTCCTTGGTCCTGGACAGTAATTTTTTCCTTTTATTATAGAGTTTATTTATTGCAGATGTCCACTTGACAGGTTTACTCTTCCTTCAGGAGGAGGATTTTTGTCCTGTCAGGTATTCCTGATTCCATGCAGCTGTATAAATGCTTGTATAGTACTTTGGTGTCTGTCTGGACACATTTGCCAGCTCCTATGGAGGGAGGGGGGACTGTGAAGCTGTTTATACCTTCCCTTAGGAAGTTGTAATCGGCTTTGGAGAAGTTTTTTTGTTTGACCCTAGCAAGGGGGCGGGGGTTGGGGGAGATGCTGATTTCGAAAGTGACTGCTTTGTGGTCTGATCGTACCAGGGAGGATGACACTGTAAGGAGGCTGCAGTAGTTACTCATGTTTAATACCAAGTCCAAGATATTATCACCTCTTGTGGGTGCGTCGACCAGCTAATCTAAGGCATTTGCATTGATGAAATCCAGGAATCTCTGGGCATTTGTGTTTTGGCATGAGCAGTTTTTCCAGACTATGCTTGTATAGTTAAAGTCGCCCAGGATCACCGTAAAGGGTTGAATCTTGATGGATTCGAAGAGTTCCAGGTAGTTGGAGTGGGCATCTTGAGTTAAAGTTAGGGGCCTGTAGCTAGCTCTGATTTGAATAGGGGTATTCATTTACTACTTCCCCTCTAATTATTAAAAGTTTTTCACAACTTCTGCCTTGATACCAAATGCAATTTATTTTACTATGTTTTGTATTTTATTTTTCATCCTCGTCTTTATAATATCATTTAATTTTATTGTTTAATGCTGTCCACCTCCAGTTTTTCTTATTTCTAAGATTCCACTACAGATCTCCTTGTACTTAAAACACTTTTCCATCTATTCATTCAAATTTTTTACAAAATAAACTTTTTGCCAGTCCTTGAATTTTTTTATGCATTTTGTAACTAATTCTATCTGAACTTGAATCTATATTAACTTGCCAGTCCTTGAATTTTTTTATGCATTTTGTAATTAATTCTATCTCAACTTGAATCTATATTAACTTGCTTAATTATTTTATTTAATGAATCTATCTCTCTGAAGTAGTTTACTTAATTTGGTTTTCAACCTGTGGGTTATGGATCTGTACCAGATCCAACATGGCCGCATCATCAGCATCTGATCTGAGCTCTCAGCTCCTCCCCTTACCCACAGTGTCCCCTGTCTCCTTTATCCCTTCAGATCTCATTTGCCGCTGGAAAGCTAGCATCGTGCTCTGAGTTCTCAGCTAATCGTTGGTTGTTGTGTTTTTTTGTGTCCTTTTTTTAGCACTTGTGATTCGGCTGCAGCGAGACTTTGTCAAGGAGATCGCTGAGTCGACCCCTGAGTCCATGGTGGTGGACAAAAAGACATTCTCTGCTCAAATGGCCACTCTCAAGGCAGTAGCAAATATGTCCGTGTACCTCCTCTCCCATGCTACAGAAGGAGCCACTAGGGCAGCCAGTTCTGGAGTTGCCATCAGGTGCCACACTTAGCTCCGGCTTTGTCAATTCCCGGAACCCTTCAAGGATTTATTTACAAATGCCCCGTACAACAGTTCTTCCCTTTTTGGGAAGTCAGTTCGAGAGATCTTGGTCCAGGGTGAGAAGGATGGGAAGACACTGTCTGCCATCGGGATTCACTTCTCCTCCCCTCCTCTTAAAGATCCTTTTCCAGGAAGAAGATGCGTTTCCGAAAGTCTCAGGCGTTTTCCCAGGACGCTTATGTCTCAACTTCCCCCAGAGGCAGAGGGGGTTATGACAGATGCCACCCTAGAGGCTGAGGGGGGGGTTCAAGGTATTTCGTCCCGAGAACCGTTCTCGGACAGACCTGCGCAGCAGCCCTGAAGGGCTGCCTGGCTACTCATTTCTGGAGGCAGTTGGGGGGGCAGCTATCACTATACCCAGTGGCATGGGAGTCTGTAACATCAGACCGTTGGGTGTTACAAATCATATCCAGAGGTTATAACTTCCCCTTCACTGAACCACCGCTACCACCGAAACACCTCTCAGACGTCCCACCTATGCAAAGGGAGGAAGCAGCACTAGAGATAGAAAAGCTGCTAAGAAAAAGAGTCATCCAACCCGTCCTCTTAGACCAATCCGTATCAGGCATTTATTCCAAGTTCTTTTTAGTGCCAAAGAAACGGGGGACCTAAGACCCAGTCTGGATTTATCCACCTTGAACTTGTCAGTAGCCAAGGCAAAATTCTGGATGGTCACTCTTCAATTCATCTTGCACTACCTGCAGGCAAAAAATTGGGTGTGCTCGAAAGACCTTCAGGACACGTACTACCATATCAAAATGGACTAGCGCTCCCAGAGGTTCCTTCACTTCCATCTAGGAGCCAGTCATTATCAGTTCAGAGCCGTTCCATTTGGTCTCTCCACAGCCCCCAGGGTGTTCACCAAGGTGATGGCAGTAGTAGTGGCTCACCTGAGACTTCAGGGCATTCAGGTCTTTCCTTACCTGGACAATTGGCTCCTTGCTGTCCCCTCTAAGCATCAACTTTGCCAGGCCAGGGATTATTTCCCATCTTTAGCTCAAAAACTGGGCATCACCATCAATCTCAACAAATCATCACTGAGCCCTGTTCAAACCTTAGTCTTCATTGGGTCTCAGTTGGACACTATCCAGATGAGTGTTCCTTACTTCAGACCTTGATTCACAGCCTAAAGCTTCACATGCTGTATATTTTGCAAGTCCAGCTTCTGACAGTAGAAACAGTTCTGAGGGTATTACGTTCAATGGTGGCCATGATAAATCTTCTACCCTTGGCGCACCTTCATATGCAAATTCTTCTCTGGACTGTTGCTGTTCAATGGTCTCTTTTAGATCTGCCTTTGTCTTAACCAGTATGAATCTCCCAAGTGTGCAAAGACTCTCTTCTGTGGTGGATTCATTCCCTAGAATTAGTCAAGGGATGTCCCTTGGTGACCACGGACACCTCCCAGCTTGAGGGGTGGGGGTGGCATTGCTCTGGCAGGATCGTTCAAAGTACGTGGTCCCCAACCAAGACCAGTTTGCATATCAGTATCCTAGAGATGAGGGCAGTGCTTCTGACGTTGCACGCACTTCATGCCCATCTTCCTCTAGGGCCGATTGCTATTCCGACAGACATGTCGGTGGTCTGGTATATCAACAAATGCGGGGGGAACCAGATCTTACCCCCCTTTTGTCACAAAGCTATGAGAGTGTGGGAATGGACTATTTCAACCAGCCGTTTTCTGGTGGCAATGCACATTCCAGGAGGGTCCAAAATTTTGGCGGACAAGCTCAGCAAGTCTCTCCTGATGCTTTACAAGTGGTCTCTGAATCCTTCAGTAGCGGAGCAGATCTTTCTAAAGTGGGGTTGGCCTTGCTGTGATCTCTTCGTATCTCCTTCCAATGTGAAATGCAGCAAGTTCTTCGCTCTGAATCCTCCTTGGGGGGCTAGGCTTCTAGAGTCGCTCTGGTTCATGCTTGGCCTCATGATCTTCTGTGTGCATATCCACCTCTGTGCCTGATATCAAAGTTTCTTCAGAAAGCACGCAGGCTGGGGAGCTTGGTGATCCTCATTGCCCCATTCTGGCCTCACCAAGTCTGGTTCCCATCGCTTTGGTCTCACCTAGTAGTTCCTCCTTGGACTCTGGATCAAGTTCCGGATCTTATTTCCCATCCCTCAGGAATCCCTCATCCAGACCTGGTCAGTCTGAAGCTCACAGCTTGGCTGCTCCAGTTCCCATAATTATTAGGACCCCTGGCTTATCTTCCCCAGTTAAAAATATTCTGGTGGTGGCAGCTCACAAGTCTTCAGCCAGAAGAGTATACCATAGTAAATGAAAACGTTTCACAATATGAGCTTCTAAGCAAACATTCAATCTTTTACTGCTCCAGTATCTGTGGTATTGGAGTTTCTGGTGAGTATTTTTCAGCAGAGTGCCAGTTTTTCCACTGTCAAGTCCAATTGGCCGCTATCTCAAATTTTCATGTGGGAGAAACTTGAATTCCTTAGCCTCAGCTAGACTTTGCAAGACTTTCCTTAAAGGTACCTTTCTCCTGAGACCCCCGGTGAAAGATCCTACACCACCTTGGGACTTTACTTTAGTGCTTCAGGCTTTCATCTTGCCCCCTTTTGAGCAAACCGCTTCAGTGGATTTGCAGTATTTATCTTGGAAGACGGCCTTCTTAGTTGCCATTACCTCTGCTAAGAGAGTGTCAGAACTCCAAACTCTGTCTGTCAAGGTTCCTTACATGATCTTTCACAAGGCTGGGGTTTCTTTGCATACCAACCCCTCTTTTCTTCCGAAGGTGGCATCAGAAGCAATTATCAATCAGACAATCAATTTCCGAGTCTTCTTTCCAAATTTTCAACACAAAGGAAGAATATAAGTTACACTTGCTAGATGTGCATAGAGAATTGTGATTCTATTTGCACAGAACAAAAGCCTTTTGAAAATCTGACCAGTTTGTTTCTTATTCAAGACCCTTCCTAGGCAAACCGATATCTAAGGTTACAATTGCCCAGTGGACCACCCACTACATTTTTCGGGCATATGCTGTTCGGGGACTTTCCCCGCCAGGTCAAGTAAAAGTTCACTCTACCAGATCCATGGCTGCTTCAGTGGCCTTCTGGTCTAGGGTATCATTGGACGATATTTGTTCAGCGGCTATGTGGTTCTCCTCTCATACCTTCATTTCTCATTATAAATTGGACATCATTTCCAGGAACAGGGCATCCTTTGGCTCTGCAATATCCTTCTATGAGGGCCTCCCAGGTGCAAAGTAGCTGAGGACTCTGTCCCACAGGTTGAAGACCAAATGAAGTAAACTACCTCAGATAAAGAAATCGCACCTTCTTAGTACCTGGTTATGCCCTTGTATCACATAACCCTACCCATAATACTGTTGGGAGGGTGGCCTAATGGTTAAGGTGTTTGCTTTACAAACACAAGGTGCAGGGTTTGAGTCTCACAAGGGATAATTGGCTAGGCTTAAAATGGCTTGCAAGGGCAGTTAGCTTAGTACTAACCTATGAATCTATAAAAAAAAACTATGAATCCCCAAACTCCTCTCTGATCACATGCTGGATCTCTGACCCCTGTAGTCTTGGTCATCTGAAAGAGTACTTTTAACTGTAGAATCTTACTTTATATATTTTCTTCTCTTACCAATGTATAACTGACATTGTCTTTTTATCTATGTTCTATATCTTCTTTTACCTGGAGTGTTTTATTAATTTTTTGTTATATTACTATGCTCAGCATATATGATAAAAACCTGTTTTGTGTATTATGGTGGATGTACTGTAACTGACGTCTTTTACCTATGTTCTATATCTTTTTACCTGGAGTGTTTTATTAATTAATTGTTATTTTACTATGCTCAACATACATGATGTAACCTGTTTTGTGTATTATGCCGGATGTACTGTATTTGTCGAAATTTCCCAGTTAACAAATGTAAAATAAATAAATAAATGTACTCACCATAGCATTCCATCTGAGTAGTTGTACTTCATTTGTCTTCAACCATCGCCCCATCCTTCCCCCCTACCTTGTCACTGTGATACTGGCTATATGAGTGGAAGATGTTCTCATCAGGGATACCTTGGGCCATGCTTTGGCTCAGGTTTGTGCAGTGCCAGTTGTGCTAAGGTCTTGTTAGGTCAGGTTTATGCTAGGTATAGGGCAGCAAACTCGATCTGAAGTGAGGAAGGAGGCAGAGGGCATTATGGGTAAGGGGAGGAGCTGAGAGCTCTGATCAGATGCTGGTGATGCGGCCATGTCGGATCTGTTACGCATCCGTAACCCACAGGTTGAAGACAAATTAAGTACAACTACTCAGATGGAACGTTACAGTGAGTACATAACTTCTTTTTATTTCCTTTTCTTTATCATTAATTCTGTGAGTTTTTTAACTTGCCAATCTCTTTGGACTTCTCTACTTCCTGGCTTTCCTTACATCTCTTCTACATATTCCATCTCTGTTTCCATAATTTGTGTTTGATTTTTCTTAATTTCACAATTTTTATCCTTCATTTGCCTTATTACATTATTTTTTTTCTTTTACTCTTCCTAAATATTCTTATACCTTATCTTTTTTTTGTAGTAAATATCTTTATATAATAACTTTTTGATTGTTTCTTTATTTTTTCATATATTACCTTTTCTTTTAAGTAGAATTATATTCTGTTATATTCTAAATTTTCAAAAACCTCTTTCATGACCATCCACATATTCCTCCTCTCTTTTTCTTTATCTCCCAACTTAAATAGCTTTCTTTGTACTTTTTCTTAAATACTATCCACCACTCAGTTCAATTTTTGTAAAATGGTACCGTTATTAAATGTGTTTTCTATAACTGTGTAATTGCATCCTGCCCATTACCTTCTGTATTCCATTCTGTTTCATTTATTCTTTATATCCCTTTTCTTATCTTAATATAGTCTTTATTTTCTTGAATTTTCTATCCAGATTGCTAGATCTGAAAATCCTGTCCTTACTACTACAACTGTTATTTTTATCCCTTCTGATATTATAAAATTAATCTCCATTTTAAACATATTTCTTTCATAAGTCCGTCCTTTTCCTTTCCATAAAGTTAACTTTCCAGATTCCATTACTTACCTCATTATTTGTGTATCTTTTCTGTTTTTCTTAAGTCACAATTTAAATTTTCTGTTATATTCATGTATTTGTTGAATTCAACCTTTGCTTTCTTTAACCATTACGTCTCAGCATAAATTCTTATAATTCTGTATAATTTTTCTTGCCATCTGATGTCCAGGACAGTCAATCTACACATTCTTACCAAAATGTTATCTAATACCTTAACTGTTCTGCATAAAATTGAAATTCTGGAACAAGGTTAGTTTCCCAAATTCCATATCATTTTCTCATTCCATACTTTTTCTGTCTGTAATCTTCTTTTGTTATAAACCTTATATCTTCTAATGTAATTATGTCTATATCACAATGTTTGCAACATTTTATTGTTCCTATTCTCCTGGTTATCTTTATAAGACTATTTACATTTACTGATAATACTCTTAAATTATTCCTTCTTTTATTTTTTTAATCTGTCAGATATTGTTTATTTTTCCTTTCACTTTTTCTTTCTGTTCCCTTTCTTTCTTTTTTGCAATTAGTCTTAAACTTTCTTCTTTTATCTTTAATTATTTTACCTATAGAAATTTTCTTTTAAACCACAGACCCCTTTCATTGATAAATTCTGAATTTTCTTCTACACCTGTATCCATTTCTTTTTCACAAACTTCCTTCTCTTTTTGTCATGTTTATTTCTTATTTTTGTTTTATCTTATCCCTTTTTCTGTTTACTTTCTTTGATTTTATTTTCCATTTTATTTTTCTATTTTTGTACAATCCATTGCTAAATGTCCATGTTATGTAGTCCTACCTCGCCTCCATTATTACGTGTGGGTTTGGAGCCGATCCTCGGCTCCGACTTGGCCGCTTTTAGAAAGCCTGAAAACTTCTGATTGGCTGATGTGTAGGAGGTATCCCATGGTGCATGAGCACACTCCCCAAATCTCGTTTGCCGCGTCTTTAGTCGGAAGCTTTCTTGGTTGGCCGTGGCTACGTGATACCTTTTTTATTACTATTACTTCCTTTTCAGGAATTTATTGCTTATAGAGAGTTTTCTATCATAGCTTATTACTGACGGTCATTTTTTGTGACTTCCGATTTGTGACTTTAACCGGATTTGACTTAGTTATTGTATATTGAATTTTCTGGGCCTATTGCTTGTTCGCGTGTGGTATCCCACGAGTGTGTGTGTTTTTGTTTTTTGCTAGACCTTTTAAGTTAGAGGTTCTAGTTTCATCCCTATTTTGTTCTTCACACTAGGTCTGTTTAAGTTAGAGGACCTAGCTCCCCCCCTTTTTTCTTTTTCTTTTTCTTTTCTTAGAGTGTGGTAGGGCTAGATCTGTTTAAGTTAGAGGATCTAGTTCCTCTCTTGTTGTGTGAGTGTGTTGGCCTTCCTTTGCTGTCAATATGTCTAAGGAATCTAAGGAACACAAACCGTCAGGGTTTAGAAAGTGCATTAAGTGTTCACAAAAAATGTCCATCACTAATGGACATAGTGTTTGTGTATATTGCTTAGGGGCCATACATCTGCAAGAAACCTGCCTTTTCTGCCATTCTTTTAGCCCTAGAGTGCTCCAGGAATGAAAGAATAAACTTATCCTTCAAAGAAGACTTAGTCAGCTCTTCTTCCTCTCCTAAGTCGCAGTCTTCTAGGAAGGATAAAGGCAAAACTTCAAAACGGCCTTCTCCGGCTCCAACTTCTGCCGCTGAACCACCACAGAAGTTACAAAAAGCGGAGTTGTTATCTTTCTCTTCGGCTCCACAGTCTTCAGGGCCAATTGAGATTTTGGACATAGACCCTGCAGTATCAGTAGCAAGTGTTTCAGTGCCGATCACTAGCAGCCCTCTTCGGAGCCAGTCAGTGGATATTCCACCAGTCTCCCCTACCCTTAAATCGCTGATATTACAGAGAACAAGGTCACCCATGCTGTTCTCCAGATCCTCCAGGAGTCTATCTGAAGAAAACCTCGAGCGAGTAGTGTTCATACTCCTCAAGTCGTCGGCCTTGCCAAAATTTTTATCGGCTCCGACTCACTTGGTCTCGGAGCAGACTCCTTCTACCTATCCTGCTTTCATTCCTCCTCCAACCCAGATTGGCCCTTCGGAGCTGATATTGCCGGTACCGACTACAGTGGAGTCTTCGGTTCCCAGCACCTCGTGTGGTTGTCTCTGAGCAGAGTTCTGCTCCAACACTCTGAGCGCTGTCTAAAGTGTCTAGGGTCAGAAGCTCTTCGGTTAGCCCTGATGGGGACACTTGGAACTGAACTTCTTCGGTGCTGTGTCTCCCTCTTGGTGCGTCAGCGTGAGTGAGCTCGGACCCTACATAATTCTCGGAGCCGATCCTTCTGGAGCCATCGGCACCTCCAGTTTCTTCGGAACCAAGGCGTCTTTCGGAACCGGAGGAATCTGTCTTCATGAAGATGAGGAGCATGCTGGATAGCTCATCCACCCCATGTAGAAGTACCGATGCTATACTCCCTCAAGAGCTGACTACAGTCTCAGCATTTTCTCTTCCCCCGGATGGCAAAGACCCACAGCCTCAAGACCCCCAATTGGGTGGCCCCCAATCTTCCAAGGCCTCCCCAGAGAACCCTGCTGAGGATCCCCCCTTGGAAGAGATCATGTAAGAGGAAGCATGTAGACTCCCGTCTCTCACATCTGCCACTGACCTCTTTGAGTCGGAGGGGTCCCCTAAGTCGTCCTCTGAAGATGTCTCCTTTGCAGACATCTTGGAGATACTCAGACAGAGAGGCGGCTGGCCCACTGTTACCCCATCTGATGAGTCAGTGTACCTGAAGGCTTTCGGGTCTCAAACCTCAGCTTCATGGGTGTCTCCTCCATTGGATGAGTTACTGGATCTTGAGTCAGAAAGCATGGCAGACTCCTGATGCCGTGGAACCGGTCCCCAGGAGGCCGAACAAGTTTCTTTCCACTCCTAAAGACAAAGAATTCTTATCCAAGGGCTTACCTGTAGATGCCATGGTGGTGTCAGTGGCCACTAAGAAGGAGCTAGCAGAGACTTCTTCTATCCATCCACCCAATAAGGAATCCCGAATGATGGATAGATACGGGAAGCGTATCTTCTCTTCAGTGGCTTTTACACTCCGATCGCTGAATTATCTATCACACTTCACGAGACTTCAGAGAGATCTCCTGAAGGAGTTAGGAGATACTCTTCAACGGTACCTCTATTGAAGGAGTCTCATTTACAGTATCTACTCAGTTGGCTACCTTAACATCCATTGTTAACTCCTCCATGAGGCTGATCTCATACGCTGCTGATGGTGTGAGTAGGGCGGTGGGTTCAGGAGTCTCCTTAAGGAGACACTCCTGGATGCATCTATGCAATTTTGCTGAGCTTTTCAAGTCTACATTCACCAATGCTCCCGTTGACGGATCCTCTCTTTTTGGACCCAAGGTGAAAGATACCCTCACCAGGTGTGAACAGGAAGGAAAGACTCTCTCTGCCATTGGAGTCCGTTTTACCGTCCCTTCTAGACCTTACCCTAAAGGTCAGAAGAGTGGTAAAATGTGGTTCAAAAAATCACAGAGATCTTTCCAGGATACACTGGCTGATTCCTCCTTCAGAGGCAGGGGAGGAGGAACAAATGGTAGACGTCACCCTAGAGGCAGGGGACGTCCACAAAGTCAGGGAGGTTGCGATTCCTTTGGTTGCCTCCTCCATGAGGCTGATCTCATAGGCTGCTGATGGTGTGAGTAGAGCGGCGGGTTCAGGAGTCTCCTTAAGGAGACACTCCTGGATGCGTCTATGTAATTTTGCTGAGCTTTTCAAGTCTACATTCACCAATGCTCCCGTTGATGGATCCTCTCTTTTTGGACCCAAGGTGAAAGATACCCTCACCAAGTGTGAACAGGAAGGAAAGACTCTCTCTGCCATGGGAGTCCGTTTTACCGTCC
Organism: Protopterus annectens; assembly: GCF_019279795.1. Classification (NCBI taxonomy): domain Eukaryota; kingdom Metazoa; phylum Chordata; order Ceratodontiformes; family Protopteridae; genus Protopterus; species Protopterus annectens. The sequence continues at coordinate 1,561,363,600 of NC_056737.1, forward strand.
CTTCTAGACCTTACCCTAAAGGTCAGAAGAGTGGTAAAATGTGGTTCAAAAAATCACAGAGATCTTTCCAGGATACACTGGCTGATTCCTCCTTCAGAGGCAGGGGAGGAGGAACAAATGGTAGACGTCGCCCTAGAGGCAGGGGAGGTCCACAAAATCAGGGAGGTTGCGATTCCTTTTGCGACTGTCCCTATCAGCGTTCCTGATGTGGAACCCGACTGTGCGTCTCTGGAGCTGGCCGGGGGTTGCCTGTCTTTGTACCCAGAAGCGTGGCTAAATATCACCCAAGACAAGTGCGTACAAGACATTACCACCAGAGTTTATTCTATACCCTTTTCCCTTCCACCACTCCCTCCCAAAAGGATCCCAGATGTACCACCCAATCACAGAGATCAAGCAGCTATAGAGATAGAAAAGCTGCTGTTAAAGAGAGTCATCCAAAAGGTCCTGGCAGACCAGACAGGATTCGGAACATACTCCAGATTCTTTTTAGTTCCAAAAAGAACAGGAGACTGGAGACCCATTTTAGACCTCAGCAGGTTAAACAAGTATGTAAAGAAGTCCAAGTTCCAAATGGTCACTCTACAATCCATACTCCCTCTGTTAGGGAAAGAAAATTGGATATTCTCAATAGATCTCCAAGATGCCTACTACCACATCAAGATGGACAAAGCATCAAGGTGTTTTCTACGCTTCCAGCTGGGAGCCAATCATTACCAGTTTCGGGCGCTGCCTTTTGCTCTCACCACAGCCCCCCGGATGTTCACCAAATTCATGGCAGTAATGACAGCCCATCTGAGGTGTCAGGGAATCCAAGTTTTTCCATATCTGGACGATTGGCTTCTTCCCAACACTTTGCAGTGCACATCCCGGGGACATCCAACTTTATAGCAGACCAGCTAAGCAGGGCAATTTTGTTACCTCACGAATGGTCTTTGAATCAGAAAGTAGCCTGTCAAATCTTTCACAAATGGGGACAATCCTGCTCCGATCTCTTTGCCAGCCCCATCAACGCCAAATGCAGCACCTTTTTCTCCCTCATTCCCCCTCCAGGAGAGTCTCCGAGAGATGCACTCGTCCACGATTGGCCCCCAGGACTTATTTATGCATTTCCTCCTTTTCCACTCATTCCCAAGGTTATACAGAAAGCAATGTTGTTGGGAAGCAAGATGATCCTCATCACTCCTTACTGGCCTCATCAGATTTGGTTCCCTTTCCTTGGGCATCACCTGTTAGACTATCCATGGACTCTGGACCCAGTACCAGACCTCTTGACACACATCAGGTTCTCTTCATCCCTGCCTCCACACTCTCAAACTGACTGCGTGGCTGCTCCAGTTCCATCATTAGTCAGGCTTCACAATCTGTCTCCAGCTGTAACCCATATCATTACCTCTTCTCATAAGCCCTTGACTAGAAAATTGTATAACAGTAAATGGAAGAGATTTTCTATATGGGCAGATAAGTTAATCCATTTACAGATCCCATTCCTATTGTCTTAGAGTTCCTATCAGAACTTTTTCACCAGGGATCAGCAGCTGCTACACTCAGAGTTCAGCTAGTAGTAATATCTAATTTCCCTCTGGGAATTGATGATTCTAACCTTATGTCCCACAAACTTTGCAAGACCTTTCTCAAAGGTTCTATGATGTTAAGACCTCCCGTTCAAGATCCCATTCCTCCCTGGGATCTAAATGTAGTCCTTTCTAAACTTACTTTGCCACTTTTTGAACCAGCCTATAGCTGTCAATTAAAATTTCTGTCGTGGAAGACACTTTTTCTGATGGCGATAACTTCAGCCAGAAGAGTTTCCGAACTGCAAGCCCTTTCAGTTAAACCTCCATACTTAATTTTTCACAAAGATAGGGTCTCACTCCGGATGAATCTTTCCTTTATCCCCAAGGTTTGCTCCCATTTTCACTTGAATCAAACTATCGAATTGCCAGTATTATTCCCCAATCACACCAATAAAGCAGAGTATAGATTTCACCAATTGGATGTGCATAGGCAATTGCGTTTCTACAGCCATAGAACTAAAGGATTTAGAAAATAAGACCAGCTATTCATTTCCTTTGCTGAAACAAGAATGGGTTTGCCAGTTTCTAAGGTCACACTATCAAACTGGATCTCTAACTGCATCTCTTTCATTTATACTTCTGAGGGAAGAGAGTTACTCTTAAAGTCAAAGCGCATTCTACCAGATCATTTTCTACTTCTGCTGCCTTCCAAGCCAGGACTTCTATTGATAATATATGTGCAGCAGCAACATGGGCTACCCCTCATACCTTCATTACTCATTATAAATTGGACCTAACTTCCAGGGGTAGGGCCTCATTTGGTTCCACGGTGCTCAGGAGTATTTGCCATTGAACCACTCATACAAGAATACATAATAATGGAGGCGAGATAGGACTACATAACATAAAGAAGTTATGTACTCACCTTAACATTCCATGTATGTAGTCCATCCCGCTGAACATTATTATGAACCCACCCACCAGCCTCCTTCCTGGAGGATCTGGAAACCATTTTCTACGGTGGTTTATATCATAAAGGACACTTTTATTAGGGTTTATTCTTCCGAACCTTTGATCTCCTTTCTACTTTTTCTCCTTATATAGACTAGCAGCAAACAAGATCTGGGGATTGTGCTCATGCACCATGGGATACCTCCTAGCCATGGGCCAATCAGAAGTTTTCAGGCTTTCTAAAAGCGGCTGAGTTGGAGCCGCGGATCGGCTCTGAACCCACACGTAATAATGTTCGGCGAGATGGGCTACATACATGGAATGTTATGGTGAGTACATAACTTCTTTTTTTGTTTACATTCCGATTCACATTTTTTGCCCCATGTCCCACCTTTCCAGAAATGTAATACCACCTTTTTTCAGCCCCTCTTTTCTACATAAATAACACGCTCGTACTTGCCACCAGTACTTTACTAAACCTTGGTTCCCTTCCACATTTATAACTCACGGTATATGTATAATTTTATCATTTTCCATACCAAACATTACAGTTTCATCCCCTAGTCTTTAAGCCCCTGTCATCATAAACTTTTACAATGTTCAACACTTGTTTACAAATGTCTTTTTAAAGTGTCTCTTTCAATATCAATTTGAAATTGTACACTTTTTTTTTCATCTCTGTAAATGCAGTTTTTATAATAGACTTATTCCATGCATTTTCATTTTTTCAAATTAAGTGATAAACTTCTCCATACCTTGTACAGTCTCAAATATAATGTCACACAAAGTATCTCTATTTTTAAGAACAAATGCCCTTACCTCTCGAGTCAAGAATCAATCAACAATAACTTTATTGTCATTCATCCGCATGCACCACAGTGCGCAGCTGAATGAGATTACATTCCTCCAAGCTCAACTTAACAGGCAACAACATTTAACATAAATGCATTTAACATAGAGCCAACCGACGGTGCCAAAAGCTTCAACTGCTGCATTCCACCTCCATCACCAACTTCATCCAAAGCCCAGTCCAACTGCAGGCACAAAAACTTCAGACATTCCCCCCATTCCATGAAGGAACCATAAAGTACCATATCTCCATGCCAGAACCAGCAATCCATACCCATACTGATCCACATATTGTATGAACGCAGCAATCCATACCCATACCAATCCACAGATTGTCCAAATGCAGCCATTCTCAGTCCTTATAATCATGACCACACAACAGTCTTATCCCTCCTCAATCTCACCAGCCACTCAATTCTAGCACCAGCTCAAAAATCCTGTATTATTTCCAGCTGAACTTCATTCTGCATTCCTCCTACCCAACAAGACAAATCCAATTTCAAATTTCGTGCCCAGAATTGTAATGCCCAGAGGTAAAACAACAGTTTCCCGTAACTTGTACCTGTTCAGTGAAACTTCACACTTATTTTGCAGCCTTACCACCAGTTTTCTTTTTTTTAAATGCTCTGATTCATTTATCTTCTCTCTCAATGCACTGGCCACTGTCCCAGCATAAGTTTTCTTCTTTTCTTTATCTCCTTCTGTGACTTCTACTGCCTCCTTTTCCCTCATTTTCTCCATTATCTCTGCACATCAAACTTCACCACCATTTTCGGGTTCACTTTCATTCATCATTTTATGTAATATTGCATCATCCTGCGATCCTCCCAACTGAAGGGTTGTAACAACACACTCCATGACTTCTTTTCTTGACTCTGCAAATTAGAACAAAACCTCCCAATCAACCAACACACCATCTTCTGAGCTGGCATTCACCTCTGTTCCCACGGCAAATCAATTCTGCCCAGTTGCCACTGCACTCGGACTGAGACTTCCACTTGTAATCTCTGGCAATACTCATCGCAATTACTGCGAGTAGGGGAAGTTCCTTGATGACCTGGCCAAATTTTTTCTTGTAGTATAAATGCCACCTTGGGTCTCTTGTGAAAAGAGGCCACTAGACTTGTGGGACTAACCTGGTCAATAAAAAATAAATAATGCAAATATCCTTTATCTCATTTTCTTTAGTTTGGTTGAAAAGTGATCATTGAGGAGAAGGAAGGGGAGGTGCCTGTGTGGCCTGAGAAAGTTATATCCAGTAAGCTGAGCATATGCAGCATGCTAAGTTCTGTTAGTTAAAAGTAACTGAGCTATCCAAGTGATGTATTGTTATGGTGAGTACATAACTTTAATTTTAATTTATTCATTTTTAATTAACACTAATTCAGAGTAAAATAAGGGTAAGGACAATTAAGGACAGAACCAAAAGATAATAGAAATGTGGGGGTTAGGTTGGAAGCATTTGTAGTGACTCATTTCAGTCAGATAAGTAGCAGAGCATTTCTAAAGATGAACAGTGTTGGTTGATTTCTAGTATCTGGTGACGACCAAATGCTCCAGACTACCAGTGACAGCTTTAGATGCATAAAAAGGCCATTTTGGTAGTAGCTAGTGTAAATGTCTGTGGGTCCAGTAATTCTAGAGCTTTATGTTGTATAAGCTTCAGACAGAGTTCATGAAAAAGAAGTTTATAGATAAAGAAGGCAAATAGCTTTTGTGTGATAGATATGTTTACTGAATTACAGTGATGAGTGTGGCTTTTAGAAGAGAGGTGGTGTTTTGTAGATTCAAGAGTATTTCAAAAGTGGAGAACATGTTCTGGTTTGTGAGTGAGAATGGTTGTGGCCATCAATTTTCTCGCCTTCTGTGTGGAGTCTGCATGTCCTCCCCGTGGTCAAGTGACGTTAAAGACATGCAGGTAGGTGCGTGCGTGAATGGGTGTGCCTTCTTTGAAGGTCGGGCGTCGGACTGTTACCTCGGCACTGTAAAAATACACTGCCAATCATTAGCGGACTGGAGTTCTACTGTGACGAACTCTAACCGGGAAAAGCTGAAAGAAGGGGTATGGACACCACTGAGTCTGTAGGTGTTTTCTTACTGGTTGAGTACAGTAGTGATAGATGTATTAGCATGGAAATAGAGGGTTAGGGAGAGGAGACCTTTGATAGACTTCTGAGTTTTTGAATGCATGCACTGTTTATTCGGGTGTCCTGATGTGTGATAAATGAAGGTGCTGTAAAAGGTCTCTCTGATGTTCTAAGCAAATAGTTTTTTTGTCTTGTGGCATTAACTGCTAGTTTTATGACTGCTGAACCAAATGAAGACCTTGTGGAAGTCTTCCTGAGTAAGGATTTTGAGTTTTGTTGCACTAGGGGAGGATTTTTGAAAGAGATCATCATCCATCAATATAAACTACCATGGATTGTAATGGAAAGTTGTATAGGAGTGAGTAAATAAGAAGGGCAAAAAAAACTGTACTTGGTTTGTTGGCTTGGGGAGTATCACTTTAAGGGTGGCAGTGCTGGGTAACAACTGTAGTAAGAGAACTCGAACATGATGGTTAAATAATTGGAACTCTAAATTAGTGAATGCTTTGCAAATTCTATAGAAGGTAGTCATTGAAGGACAACAGAATAAGCTTTGTAATCAAAAGCTTTTTTTTAAGATCATTGAAAGTAGCAACAGTTCAAATGCCATTTTTTCATTTTTTAAGATAGACTTTATGGCTTGAAAGTGAGCAGCAGTGTTGTTGCAGCTGTATATGTGTGTGTGTGTGTGTGTGTGTGTATGTATGTATGCATATATATATATATATATATATATATATATATATATATATATATATATATGCATGTGCAATGTTTGTTAATGTAAGTATATATATTTTTTGTAAATCAAGGTAGAACATACCACTGTCCATTTTCAGGTTCAGCTCAAGAGATTACAGGGAATATAATGTCAAAAGCATATTCATATTTTTATATTATTGATGTGCAAACATACATGGGCATAGTATAAACCTTATTTATGCATTATGGAAAATAAGTAAACAGATGTAGAACAAAGTAGTTACATTTCAGCAAGAGCAGTACTGAAGATGATAAATATTTAAGACTGTACCGAGAACTGTGGAGATGCCTTAGGATTCAGAAGTATTTAAGTATGCTTGAAGACTTTTATCATTTTGAAATAAAAATAATCCATTTAGTAGTAATTGTAAATATTATGAGCTATACATAATCTTCCTGTTAAAATTGTTCAGTATTTAAAGAGAAAGAGAGACCAGAAAGAAAAAAGTAGATATGCATGCACTTGTCCTCCAGTGTTATAAGAGGGCAGTAATCTTTTTAAGTAAATGGGCTCCCAGGAATGAGTTCTGCTCTTTTGTTTAATGAGAATCCATTTAGATTTGTTGATTGTTAGGCATTATAATGATGCTCTTGCCTGTGGAAAAAGGGCAATGAATCTATTTATTTTGTTAGAAATGTTTTGTAGAGTTTTATTGTTTTTGTTTGAGGTAGGTGCTCTTAAGAGAGAGAGAGAGAGGGTGTGGGTATGGGTATGGGTGTGTGTGTGTGTGTATGGGTGTGTGGGTGTGGGTGTGTGTGTGTGGTGATGGGTATGTGTAAGTGTGTGTGTGTGTGTGTGTGTGTGTGTGTGGGGTGATGGGTATGTGTATGTGTGTGTGTGTGTGTGTGTGTGTGTGTGTGTGTGTCTGTCTGTTGATTTATTGAAACATACAGGCATAGGCACTGAAGTGATCAATGCCAGCATTTTGAAACTCAGCATAACAGAAAACATCACAAAATTAAAAAAAAAAAGAATTGCAAAAGGAAACTCCTTCCTTTTGCCATCCTATCACCCAAACCCCATCATACATTCTGATATAATTTGTCTAAGTAGTATTAGTGTTATGCAAAGGGTTTTTCTAAGTTAAGGGGCACAATTAGGTTTAGCACGCATTAGTAAGGTGGTGCAGGGGTACTTCACCTCCATACACCACCTTTCTAATATGTGCTAACCCTAATGGTGCTCCTGTCCCTATACATAAGTGTTAACTTAAAAAATCCCTTTCCATGGCACTACCACTACACAAGACAGCTTGGACAAGCAGACGTTACACAAAATCTGTCCCCTTTCTTATAGATTCGTAGGTTGTTACTAGGCTACTGACCACTAGGGCCCTTACAAGCCTAGCTTTACACCCCAAACTATTTGAGTCCTGAGTATCATGGGTGTGTATATTGGGTGGGCATTTTAGTAGTGAGGTACTTATGGTATTTGTAAGGGGGAGTGTTAGTTAACATAATACTTTGACTGCCTCTGTCCATAATGGACATGGGGGGGGGGGGCAAACTGGGGGTAAAATTACAATTTCCCATCCAGTTGCCAAGATTTCATTTGTATAGTGTCATGGATGAACTCTGTTTTATGTGGATGGTGGGCCTGTTTCATAATGCAAGGATCCTGTGGGGCACACATCTGCCACTCTAGCACATTCTATTTATAAGTTCAAATGCCTGGATCTACTGTTTTGAGCATGTGCAACAGATTCATCAAGAAGCTGGGTCTGAGGAAGACCTAAAATCCCTTCTCAGCAGCCTGTAGGAAACTAAATACAGAGACAGAAACTTTAGTTAATTGGTGTAAGATAAGATTTTCATGCCCTGATTTCTCCTGGTGAGAAACCTTTGTAGGCATTCCAACTGTTGCAAGTGTCTGGTTAGGTTTATGCCAAAAAGAGCATTGTACTCAATGATATGTCTGATAAGGGCCAAGTAGAGGAATGCTATCACTTCCTTGGACTGACCTGGATATAGTACACTTACCTATAGGATGGGTGACACACAATGATTTTCTTACTAGCTTGTATACATGTTGGTCAAAGGCCAGATTGATGACATATGTTCCCAGATCCTTTACTACTGGGTTGACTCTTAAGGGTGTTGTATCGATGGAGTAATAACTTTAGTTGGCAGTTTTCCAAAGGGCATTATAGTGCATTTTTTGCCATTCCTGATGACTTGTCTGTTGGTGAAGGTGGTCTCACTGATCCTGACTTCTTGGGTTCTGTCTGTGAGCCAGCTGGCAGTCCAGTGCATTACATAGTCAATGGTGCCAGAGATGGGGTATTCTATTTTATGCATTGGCCAGGTCATGATGTGCAGTATGTACTGTTTTACCCTCGTCTATTGCCTTGCTGACCCTCTCAAATAAATCTACCAGGTTAAATATGCACGACCTTCCCTTTAAGCCAGATTGAGATGGGTCCAGTGTCTGTAGGTTGCCATTGTTTTTGTTTATGATTTCCATGGTGAGGTGTTCCATGGTTTTGCATATTAGGCATGGTAGACTGATGGGTCTGTAGTTCCTTGTGTTTCTTGATGGTCCACCCTTGTGGAGAGGAGTGACTGTTGCAGTCCTCCAATCACTTGGAACATAGCCTGTTTTGAGATCACGTTTTAGACTGATCAGGAAGCAACCGGGGATGTTGCGACTCACGCAGGTGGTTTTCTTGGCTTTAGCAGGTGCTTCCAGTACTTGGTCCCTGCTAATAGTTGGGCAAAGTATGTTGGAGGGTATTTGATGTGGTGGAACTGGGGGGGTGAAGTTTAAGCTGAATTCATCAGCCACTGTATTTGCTCTGTCGCCCTGATTGGTGAAGGTGGTACCGTTCACTACCAGTTCAGCACTCTGCTGTGTGTTACCTTTAAGTTGACGGTCATAGCTGAAGATGACCTTGTGATTGTGCTTATGGAGTTAGACTTTTTAGTTTCTTTAGTTGTATAGGATCATAGGAGTTTACTTGGCTATTGACCCTGGAGGTTATTTCAAGCCTAGCCATTTCATCCCAATATGATACCATAGAAATGCTAGTCAGTACCCAGAATTGCATTTAGTAATGACTGGCCATGTCCAGGAGGGTCGTGTGCGCTATTCCTGGTAAGTATTTATAGGTTCATAGGTAGGTATTAGGCTATTGGCCCGAGGGCCTACATAAGCCTAGCCAACAAGGCTCCCTGGCTTACGCCACCCAAGAAAGTTATTTTCCTGTGCCACTGTTGAGCAGACACACACAAGTGATCCCAGGGGTGTATTTCCTATTTCCCATTCACTCATCAAGATTTTTCTTGAAAAGTGCTAATGAACTTTGCTTGACATAGATGGGTAGCCTGTTCCAGGGTATGGGAAGTCTCTGGGACAGGAATCTATCCCTCCAGCATGTCCTGTTTATTGTGGTGACAAGGTTTAGGTCCCTAGAGCATGTAGCTCAGAGGGATTGGGATTTCTTTAGGTGTAGCATGTCCAACAGCTCTGGGTTTGACATAGCTTTATATGGTAGGCAGAGATCACCTCAGAGTAGGTGACACGCTACAGAGTAAAGCTGGAGTTTTTTGAGACGGTCAGTGTAGGGCATCTGTTTGAGGCCAGTAATCCTCTTTGTGAGGTACTTCTGTGGCCTTTCCAGCTGCTGCAGATGTCTTGTGAGGTACATTCCAAAAGGGGCGTTGTACTCTATAATGGGTCTAATGAGTGTCAAGTAGAGGGGAACAATGACCACTTTTTTCCTGGATGAGAACCCTTTTATGATGAGATGTGCCATGTAGAAGGACTTCCTGACTACTGTGGCGATGTGACTATCAAAGGACAGACTACTGTCTACCTGGGTCCCAAGGTCTCTTATCATGCATTCGGTGTTAAGCAGACTGCTGTCTATGTAGTAGTTCATGGGTACAGAGTTTTCACCAAAGGGGATGACAATGCACTTTTTGGCATTGAGCTTGAGGCCATGGTTCTGACACCAGGCATCTGTCTCAGTGAGGCCCTTCTGTAGGATTTCCACATCATTTGGGGACTCTACTATGGTTCCTAGTTTGCAGTCATCTGTGAACTTCATTAGCCAGAGGCCTTCTGTGTTAGCCTGTAGTTCAGAGAAGTTCCCAGGACTGAACCCTGTGGTACTCCACTTGTCACTGGTTTGAGGTCAGATTTGGAGTGTGCAACTTTTACAGTGTGTGTTCTGTCAGTGAGCCAGTTGGCAACCCATCTTATGACGTAGGGATTTATACCTAGTTTTGTGAGTTTAGCTATAATTCCAGAATGGGGGATGGTGTCGAAAGCCTTGGCAAGGTCAAGATAGAGGCTGTGTGAACCACCTTACCCTCATCTATGGCTTTGGTGACTGCCTCAAAGAAGTCAATTGGGTTCAGGAGGCATGATCTGCCTTTCACTTTTATGGTGCCTCTTCCATTCATCCAGGTTCCTCTTCAACAGCATTGAAGAGGTTCTCTGTTTCACATCAATTGGTAGTCTGTTCCAAAGATACTGCAGTTGGTGGGAGAAGTCCCTCCAGCATGTCCTGTTTAAGTCACAGGCCATATTTAGGTCCCTGGAATGGGTAGCTCTAGTCCCGTTTGATTTATGGATGTGCAAGAAAGTTCATTAGGTTTGGGTCTGAGATTGCTCTGTAAGCTAGGCATAAGTCTGTACTAAGAAGTCTATATGATAGAGTGTAGTGAAAGGGACTTTAGTCGGTCTGTGTATGGCACTTGCTGGAGTCCTTTGATCTTCTTTTTTAGACACCTCTGAGGTATCTCCAATTCCTGCACGTGCTTTGTACGGTACATGACAAACGAGGCATTATACTTCATAATGGGCCGGATTAGTGCAGAGTATAGAGAGGTTATAACCTCCTTTGCTCTCAAGGCGATACCTTTACTAATCAGGTGTGCTACATAGAAAGCCTTCCTTACTACAGTAGACACATGGTGGTCTCATAGTTAAGGTTGCAGTCACCTGTGATCCCAGGTGTCTTACCACTTCATTGGTACTTAGGTTATTGATGTTGATTTGATAGTGTGAAGGGACATTGTTTTTGCAGAAGAACATGATAATGCATTTCTTTCGCATTCAGTTTGAGACCATGACTAAGACACCAGTCGTTGGTCTGCATAATACCTTCCTAGAGTATACTGACATCATTTGGGGATTCACTAATTGCACCCAGTTTGCAGTTGTCTGCAAACTTGGTCAACCACAACCCCTTAGTTTTGGCCTGAACTTCTGTGAAGTACATACCAAAAAGTAGGGGACCCTTGTGGCACCCAGTTGGTGACAGGTCTGCTGGTTGATGCGTAGTCACCCACACTGATAGCATGTGTGTCCAGTTTGAGCCAGCTGGCAGCCCATCTTGCAAAAAAGGAGTTTACTTTCAGTTTGCTAAGTTTATCAGTAGTGCCTGAGTGTGGGATTGTATTGAAAGCCTTTGCCAAGTCAGGGTATGCTGTGTGCACAGATTTGCCATCGTCAGTGGCCCTGGTCACATTTTCAAAGAAATCCACCAGATTTAACAGGCAGGATCTGCCCTTCATGAAACCGAATTGGGTTGGATTCAGGGTTTGGAGGTCTCCTATGTCTTTATTTATGAGGTCCATAATGATACATTCCATGGACTTGCAGAAGAGGCTGATCAAGCTTATAGGTCTATAATTCCCCGGGTCTGTTGCTCGACCACCTTTGTGGAGAGGGAATAACAGTTGCTGTTCTCCATTCCACAGGAACAAAGCCTGTAGTTAGGCTGTGATTGAAAAGGGTACTTAATGGTGATGCTGTTTCATTTTAGCCTGTTTAGAAGACAGCCTGGGATGCCATCTTGTCTCATAAAGGCTGTGTTTTTTGCCTTGGACAAGGCTTTAATCACCTTCTCTTCAGATATGTAGGGTGGGGGGAGTTTGGGGCAAGGTTTGTGATATGTTTGGAGGGGACAAGGGAATGAATATTTTGCTAAACCTATCCGCTAGCAGGTTTGTTATATATGTGGGGTGTGTGATACCATTAGTCACTACTTCTGCACATGCTTGGGTCCTACCTTTTAGGCTACATACGTAGTTGTAAAAGGCCTTATGATTATCCTTGGTTGTGCTTGCTTAGTTTTTCTCAAAGATGCCTGTAGAAGATTTGACATGTCTTATTTGCATGTTGAAGCTGGGGAGGGTTTTTTTTTTTTTTTGGGCCTCGCCTTTGTTTTCTTGGACAGCAACTTTTTACATTTATTGTAAAATTTGCTGATGCTGGATGTCCACCATGGTGGCTTCTTTTTACTTAGGGCTTTGGCTTTCTTTCTGGTACAGCCGACTCTATAGACTTATAAAAGTGATTGTACAGGGCTTTAATGTAAGCTTCGTTGTAGTTACCACTTCCAGCTGGGGGTGGGGCTTGGAATGCATTTATACCTTCACCTAGGAGGGTATAGTTTGGCTTGGTGAAGTTTTTTAGTCTGAATTTTGCCCTTTGTGAGTTCTGGTTTTAGTGACAGTAGCGGCAGTGCATTTGTTTGTCATGTTAGTGAGGACCAGATCTGGTATGTTTTATCTTCTTGTTGGGATATGAGCAATGTGTTCCAGGGCATTTAAGTTAACAAAGTCAAGGAGCTTTTGTGCTAGCAAGTAAGGGCTAGCACAGGTTTCCCAGTTGATGGTGAGATAATTGAAATCCCCCATAACCAGAGTGTTCTGGAATATTTGGATGGACTCCGGTTTGGTCAAGTAGGTTTTGTGTGTGGTGTGACCCAAGGAGGGGGGGATCTTTAACTGGCTATAACTTGAATGAGGGTCTTACCCACCGTAACCTGAACTTGGAGTAAGTCCATGGAATTGTCCAGTCTAAACTAGATAGGAGGTGAATTTATCTCCAATAAAGATAGAAGCACCACCTCCTTTAGTTCTCACACATTCGTTTTGAGGTCTGAAGGTGTGGAAGGCATTGTAGCCTTGCAAGGCCAGGGTACTTTCTGAGGCCTTGAACCAGGTTTCTGTGACTGCACAGATATCTACATCTTCCAGTGATAGAAGTGCTTCCAGGGTGTGCAGTTTTTGGTTTAAGCTCCTAGCATTCAGCAGCATGACCCTTATTTTGTTACGGTTGGCAAATTTCACATCAGTAAGTTTGCTTTTGAGACCTTGCCTAAAAAAGGCACTAGGGGGAAGGCTAGAGCCTTCACCAGCAGCCAAAAGCCTAGTGGTGCCAGATGTCTCTCGCAAAGCAGCAAGGTTTGTCAACTGTGGCTTCCCAGGCTGACAGAAACTGGATCCCCTTTGAATGACACCAAAAAAATAAGCCAGTTATTGAAATAAATCTTTTTTTTTTATACTGTGGCATCATTCTAGGTGAGGGCAGTATGCTGCTCAGGGCTATGGATGTAGCTGCCTGGGACACGTACTCTGAGAACTCAATCATGTCTCTCTTCATGTAGTCCAGTGAGGTACATCTCCGGTTGTTCACTCCAACATGAACTCTGACAGAGTCATAACGGTACTTGTTGCTGAGAGATCTGAGTGCATGCATGATCTGACGAATCCTGGCACCGGACAGGCAGTTGAAGATGATTATCTCTTTGTGCAACCTGATGAGTGGCACATCCATGTGCCTCGCTATGGAGTCTCCAATGAGAAGAAAAATTGTTTTTTTGAGTGTTACACTTTACGTGTTTGGTAGGTGAGTGTCTGGTGTTGTGTGTGCTGTGGAAACTGTTAGTTGTAGCAGTCTTGTGTTTTGGAGGTCTCTGGTGTTTCGGTAATTTTTTTGAGAGAACCTCCATGTATGTTGATTTTTGTGTTTGATGTGAAATGTGTACGAGTAGTGGTACTGTGTGCATGGGTAATGGTGGATGAGTTGACAACCTCTTCAATGTTAATGTTTCAAGTGTGAGAGGGTATGGATTCAAGATTTCTGGTGTTAGATTTAGTTATTAGTAGAGGGTTGTCAGTCTACATGTGGCAATTGCTACACTGCCTCAGGAGACCCAAGTCAACAAGGTTGGCAGGTAGTCCAACTGTCAATAATGCTAGGTTGAAGAACTGTTATCACAAAAGGGGGGTTCAGGATTGATAAAGGAGGTGCTCCATGGATGGATATTTCTGCAAGGTTTTTTTTTTGCTGGTGGTTTAATAGGTTGCACTTGTTTTAAGGGAGCTGCTATTCCTGATTTTGGCCATAAGTTTTTTTCTTTTATTATATACCCTGTTTAAGTGAGGATTCCACCAGTGCGGTTTGTTTTGGGTTTACTTCTGTTAGGTGTAGCAATCTGTATGCAGCCATTCACATGTTTGTATAGAGACTCTGAATAATTCTGCATAGGTAGCTGTGTTGTTGGGGTTAGGGGATCCTTCATTTTTGGCAAACTGTCATTAATAGGATGTAGTTTGCCTTAAAATAGTTCTTAACTGTTACTGGATTAGGCATTTGTGTTAAAATGCCCAGGAAGCATTGTTTGAGGCAGTGTAAGCTTCCAGAAGGTTATAGAAGAGGAGTTAGTCACCCATGAATAGGGTGTTTGATTAAATGTTGAGTGTCTGTATTGTTTTTATGTAAGAGTCATGAGGCTCTAGATAGTGACCTGTATCTAGCCATGATATGGTGAGGGACCTTGTTTGTGGTGACTTGTTTTAACCTTCCTGGAAGTATGTTTGTTGCTAACATGGATGGATACACATCCATCCTTGGCCCCAGTCTTGTGCTGCTGTTGATCTAAATGTCTGGAAGGGACTTTAACAGCCTTGTACTGCCAGATTTACGGCTTTAAAGTTTCTGTCATGACATAGATGCCTGCATTCTCCGGAGTGAGGAGGGCTTGAAGGATGGTGGAGTTTTTTGTTTAGCAGTAGCACCTTAAGTTTGCTTGGAGGATTTTTCACTATGTTTGTAGCTTTGTCTTTTTGGCATTACATAAAAAAGTCGAAGTCCTCTCATGCTGACAGATATTGGATCCCTCTGGAATGACATCAGAAAAAAAAACAGTTATTGAAATCAATCATTTTATTTTCATACTGTGGTATCAAAGTTGGTGAAGGCAGAATGTTGCTCAGTGCAAGGCTTGTACCTGTCTGTGTCAGTCATTCCAAGTGATCCACTATCTCTTATTTTATGTAGTCCAGTGAGGTTATGTCTCGGAGCATTTACACCCACATGGACTATGATAGAATCGTATTGGTACCTGGGGTGCAGTAACTTGAGTGCATGCTTGAGATTGTAGATCCTGGCTTCAAATAGGCAACTAATCATTATTTTCTCCTTGTCTTACCTGATGAGTGGGACATCTCTGTCACACAATGGAATCTCCAATGGCAAGAGATTTAAGCAAAGTTTATGCTTGCTTTATCGACTTTTCTGTTGGGAGACCATTGGATGTAGGCTTGTGTGAGATGTTTGGTCTTGCATTTGTTGTATGTTTCAGTGATTGCTGAGGAACAGTGTTGCCATTAGGTGGCTTTGGAGGTCTTTGAGATTTGGGAAGGTTAATTTTAAGTGCCTCAGCATAAGGCAGTCTGTGTGTGAAGGATGTAGTGTGGCTATTCTTGACAATAGTTTGTATGTGAGATTTTTGCTTTCAAGGAAATGCATTTACATCTTGGATATTCTGTGTTACTTTAATAAGCAATTGGTTGTCTGAGAACATGAAACAATTACTACATTGCCTTAGAATGCCCAAATGTACCAAGCTGGACACAGAGACGTTTGGAAATTGCTTATCCATGTTGTCCAGCCCTATAGTAGGGTGAGCTGTTTAGGATTAAGGATTGGATTTTAACAGGAGTCTCCTAGGGTCATTTCTGATGTTAAGGGCACGATGTTATAAAGTGCTAGGATATAACAGGAGTCTCCTAGGGTCATTTCTGATGTTAAGGGCACGATGTTATAAAGTGCTAGGATATAGTACTGCTATTCGATGCCCATCTAGTTGCTCTAAGCTTAATTCCACGAAATGCCACACTGTTTACCAGGTTTTGGGCCCAATTCTAACTTTATATGGAAATTTTACTGCCTAAGCATTTGCTATTATACAGGGCACTGCTAACCACTGATGACTGGTGGGCAGCTCCACACAAACTTGCCTGATTTCCAACAAGGAAAAAAAAAAAAGCTTGAAATCTGACTCTCTCCATCTAGCAAGTCAGACTTTGAGCTCCTTGGAGAGCTTCTTAATGCAGTAAAACCAGGTAAACAAGATGTATGATCCTGGAATTTCTTATTGTAAAAGTACAGCAAAAGTAGCTCTCAAAAGCAGATTAACCAGCAAACGACTACCGAATAACTAAGTCCCGGGATAATTCACCCTTTTGCAAGGCGGTTTGGAAACAGACAGAACTAGAAAACCCAACAAACAGAAATGACTATTTTTGTCACAAAATTAAATAAATGCTTTAAAAATGCTCAAAAACAGAAGACCACAATATAAAGCAAGTAGAAATGCAGTAACTCAGGAAAATATGCTTAGCCAGGATAGCTCTGGATGCAGTTGAAACGCTTTGGAAAGCATTGCTGAGCTCTTTGTGAGTGAGTATAGAGTCTTGCAGACTTACTTGATTTGTAGTTAACCATTACTGTAACTGGGACCCACATACACTTGTGCAAACAGTCCAATTCCAATGACCAATTCTTCAGAATATCAAAGTTTCAGCATTGCTTCCTAAACCCACATTTACTTTATCTGTATGCATTCATTATCCCATATGTCTGAAATCTTCAAATTTCAATGAACCTCACACTCAGCCATATTTCACTATTATTCATTCTGTAGACGAAAAGCCAGTTTGAGAGTGATTGACTATCGTATATGTATATGCACATATGCATCTCGTTACATGCGCACACATATGTCTGTATATATTGAATAACTGAGCTATGAAATTATCACAACATGTAAGCAAGCATAACACATCGCTTACTGTCACACATGCTTCAGATGCACTATACTTAATTGAAAGTCATTCAGGCAAAAATCAGTCTCCATACCAAAACCAAATACCCTACACAAAACTACTCATTGACAAAAATGCACAAACACACCACACTCAACCAGCTAACACAGTACAATGGGTCTATATAATTTCATTGAAGCCCCGGTTCGCTGAATGCCTATTAGTTGAACTTAAAGCATAGAATACTAATTCGGGGAAGAATTAATCATCAAAAGATTTCTTGGGAAACAAATACTTGGCCACCATACAGATCGTAACACATTATATTATTTTAAACGCACCAAGGTGGGGATTCACCCCCCAATTATATATTTCATCTCTGAGGTCATACTATACTGGAGAAAGTGGAAAATTTGTTACAACAGCCAACTAAAACTAACTCCATTCCTTGGAAAAAATTTCGATGATGTAATCCTTTGCTGAAATGGTGTTTAATGCTTTACGTTCGATGAATAGACGTTCGATGATATGGAGTTTTGATGAAATGATAGGTACTTCAGTACAACCTACAGCAGTACTTTATGCGGGGGGGTAGCTTTAGGATTACTGTGTCTACCTTTATATAGGGTTGTAAGAGTATCATCCTGCTGCATGCTTGTTCTAGCCTATGTTGGATACATCACATACTGTTAGTAACTGTAATATTTACACATATGCAATGAGAGTAAGATGCAGAGTGAAGCAGGATGAAGGGAGAAATAGTGGTAGAGGAAGGATGTGGGGAAAGAACAGGGAGAAAGGAAGTTGGGGGAGGAGGTGTCTAAAGATCTAATCCAAGGTAGTAGAAAATGGATGGTTGGTGGGAAGGAGTCAATTGAGCTAATTGAGGGAATAATGGGATGCCTGAAGTATAGAAGCATTTCCAGAGAGTTATGATCAGGTCTGTGCTCCTGTTTGTTCATGTATTCTTTTTAGGTTTGAGTTCCAAATGAAATCTAATATCCTTTCATCTGTATGATTCTAACAGTGCCTAAGCTGAGGGCTTTCTCTCTATTTGTGTATTTGCAGTTTGACCTTGATTTCTGTGCAGGGTGTTTCCTTGCTGGAAAAAAAACCCGTTAAGGAAAATACAGCAGGAGCTCTTGTTGGTCTTGCAGTGACTCCAGCATAATACGTCAGTTGTCCTGGGGTTTGAGTCCAAAATGACAGGTAATAGTATCCTATAGTGGTATTTAAATGGTGCAGAAAGACACAGAAGAAAGAAGTGAGATAGGAACACCAGCAGGAGGAGGGGAAGGGTTCATCATACTGATCACTGTTGCAATAGCCTTAGCTATATGGGTTATATTCTGCCAAGGATACAACAGCCAGCTAGCTTCGAACGTTTTAGGGCACCTCCCAAATGCCCAGACAGGCAGCTTGAGCTGAACTGACTAAGTCTGAACAACAAGCCCTTCACAGCTTTCCTGCCATGGAAGAGTACACTCCTATGAGGCTTCTGAGCATCAGTCAGCTTGTGCCGTTCCTTTGCTGGGCAGTTAAGTTCCATTTGGATAAAAAAACTTCCATTCAATTATTTTTATCATTTATCAATAATTTTTATCATTAATACTTTACTCTTCAGGAAAGTTATTTTAAAGCAAGCAGCTTATGTTTAATGGACTGTCATGAGACTGTATTGTACTTTTAAATTAGAGCAATTTTTTCTTCCTATCAGATTAAAACCTTTTAAAGTATTTAAATTTTTTTTTTTTCTTGAGAAATTTTGTTTTACTTTTTTTGGACTGGTAAAGTATTTAAAGTGCGTTGTGCATTTCTTTTTCTGTTAAAGAGGGACTTGCAAACACTTTAAATTTTTACCAGCTTTTGTTTGTTTGTCTTCCTCAGGATGGAAGTACCATTTTTGGTTAGATCATTCAACAGACTGTCAGTCCCATGGTAGACCCTTCTTCAGCCACAAAAAGAAAAAACAAGCAGCACAGCAGGCTAGCAGTTTGCCTCCGCCTCAGGTGGGTGAAGCTGCTGTGGTCATTTGTTGGGCATTTTAGAAGCCTGTGTGTGTGTGCACCACACCCCCTTAGGAAGAGAATACTATTTAATAGTTTTTTGCTGCTCTGTTAGTCAGTGATACAGATGATGATGATTCGGTAACCCGACTCGATCTCCATCCCACCCATCCACTTTCTCTTCTTGAACAGACAGAGTGAGGGGCTGCTGCACACATGGACTGATTCTGTTGTTCCAGTGTAGGTCTCTCTCTGGTGATGAATCTGTCCCTCCAGCACGTCCTATTTATATCCGTGTTGAGGTTTATTGTACCTCAGGCCACTCTTCTTTTAACCTAGATTCCCTCTGTGTAGCACCTATAACCACTGGGGGTTAGCCAGGTCCTCTGCAGCTCTTTGGGTTCCCCCAGAGGGCAAGAGAGAGAGAGAGCCATTGTTGGTCTTGGAAGAGGGACCAAGGGAAGTCTTCCTTGTTTTGTCAGAATGTTGCGCTCATCCTTGGAGAAGTTGCTGCCATTGCTATTTATAACACTGTTGGCCCCAATTTCTTTGTCAAAAAAAAAAAAACTATACATGTATCTACTGCTCCTTAAATTTCCTTAGACTTTGCTGCAGAGATGATCAAAAAGTGTGAAGAAAAAATTAAGGTAAATAGGAGAATCTCTTAAGATTTTTCTGCTCTCCTTTTTTCTAATTTTCTAAGGGATTCTTTAACCCCTCATCCATTTTTGGCATAATGGCAAAGGTGTTTGTAAAAGAACTCAGGAAACCCCCAAATCCAAGAACAGTCCAGCTAGCCAGTTTGACTATTTAAGGGACTTTGTTTCTTCTTCCCACCCTGGTAGTCCGTTTTTCCTTCCACAAAATCTGAATATCCACTTTTCTCTTTGGCAACAGTAGTATCAGACAAAGGTGTTCTGAAGATCACTTGTCAAGGTTTTTGATGTCAGTGGGAGGAAATTCCTTCTTATCATTGGGTTATTCTTCACCCTCCAGACCAGACTATATTTCCACCTGTCCTTTATTACATGCTGTTCCAGGGAGAGAGAGAACCAATTCCTCCTTTTCAGGTTGGGAAGTTTTTTTGTTCAAGGATGATGTTCATTGTGTTTCACTGTTGTAGTCCTAACCAATGGGTTATCCGGCTCCCGGTAGCCCTCGATCGGCCAGAATACCAAAGGTAAATAAAAATTATGTCGGCTGTCATCGGTTCTAAAGGATGTCAGGGCATCCAATTCAGTTTTCCTTGCCACAGAGCCCGAAGCAGAAGCATTTCTTGCACGAGTGCCGGTTGGCAGTTTACCTTTTGTGTTTCCGACTACAAAGTTGAAGTCAACTACAGTTAAGTACCCCGTTGGGGATCCTCTTTTCTTGCCTTAACGAATGTCAGAAAAGGTTAGTAATTGTCTTACCTGTGGAAAGCAGATTCCCCATAGAGATTTTCATTCCTATTGTATTATTTGTTTAGGCCTTGACCACAGTGTTCCTAATTGTGATCTTTGTGCTTCCTTTAATCTGCGTACTATTCGTTGTCGGGCTAAGCTTTTAGCTAAGCATTTTGGAGATTGGCCTAAGTTTGTCAGTATGGCATCCGCTGGTCTTCAGGCTTCGGATGCGTAAGGATAAGGACCGCGACAGGCTTCCGAAGGTCAAGTCCTCGGATGATGTTAGGTTGGTCGTCAGTCATGCGGTAGCCAGTGAGGCGCCTTTGCAGCCCGCAGATATTCAACCACAAGCCTCGGTTGAGACCATTTCTGAGGTCCCCAGGTCTCTGGCGTCCATTTTGCCTTCTTACCTTCCGCCTGTTGCCTCTTCAGCTGGATCTGGAGCTGTGAAGCTGACTCTGGTGTCCGAGACCTCAGTTCTTTGTTCAGACAGCAAGCTCATACTGACTACTTCGGCTGCAACTTTGGCGGTTGCCAGACCTCCCGAGTCCTTTAGACTTGCAGGTAAATCTTCCAGTCGTAAGCCTGTGAAGAAGCAGGCTCCAGTTTCCTCTCATTCTCAAATGGTTAAAATGGCTGATGACCTTTTGTCTCTTATTAGGGGTTCACAGCCTCCTCCTTCGAAAAGGGGTAGGGATGTCTCTCCTGAGGCTTTGTCCTTTTCAGGTTCGGGTACTTCTAGTATTTCTGTGGATGAATAAGTTTCTCAAGTTTTCTCTCCTTTTGAGGATTCAGATGCAGAGGAGTCCATCCCTTCTGCTTCTCCTCCAGAAGATTTCTCTTTTGTTGATACTTTATATACTCTCAGGGAGCATTTTAAATGGGAAAGTCAGGATTTTCCCCTTTCTAAGAAAAGGATTAGTTTTTGGATTTGTCTCAGCATAAGCCTTTGGCTATTCCTCCTGTGCTGGAAGTGGTTGATGATGTTTTTCTGGAAAATTCCTTGACTCCAAATTCGGTTCATCCTGCTCCCAGGAAACCTGACAGGTACTATAGAGTCCCTGATTCTCATTTGTTTCTTTTCAGAAATCCGTTAGCCGATTCAGAGGTTATTTCTCAAGGTCCTAAAGGAGTTAAGACCACTGTTACTAAAAATCTTGTTCCTTCTGACAGGGAATCCAGGAACCTAGATAGGTGGGGTAAAAAGGTTTATACCTCTGCCACTCTTGCTATTAGGTCTACTAATTGTTTTTTCATATGCTGAAGTACCAGCAGAACACCTTGGCAGCTATTAAGTCTAGGATAGCAGGTATGCCTCAGTTGGCGGAGAGTAAGGATATGCAGGATTTGCTGAATTCTGCCAGTCTAGTCAATAAGCATTCTTTACATTGTGGTTTTGACATTCTAGAATCCTCCTGTAGGGCTACAGCTACTGGGTCTGTTATTAGAAGGCACACTTGGCTCAGGGAGCAGCCCCTACCGAAGCCTGTTAAGGCTAAGCTTTTAGATGACCCTTTGCATAAGGACAGTCTTTTTGGCAGCAAAGCAGAGGAAGTGCTCAAGAAGATGGAAGACAAGGCCAAGTCTATGCAGACAGTTAAACACTTTCTGCAAGTTCAGCCTCCTCGCTTTAGCAGGAATTATGCTTCTAACAGTTGGATGTTCCCTGATACTAGCAGACAGAGCCATTCTAGGACTAGAGGTTACAATTTTTTTAGGGGACAGGGGGCTGCCCCTCAAAGGTCTAAGCATTGGCTGGCCTCCTCTTCCAAGGTGGGAAGTTCTAAACCTGCATCTCTCAATCTAAACATTCTCAATGAATGACTCTGTCCAACTTCTCTGCCTGTTCTTGCCTGCCAGGAGAGTCCATTAGGGGGAAGGTTGGCCCTGTTTGCAAATGTTTGAGCCACCATCATGGAAGACAAATGGGTACTTAGAACCGTATCCTTAGGGCACAAGTTTTCTTTCCACACCTTTCCAGTACCCAAAGAATTTCTGGACACTCCTCCAAACCAAAGGGCAGAAGTAGAAAAGCAAATTTTGTCTCTGTTACATTTGGGATCAATAGAATCAGTTCCTGCTCAGCAGGTAGGCCAGGGATTCTATTCCAGACTTTTCTTTGTTCCAAAAAAGAAAGCACCTGACTTCCTATCCTGGATCTATCCATCCTGAACACTTTCTTGATAATTCCAAAGTTCAAAATGCTCACTCTGCCTCAGTTACTGCCAATGTTAGAAAAGGATTCCTGGCTGGTAACATTGGATCTCGAAGCTTATCTGCATATCCCTATCAGGGAAAGTTGCAAGCAATAACTTCATTTCAGAGTGGGCAAGCAACATTATCAATTCTCTGCGCTGCCCTTTGGCTTATGTACTGCTCCCAGAGTTTTCACAAAGTGCCTGGCTCCAGTCATTGCTTTTTGCAGGCAAAAGAAAATTCAGATTTATCCATACTTGGACGACTTTCTAATTCAAGCAAATTCTCAGGAACAGCTGCTAAAGGATTTAGAATTTGTACAGACTCTTCTTTCTTCCCAGGGTTACACTCTCAATGTGGAAAAATCAAAAATGGTGCCATCCAAAGAGATAACATTCCTGGGAGTGAGTCTGAACACAGCCGCCCAGATGATATATCTCACCCAGGAGAAGCAGGCTACTCTTTCAATTTACTTCAAGGATTTGGCAAGCCTGTCCCAGCTCCCTGCAAGGAAATACCTGCAAGCTCTGGGATTCATGGCCTCTTGCATTCTCATGATTCCATATGGGAAACTGCATATGAAGTAATTGCAATGGTACCTCAAGAAACTTGGTGTCAACACACACACAGGACGTGGATGTAATAATTCCTCTGCTTCCATGTCTGGGGACAGAGTTTCTTTGGTGGGCAACAGCCTGTCTACAGAACAAAGGCATGCCTTTTCGCCCACCCCTGGCCAATCAAGTTCTTTCCACAGATGCATCGGAGCTCACCTGGATGGCAGATGCATACAGGGAAGTTGGAATGCCCAGCAGATGCACCTGCACATAAATTTAAAGGAGTTGATGGCAGTCCAGCAGTCTTTACTAGCTTTCAAGCTTCTTCTTTCTCCAGGGACCCTTCTTGTCAGAACAGACCAGTTAAGCACAGACCCTGAATCCTCACGAGTGGCAGCTAAACAGAGCAGTTTTTTACAGCATCATTAAACGTTGGGGCACTCCTTAAGTGGATCTTTTCTCCTCTCCAGGCAACCATCTTCTACCCTTTTTTTGCACCAGATAGCATCACAGCAGAGCCTGGAGAGTGGATGCTCTATCCTTCCCTTGGACGCTGCTGTAAGTTTATGCCTTCCCTCCCCTTCCTCTTCTTCCCAGAGTATTATTGAAGATCAGGGACAAACAACCATGGACTATTCTCATAGCTCCAGACTGGCCCAGGCAGCATTGGTATCCACTGCTTCACAGTCTCTCCCAATTTCACCCTTGGCATCTTCCTCTGAAGCCAGATCTTTTGGTTCAGGAAAGGGAAAACGTTCTACATCCTCATCTTCAGTCTCTTCATTTGGCAGCTTGGCTCATTGTATGACTCCATCCTATTCTTCCTTGTCCCAGCAGGTGGTTGACATGCAGAAGGAGGCCAGGAGGCCTAGCACTAGGAAGTCTTCTGCTGGCAAATGGGAAAGATTCTCTCTTTGGATGCAGGCTAGAGGGGAATCTTCTCAGCCTACCCTTCCTCTGATCCTGGAATACCTGGCTGATTTGCTTCAGGGTGGTCTTAATTTTTCCTCTCTCAAGATCCGTGCTTCAGCCATTTCTGCTCATTGCTCTTTTGAACAACCCATTTTCTCTCATCCTCTGATGAAAATGTTTCTCAACGGTGCTTGCAACTTAAAACCTCCCAGAAGGGCACCTACTCCAGCCTAAGATCTTAATTTTGTTCTAGAGAAACTCACTCTTCCTCCTTTTGAGGCAGCTGCCGCTGCAGATTTAAAGTTTATCCCATGGAAGACTGCCTTCCTCTTGGCTATAACTTCAGCAAGGAGAGTTTCGGAGCTGCAGGCTTTGATGGCTGTGGAGCCTTTTCTTATTTTCCATGCAGATAGGGTCTCTCTGAGAACCACCCCTCCTTTATGCCTAAGATGGTTTCTAGCATGACTCTTAATCAGTCCATACACCTTCCTACCTTCTTTCCTTATCCTCGAAATAGAGGTGAGCGAATCCTACATTCTCTTGATGTGCATAGACAGCTCAGGTTTTACCTGGACAGGACTAAAGACCTTCAGAAATCAGCTCGGCTATTGGTCAGCTTTGCCCCTGGAGCCCGTGGGAAGGCTATTTCTAAGCAAACCATTTCTAAATGGATTGCTCATTGTATTGCTTTTTGTTATTCTTTCATGGCAAGGTTCCTCCTCAAGGGGTTAGGACTCACTCAACTAGAGCAGCTTCCACTTCTGCAGCCTTTTTAAGGGGTGTCCCTACTAAAGACATTTTGGAAGTTGCCACGTATTCTGTTCACACTTTCACAAAGCATTATAATTTGCCTTTGTTTTCAAAAGCCAGGACAGGGTTTGCCACTGCTGTTCTGCAGGGCATTATCTCCAATCCTTGATTCTGTTGGTTCCTCCTCCCTTTTCTCTGGGCTTTGAGAATCAACCCATTGGTTAGGACTGCAACACTGAAACACAATGAACATAGTACAGTTGTGTACACTTACCATAAATGTAGATGTTTGAGTGTATTCACTGTTGCAGTCCTGCTTTCCCTCCCTCCTTCCCCCTTTTTTCTCTTTTCCTAAGGTACAGGCTAAATTTAGTTTAAGCCTTGTTATGGCAAGAAAGACTGAGGAGGTGACATCGGTTGCCTCCTTTTGTATCGGATGCCCTGACGTCCTTTACAACCGACAGCCAATGTAATTTTTACTTACCTTTGGTATTCTGGACGATCGAGGGCTACCAGGAGCCAGATAACCCATTGGTTATTACTGCAACACTGAATACACTCGAACATCTACATTTGTGGTAAGTACTTTTGATCGAGGGCTACCAGGAGCCGGATAACCCATTGGTTGGGACTGCAACAGTGAATACACTCGAACATCTACATTTGTGGTAAGTACTTTTTTTAGTGCCGAAGAAAGAAGATGCTTGCAGACCAGTTCTTGAGCTTTCTTCTTAGATTTGTTTGTGATCGTGCCTAACTTCTGAATGATGTATCTTCCGTTAATCGGTTTACCCCTTCTTCCTCATTCAAGTTTCCTCGTAGAACTAAATTTAAGAGATGTCTATCACATTCCTTTTCATTCAGACTTCAGGAGTTTCTTAAGAAATATCAGTTCTTTGCTATACCCTTTGGACTATCCAGTGTACCAAGTATTCACAATGTGCCTAGCTCCAGTTATAGCTCATTGCAGGTTGCATAGTATCCATTTTATTTTTTCCACATTAAGATGACTTGCTTATCTTTGTAGAGTCTTTTTCAAAGTGTCTGGATTCTCTGACTTGGGTGAGAGATCTCTTTCACAAGCTGAGATTTCAAGAGGACATTATAAAGTTCTTTTTGACTCCATGCAGGATAGTGTTCCTTGTTTGTCAGCTGGATACATCAATTGAAAAGGCATTTCTTCCACAGGAAAACAATAGATCTATTTCTCGGACTTTAGTCACTGCGAGGGAATACTCCTCAGGATTTTGTGTCTCATGGCATCTATGTTTCTAATGGTAAACCATGGCAAGAGTCCACATGAGAAAGAATGGTATCTGAAGTCTCTTTGTTCACAGCATCAACGTTTCGTGTTTTGTTTTCAAATTCCAGTGCTGGGGTTTATCAGTAGAAATGTTACCTGAGGGAGACAGCAAATACCCTTAAATTCTGGTCTCCTCTTTTCCCTCCTTGTTCAAAGCAGTCAGCCATCTCAGACGCCTCTGACTTTGCTTGGGGAGCAGTTTCAGGAGGGATAAATGTGCAAGGTGTATGGGACACCAAGGGTAGATGCAATCACATAATATAAAAGAAATTCTTCCCCTGATTAAGCTACTCAACTCCCTGAATCATTTTTGGTCCCCAGGACCTCTTTGGAGAATACTACAGTTGTGGGAGATCTACCTGGTCATACCCCCCTTGTTGCATAATCGGCATGTTAGCTTGAGATATAGCTTCACAGCACAGTCTCTCACTGTACAGGCATTCTTCATTCCATCAGAGAAAGTGTGACAGACAAGCTGAGCAGGACAGGGAAGATTCTTATGTATGTAAACTAGATCTTCCAAAGATTTGATGACCATCTTGGGAGAGTTCCTATAGTAAACCTGTTTGCCTTGTGTCTACGTAATCATCTGGCATGATTCTGCTCCAGGACTCCTTGCAAGAAGGCCTGAAAGACACAGATGCCATTTTTTTTCCTTTGACCGATATCCAGTGTACTTCTGAAGATTCAGCAAAACAAAATAAACGTACTAATGGATTCACAGGTTAGTCTGAAGAAGAAGGAATCCCGTTTGCCCAAGCTGTGATCTTTGTCTGATTAAAGTATTTTTCAGAAGGAATCCTCCAAGATCATTCTGGTGACTCCATTTCTAGCCCAGGCAAACAATGGATCTGAAGTAGGGACTTCATTTGTCAGCAACCTGTGGGTCTTGGATCCGATATCGGATCCGAGCCGGCAACTTGTTTCATAGCTAATGGATCCGAGCTCCTAGCTCCTCCCCTCACCCATAATCGCCTGCCAACCCTCCATGACCCCAGATCTAGTTTGCTGCGCTTGTGAGTAGCTGGATTTTTCAGAGCTCTTAGCGACTTATTCAGATAAGTGTATTTTCTTCCTTCCTTTCGGTCTTTAAATTAAAACAGTGTGTAAGTGTTAGGTTCCCTTTATTATTTGTACCTTTTGCATAGGTTTTTAGTGAGTGTGTGTGTGTGTTAGTGTTTTGGGGCCTGTGTGCTTGTGTAGTACTTTTCTTCCCTCAGTATGGCAGAGGCCCCAGCATTTTTTTTTTTAACAAGTGTGTGGCCATAAGCTCCCCGGCTGATGGCCACAGGGTTGAACACCTCTCCTCAGGCTGTACCATTTGTGCAGTGTTCAACCCGGGACTTTTGCCCCGGACTCAGCTGCCCCGCCGCCTCCCCGTGTGGCACTACCACAGCCTGTGGTGATAGCCACTCCTGCCCCCTTCCTTTGCCAGGACTCAAACAGTGTGTCAGATGCAGACTTGGACCGGATGATGCGAAGGTTCATCCAGGCCCAGCTGCAGATGGGACACCTTTTGCTCCAATTGCTCCTTCTCTGACCCTCGGATCCGACCTCCCGAGCCATGGGCGAACTTCAGATCCGAGGGATTCATGTGTGCCTTTGGCTCGCCCAGGTCAGAGCACACTGGTCGGATCAGACGGTGATCCCTTCATTGTGTAGTGGAGAGGAGGCACGTGGACTCCCCTGAGTCCTTAACCGAGGACACGGACTTAGATGAAGTGAGGATGTCTCCTTTGGAGACATCATGAAAATGCTTAGGATCAGAGGTGGGTGGTCTGCACCCAAGGCTTCCTCCGATGAGTCCGTGTTTCTGGGGGCATTTGAAGCAGGCCCATCTTCCTCTTGGGTGTCGGTGGACCTTATTACCACCAGGAGCCATGAAGAGGACTAGGCTTCAGAGAGCCCTCAGTCCATCCACCGAGCAAGGAGTCCGATGGATCGTTTTAGTTCAGCGACCTTTCGGTAAGGTCCTTGAACTATATGGCACACGCCATCAGGATGCAGCGGGATCTTATCAAAGAATACGCTGCCTCCTGAGTCTATGAGGACAAACAGTTGTACTCCACCGAATGGCCACTCTGAAATCCATCTCGATGCGGCTACCCTCGGCTATTGTCCCACACCACCAAGGGAGCCGCGCCTAGTCATGAGACGCCAGGCCTGGCTCTGGCATTGTGACTTTGCTGAGCCCTTTAAAGCCGATGGTTCTGCCCTGTTTGGCAAAAGTCCAGAGAGAGAAGGACGGGAAGACGTCTGCCGTCGGAGTCCGCTTCTCTGCTCCCCAGCGGTCCTTTTTGAAGAACCAAAAGGGTCAGAAGAAGATGTGGTTCCGGAAATCGCAACATTCCCAACCCGCTCCGGACAACCAGTCCTTCCGTGGAAGAGGAGGACAGGGAGGACGCCGCCCCAGGGGCAGAGGGGCTCCAAGGAATTTTGGGTCCAGAGAATCCTTCTCTGACCGGCCCACGCAACAGCCCTGAAGGGTTGCCCAGCTGCTCCACTCTGGAGGCAGTCGGGGGGCGCTTCTCTGATCACCTAGCGGAATGGGAGTCCATCACGTCAGACCGCTGGGTGCTTTGATTTATATCCAGAGGGTACAAAATTCCAATGCTTCATGTCCCCAAAATCAGGAACCTCCCCGATGTACCACCTGATCAGAGGGAGGCTGCAGCCGCAGAAATCCAGCAGCTGGTAGGAAAAAGAGCCATCCAGCCCATCCCCCAAGACCAGCTCGGATTAGGGTTCTACTCCCGGTTCTTTCTGGTGCCAAAAAGACGGGGGACTTGAGACCAATTCTAGACCTTTCCCGTTTGAACCTGTCGGTAACCAAGGAAAAATTCCGAATGGTCACCCTTCAATCTATTCTCCCCCTCCTACGGGAGAACGATTGGATGTGCTCTATAGACCTCAAGGATGCGTACTACCGCATTCTAATGGACAGACGATCCAGGAGGTTTCTCCGCTTCCGGCTGGGAGCCAGTCACTACCAGTTCAGGGTCCTTCCCTTTGGCCTCACCACAGCCCCCAGGGTGTTCACCAAGGTGTTAGCGGCCCACCTGAGACTCCAGAGAATGCAGGTCTTCTCGTACCTGGACGACTGGCTCCTGACCGCCCCAACAAGGCAACTACTTTGCTCAGCCAGAGATTACTTTCTCCGCCTAGCCCCCCAGTGCTCAGCCAGAGATGACTTTCTCCGCCTAGCCCGCCAATTAGGCATCACGATCAATGCGGACAAATCTTTCCTTGCTCCAACACAAGTTATAGAATTTATAGGAGCCAGAATAGACACCAGAGATCTACGAGCCTTCCTGACTTCGGAACGACTACGGAATTTGCAACTTCATGTGCGGGCTGTCCTCCAGTCAGAAGCCCCACCGGCGGAATTGGTCCTGAGGGAGCTGGGCTCCATGGCGGCAGCGATAACGCTCCTTCCATGCGCCCGCCTCAACATGAGGGTACTGCAGTGGACCCTTCTAGTGCAATGGCCCTTTCAGTCTTTTCCTCTCCATCACCCCATCGCTATCAGCAAGGCTTGCAGGAGGGCCCTGTTATGGTGGCTTCATGCTCCGGATCTCCATAGGGGCCGACCCTTCTGCACTCCTCCCCCTCTCGCCACGGTGACCATGGACGCCTACCGCCTCGGGTGGGGGGGCATTATTCAGGCAGGACAGTCCAAGGCACGTGGAACGATACAGAGACCTCCCTGCATATCAACGTTCTGGAGAGGAGAGCGGTGCTGTACACGTTGCAAGCACTTCAGAATCTCCTCCCCGTAGGAACTATTGCAATTCAGTCGGGCAACATGTCTGTTGTCTGGTACATCAACAAACAGGGGGGAACCAGGTCCTACCCTCTATGCCGCGAAGCCATGAGAGTGTGGGAATGGGCGATTTCCACCAACCGCTTTCTGATTGCAACGCACATTCTGGGGTGGGCCAACATCCTAGCGGACAAATTCAGCCACACCATTCTTTCCCCTTACGAGTGGTCTCTCAGCCCACTAGTAGCGAAGCAGATATTCGCAATATGGGGGCAACCCTGCTGCGATCTCTTTGCCTCTCCCTCAAACACCAAATGCGACAATTTCTTCGCTCTGATTCCCCCTCCAGGGGAAACTCCAAGAGATGCTCTGGTGCATGCTTGGCCACCCGGTCTACTTTATGCCTATCCTCCTCTACCCCTGATGCTACAGCTCTTACAGAAAGCCTCGCGGTTGGGGAGCAGAATGATCCTCATTGCCCCATTCTGGCCTCGGCAAACTTGGTTCCATTACCTGTGGTCTCACCTAGTGAATCCCCCCTGGATTCTGGATCCCAGTCCGGATCTAATCTCCCATCCGTCGGGCTTGTCGACCCCAAATCTGGACAGTCTGAAGCTGACAGCTTGGTTGTTCCAGTTCCACTCATAGTTAGGACTCCCGGTATCTCTTCACCAGTCAAAGCCATCCTCGTGGCAGCACATAAACCTTCCACCAGGAAAGGGTACCGCAGTAAATGGAAGCGTTTTTCCGTCTGGGTGGAGCATCATAATCTAGATCCCTTTACGGCCCCTCTTCCATCCATACTAGACTTCCTAACCAGACTCTTTCAGGAAGGCGCTAGTTGCTCAACCGTCAAAGTACAATTAGCGGCCATCTCCCATTACCATGTGGGACATGACACAGGGCCCTTGATGTCAGCCAAATTGTGTAAAACTTTTCTCAAGGGTACTCTTCTGCTCAGACCCCCTATCAAAGAAGCCGTACCCCCTTGGGATCTTTCACTAGTTCTTCAAGCCCTAACTACTCCCCCATTTGAGCCTGCCGCTTCAGTGGATCTCAAATACTTGTCTTGGAAAACAGCATTCCTTGTAGCCATTACTTCAGCGAAAAGAGTTTCGGAACTTCAAGCCCTTTCTGTGAAGCCTCCTTACTTGATTTTTCATCCGGACAGAGTGTACCTCAGGACCAATCCCTCCTTCCTTCCCAAAATAGCATCAGAAACCAATATAAATCAATCCATAAATCTACCGGTCTTCTTTCCTAAATATCAGAATAAAGGAGAGTACAAGCTGCACTCATTAGATGTTCATAGGCAGCTACGTTTTTATACTCATAGGACTGCTGGTCACAGGCAATCCGACCAGCTGGTCATTTCCTTTGCCAAATTCAATTTGGGGAAAGCAGCCTCAAAAATCACCTTGTCACGCTGGATTTCCCAATGTATTCTTTTAGCATACCAAGCTTCTGGGAGACCCGCACCTGGAGGAGTTCACGGACATTCCACTCGTTCCATCTCTACTTCTGCTGCCTTCAAATCTAGAGTTCCGTTGGATGATATTTGTTAGTCAGCCACTTGGGCCTCATCTCATACCTTTATTAACCACTACAAACTGGACGTAATTTCTAGAGGGAGAGCATCCTTTGGCTCTGCGGTGCTCCACAATATCCTTCCATGATGGCCACCCAAGATTCAGGTAGCTGGGGACTCTGTCCCACAGGTTGCTGACAAATAAGTCCCTACTTCAGATTAAGAAGTTATGTACTCACCATAACATTCCATCTGAGTAGGTGGCTTCATTTGTCTGCAACCATCCCCCCTCCTTCCCCCTGGCCTTCAGAATGGATCTATGTAGGTTGTTTATTGGAATACCCTTTTTGGATATCTATAGAGGGGCAAACTTGATCTGAGGTCATGGAGGGTTGGCAGGGAATTATGGGTGAGGGGAGGAGCTAGTAGCTCAGATCCATTAGCTATGAAACAAGTTGCCGGCTCGGATCCGATATCGGATCCAAGACCCACAGGTTGCAGACAAATGAAGCCACCTACTCAGATGGAACGTTATGGTGAGTACATAACTTCTTATTTTTAATGGAGGCAAGAAAGCCTGCTTACTAGTAAATCATATTTTAGCAAATTAAAAAGGTTTTCTAGTTGGTGCCAGCAGCAGCATAACCAGTACCCATTTAGAGCCAGTTGCTGTCTGGTTTTACAGCATTTGGAAGTTACTTTCCTGTGGCCTTTCTTACTCCTTTATCAAGGTTCATTTAGTGGCTATTCTTCATGAACACCCATGGATCCTTCTCTTTCTAGGCTTTCTCATGTCAAAAGGTTTCTAAAAGAGGTTGTACTTGAGACCTTCAAAAAACAGTGCCCCCTTGTTGGGATCTTAATTTTTGTGTTGAGAATCTAATACTTGCTCCATTTCAACCAACTAATCTGGCTGACTTGAGGTTCTTAACATGGAAAACTGTTTTTACTGATTGTTCTGACCTCTGCAAGAAAAGTAGCTGAGCTGCAAACAACATGGGCACTATCTTGACGGAACTAAATCTTTCAGATACTCAGATCTGTTCTTTTCTTGGGGAAGTGAGATGAAAGGGTAACCTGTGTCAATACCAACTATTTCCAAATGGTTGTCTAAGGCTCTTACCTTTTATCATACTTGTCATACTCACCACAACAACATTTTTCCAGGTAGGGTCAAGGATCATTCTACCAAGGCCTTGGCTTCATCTGCAGCTTTTTAGAAAGAGGTGGATTCTAGAAGTATTTTAGAGGCTGCAGCTTGGTTTTCTGTACATACTTTTACAAAGCACTATAACCTCAATTATTTCTCTAGGTCTAGATCAGGCTGTGCTCCTGGACTCTTCTTCCACCTCCCAAATGTAGCAAGCTAGGGTAATCTACCCGTCTGGTTAAGGCTACTGCAGCAGTTATCAGTATGATGAACATAGTATAGTTGTGCCAGTTGAACATGCCATAACAATAGCTGAATGATCACTGCTGCTGTAGCCTCACCCTCCCTCCATCCACCTTTTTTTTGGTGTTTTATTTATTTGATTATTTATTTTATGCCAAGGGTGTTGACATTTATTTTTTATTATTTTTTTTGTTCCTATCATTGCTGTTACAGGGCTCAGCCTCCCTCTCTTGTTGGCAGGAAAACTCTAAAAGGGTAGGGGGCCCACACATCTTTTAGCCAGCTGCATTCTCACTACCTGACTGGACACACAGAAAGTGCCCTGAAGCTGTGTGGGCTAGCCAGCTGTTCTTTTGTTGGTGGAATATAACCTGTGTAGCTAAGGCTACTACAGCACTGAGCATTCAAATATCAACTGTTATGGTACGCTTACTTGCATAACTGTACTTATTGTATATCAAATGAAAATATACAGGCATTCACAATGTGGCTTACTATAAGCTCTGTGGTCAAGTAATCCATCCGTCCACAACCTCTTTCCCAGTTTTGCACATGGGATTAGAAAGTCACTGTAATAGTGACAATCATCTAGAGCCAGTGTCCACAACGATGGATTAAGTAATGTTAACACTTCTGACATGTTTGTGACTGATTCAGTTGTGTCAATTACACTTGGATGCAAATTGTTGGCTTGAGCTCCTAATTGTGTTAGATGTTTACAAAACCCCAGAAGAAAGTAATGTCATTCATTAAAAAAAGGAAGAATCTCTCTTTTTTTTTTTTTTTTTTTTTGTTTTAACATGTTTATTCAATTATCAGTTAAGAAAGTCATACATACGTTATATGAAAGAAAACAAACCATGTTAACATGTTCAGTTACAAAGATTATGCATCAAATACATTCTTTTATACAGTTATCATCAATCCAATATTGCATAAATTGCTCAATTCCTGCAATCCCTTACACCTCACTCGTCTTCTAAAACATTATTCTGCATGCATTGTTACCAAAATTTCCATTTTTTCAATGTAATTGCTCATAAAACTTTCTAAATATCGTGGTTCCAGTACTTTTATCTCTGTTTAAATATTCACTGCTTCAAATAGAATTGGTTTAGACTTTGATTTCCAGTTTCTAGTAATTGCTTTTTTGGCAGCCAGCAGAATTAAACTTAACAAGGCCGCCTTATGTCTAGGCAGTTCAGATCCTGTATTCCAACTGAAACAAGTAATTTCCTTAGTTACACGGATTTGCTCACCCTATATTTCAGACAAGAGTGCCGTGTAGGGAATATTTAAAGTCTTGACAACTCAATACATTCCCAAAACATATGTTCCTAGTTACTACTTTCTTTCTTTTCACACCCAAAACATTTGACATCTACTTGAGGAAAAAATTGTTTGGAGTCTACTTGGGATATAAAAACATCCATGGAAACACTTCCAAGCAGAAAATCCTAAATCTTCAGACTTTGTTGCATATTTGGGAGCCATCCCATTTTTTCCTTGTAAATTGCTTATCCTAATTTTATCTAACCTACTCTGAGTGATTTTTATAGTACCTTGCAATATTGTGTATGCCATACTAAATATCCCTTTTTAACAGCAGCTTCTCTTCTAGATTAAATTAAAACCTCTACCAGAGCAAGCCTTTCACATGGGATTCCCTGATCCCTTTCTGTTTGCCTATACTATGATATCCCTGATAGGGAAGGCAGTCTGTAGCCTGCAGTTCAAATGTCTTCTTGGCCTCTTCCCATTCTATTACCTTTCAGTCTGTAGTTATTTGCTCCAACTACCTTGGTTCCTTTGCCACTTTTCTCAAATAAATTCCATCCCCCTCTTCCCTATTCTCTGCCCCCTAATTGCAGTCATCTGTGTCTGCAGATTCCCTTTTCTCCATTATTGTGTTGGCTTAGTTCTTAGAGTACTTTCTAGTGTTTTGTGAGTATAATAATGTGTATGGCTGTTGCTCTCTTTAAGGATCTGCATCCAAACAACCCCTCTCTCCTTATTTCTTGACCTTCCCCCTGCTTCATCATCCTTTTCTACTTTGAATTAGCTTTCTGCTTGTGTTATAAATATGAGCCGTAACTATGTAGCTCTAAAATATCCCTGCAAATCAGGTAATACTAAACCTTTGTTTATATAAAAAACTGAAAGAAAAAAAGGGAAGCTACAGTTTTCACTACGTGTGATACCTTAAACCAAGTGAAATAAAGGCCTGTGGGATATACATAAATGATCCCTTAAGGACATTGTGTTTTGGCTACATGGCTCTGAATGCCCATGACTTTTTACTTTTTAAGTCTATGCATGTGTTCAGGCCAGTAAAGCCAAACCCTACTAGCTGTTGACATGCATGCTTCTAATGTCTTATTTACCTCATCAGCATAACATAAGTGGATTGTTTGGCTATATATTAGAAACACAGGGTCTTTAAACCCATCTAATGTCCATGCAGGATGTGTGTGTCATATCCTGCTATATTTCTGATAGCCACCCAGCTGCCGCTAAAAAAAAAACAGAATGTATAAAGTAGCTACTCCCCCCTCCCTCCATCCCCCTTGTTTTCCGATGTGTTGTTTATGCCAGGGTGTGGATATTTACTTTTTGTTGTTCCAAGCAGTGTCCTTTCAGGGCTCAGCTGCCCTCTGTCTTTTGGCATGAAGGTTGTGAAGGGATTGGCTCCCAAGCCTGTCTTGACTGACTGGACATGTGGAAGGTGCCTTGAAGCTTTTGGAATTTGGTCAGCTGTTACATCCTATGCAGGATATATATAACTCGTATAGCTAAGGCTACTGCAGCATTGATCATTTGAACATCTGCTGTTATGGTAAGTTTACTTACTCAACTGTACTTTCCCTGTGCAAGGAGGGTATCTTCTCATATTTTGGAAGATAACCCATGCCATCTTTCAACATTTTAACAAGGAGTGACTCACAAACTATCATCCTTTTTTTCATTGTAAACTGTCTAGTGAAGTCTCTGAAAAGGTTTTCATATCCAGCTCATGACATACAAAAATCAGTCAGAGTTTCTAGAAGACCACCTGAATGGTTAGCATGGGTCATCAGTAGACATGGCCCTTAAGGCTACTTGATAATCTCTTAGATATGGATGAAGGAAGAGTAGTAAGACCCACCTTCATTGATGTATTTGCCTTTGACAGTAATTACCATTTGTAGGTCTGGTAGTGATATCTTCTATTGGATTTTGGGATGGCTCAGGATCTAGTCTCACAAGTAATGGACCTGAGTTTCTGTCACTCTAACAGAATAAAGTGGAGTGATGCTCTTAGGTCCCTGGAGATTGGTGTAGCCCAGGTTGGGTGGGTTACTGTTCTTTCTTTGTGGATAGCATGTCATATCACAGTGACAAGACATCTGTTAAAGTATGCAGTTAATAGTATGATATTGTAACCTTCAATATCCCTAATCTACTTGCTTAATGGCTGCTTTTAAGTCTGATTTTAAACAAAACAAAGTGGATTCTGTGCCATTGAATTGCAATGAACCTAACAGAACCAAGGCCATACCCTTTGCATGACATTACATAGGCTGTGGCCACTCTTGTTTACCCAAGCTTGGCACTTTGTCATGTGTCAGTGTGTCAATTGCCCCTTCTTTCAGGTACCTGAGATCTGCACTTTGTCTAGTACAGAAAACAAGTAGCAGTCTGGGGCTTATTTGAACTAAGGTAATCACTTTTTGCGATGCTCTGTTTCTTTTCATCTTTGGGAAGAGTCCTGACCTCCCTGGACAAATATGGCATCCAGATAGTTGACATACCTGTCACGTAGTCAAGCACATGGCTGTATGTAGGAAGCATGAAGACTTGATGATGAAGAAATCTGCATCACGACTGTAGGCATCTTGATTCAGTCCTGATCTGCAGTCACTGTAAGGTGACTGTGTGTTTAAACTTGTGTTGTTTTAGTGAATATGGTTCTGATGAAGTCCCATTTTGTGCATAGGGACAAAAGCGCTTAACTCTATAATTCCTTTATTTTCAAGTTTAGTATTACCCATTATGCTTGGAGTGCACTGTGTGAGCCTTTGGTTGGTTTTATTTGGCTTTGAATTTTTGGCTGCATGGACACGTTTTGAAACGTGTTTTATTTTGTCAGTGTAGGTTTGACATATTTTCAGATGCCCAATGTGGGACTTTTTTTGTAGAAAACTGAGATTTTACAAGACAAATCATACTCATGGCCAGTACAAAGGGCATAACATCATTTTTTTGCCAAAGGAAAACCTTATTCTTGTAGCATTTAAGTTGATTATGCTGTTTCATATGACATCTAGGTGTTTCAAATATAAAATAATTGTTTATGCAACTTTTAAAGAAAAAAAAAGGAAATACTTTTATCCCAAATTTCAGGACACTTGCTATTTTTGAGGGCTTTTTTTTTTTTTTTTGCAGGACACAACTGCCCAAATAGAAATTGTCCTGTGCAAAGATGGACAGGTGGTAACCTAAAGTCACTGTGTGGAGACTGCATATTCCTTCCATTATAATGTTTTTTTTTTTAGAATACTCCAGGTTCATCCCAAAGATAGAGCTATAGATAGGTTGTTGGTGTGTATGTGTGTGTATTAAAACCTTGACTATTCTGCACCCCCATTACAACTCCCTCAAATTAAATTCCAATGCATAAATCACTACTTCTCTGTTCTAGGCCGCATCCGTACCATCCTCACTTAGACACATCCTTGACCCATATTTCCCTTTTCTGCAAATAATGCACTGCCTGAAAATGGTAAAATGCTAGTGTAATATCTCAAGTCACACAACCTAATCAAACCGTGAACTCTCACTTACTGACACATTTCCCTGTGACTTCTGCTTTAACCCCTCCATACTCTTGTCATACTAATGCACTAAGTACTTCATATTATTGGTCTGTAATGTAAGCTGGCTAAGATATAACCCACTGTTACAAGATGTATTTATATGCAGTTATAAGTAACCACTCTGCATTTTTTGTAAACCTGCTCACCTGTTTTTGTGAAACTACAGAAATTACATACATGTATGTTCATCTCTACTACTGTAAGCAATTCCTGTATATTCTCAACAATTGTGTAATTATATAGAATGCACCTCTTGTAATATACCTCATTAATTGTCAAACTTTATTGATTTCCTGAGCTAAGACTAAAACTGACAAATTTTGATCAGCGCTCTACCCAGATTAACAAATTTAAATAAATATACGTTTGTGTGTGTGCATGTTGATATATACATATTTCCAGATAAATTGATCATCTGGTGGTACTGTCAACAGCTTTCATGTCTACCTTGTTGCCTTTGGTTGACAGGAAGTTCTTGACACTGGTATGCAATTGCTATAATTCCAAGGAGCCTTTTCCACTTGTATTGTGAGATTTGACATTGGTATGTATAAGTAGCAGGGGATGTGGGGATTGTGGGGGGTGGGGGGTGGGGATGATGGCTTGCCTTTCTGCAAAAGCTTTGTGCTTTGCATGCTCTGAGGTCAAGCCTCCTGGTATGTGCACTGGTTGGTCATGTTTTTAAGTCGATCTTTTTTTTCTTTTTTATACTTAGGTTGCTGATCTGCTAAAGTTTTGACTAACTTCAGTAGACGCACGTACACACACACACACACACACACACACACACACACACACACCCACCTGGGTTAACATTGAACCCCCCCCCCCCCCGCATGTAGGGTATGGAATAAAAACACTCAAGTGCAAAATTAAACATGTTAACGTGTAATCCTAACAAAAATTAAGCCAACCAAGCTGAAGCTGTACCTCTGTAGATTATAATGGAGAAATAACAGTACTTTTCTGTTAATGGGGCAACAGTACTGTAATAGCTAAGACGACCTTCTTGAGTCACTTAGAACACTTCCTTTATTAGCAAGTAGATTTGCTTGTTCGATAATTTATATTTCTCAGGACCCATCTGCAAAACCAAACAGGTTCCCTGGCTTTCGCCAACCAAGAAAGTTATTTTCCTGTGCCCCTGTCAGTGAGTGCCACAGAACTGATCCCTGGGGTGAATTTTCTATTTCCCATCCAGTCGTCAAGATTTTTCTTTAAGACGGCCAATGAGGAGTTTTGCTTGACATGAATGGATAGTTTGTTTCAGAGAATGGGAAGTCTCTGGGACAGGAATCTATCCCTCCAACATGTTCTGTTTATTGTGGTGACAAGGTTTAGGTCCCTGGAGCATGTAGTTCGGAGAGATTGGGATTTTGTTAAGTGTAGCATGTCCAACAGCTCAGGGTTTGACAGAGCTTTGTATGTTAGGCAGAGATCGCCTCTGAGTAGGCGATATGCGATGGAGTAGAGCTGGAGTTTTTTGAGATGGTCTACATATGGCATCTGTTTGAGGCCGGTAATCCTCTTAGTGAGGTATTTCTGTGGCCTTTCCAATTGTTGTAGGTATCTTGTGAGATGCATGCCAAACGGGGCATTGTACTCTATAATTGGTCTGATGAGGGATGAGTAGAGAGGAACAATGACTTGATGAGGTGTGCCACGTAGAAGGATTTCCTGACTACTGTGGCAATGTGGTTATCAAAGGAGAGACTACTGTCCACCTGTGTCCCAAGGTCTTTTATCACACTTTCAGTGTTTAGTGAGCTACTACCTATGTGGTAATTCATGGGTGCCGAGTTTTTCCCAAAGGAGATGACAGTGCACTTCTTGGCATTGAGCTTGAGGCCATGACTTTGACACCAAGCATCTGTCTCTGTGAGGCCCTTTTGTAGATTGCCTACATCATTAGGTGATTCTGTTATGACTCCCAGTTTGCAGTCATCTGCGAACTTTGTAAGTCAAAGACCTTAAGTGTTGGCCTGCACTTCAGAGAAGTAGATGCCGAACAGGAGAGGACCCAGTACCGATCCCTGTGATACTCCACTCATCTGAAGTCGCACTTGGAGTCGGTTACTTTTACTGTGTGGGTTCTGTCAGTGAGCCAGTTGGCCATCCATCATGTGACATAGGGATTTATGCCCAGTTTAGTGAGTTTATCTGTAATTCCAGAGTGGGGGATGGTATCAAAAGCCTTAGTGAAGTTAAGATAGGCTGTGTGCACTACCTTGCCCTCATCTATGGCTCTAGAGACTGCTTCAAAGAAGTCAGTCAGATTTAGTAGACATGATCCTACCTCTTACAAACCCAAACTGAGTGGGGTCCAGGGTTTGGAGGTTACCTACGCCTTTGTTTATAAGCTCCAAGATGATACATTCCATTGCCTTGCAGACCAGGCTCATCAGGCTAATGGGGCAGTAGTTTCTGGGGTCCGTGGTGGCACCCCCTTTGTGGAGTGGAATAACAGTCACTGTGCGCCATTCAGTAGGCACATAGCCTGAGGTGAGGCTATGATTGAACATGGTACTTAGGTGGGGTGCCAGTTCGTTCTGTAGTTCATGCAGTACGCATTCTGAGATGTTGTCTGGTCCCATGGATGCTGTGTTCTTGGCTTTGGAGAGTGCGGTCTTTACTTGTTCATCCATGAT
Organism: Protopterus annectens; assembly: GCF_019279795.1. Classification (NCBI taxonomy): domain Eukaryota; kingdom Metazoa; phylum Chordata; order Ceratodontiformes; family Protopteridae; genus Protopterus; species Protopterus annectens. Next base: position 1,561,403,911 of record NC_056737.1, read on the forward strand.
TAGAGGGGCTTTGCATTCTTCCGGTATTAAGATGGGCCCTTTGGAGGGTGAGAGGGAGGTAAAGTTAGCACTGAACCTATCTGCCAGGATGTTGGCAATATTGGTTGGTTCTGCATATTTATTGCCATTGTGCTGTAGCTCAGAGGAGATTTGAGTGTTGTCATTGAGATTCTTAACATAGCTAGAATGCTTTGAGGTTGTCTTTGGAACCAGTGGCGATTTTATTTTCATAACTGGCTTTGGAGGATTTTATGAGGGATCTCAGCTTCTTGCCGAGGCTGACCAGGGAGTTCCTCCAATATTGGGATTTTACTCTTTTTTTTTTGCAACAGCTTCCTTCTCTTGTAGTTTGTTTATGGCAGGGGACCACCAGATTGGCTTCATTTTTTTGTAGGATAGCGACTTTGTTCTGTTGGGGATGGCACGATCCATGCACACGTGTATGTGCTTATACAGTGCATTTGTCTAAGATTCAGCAGTCGTGCCTCTAATTTCGGTAAAGTTTGCCATTTCTGTCTTAAGAAGCATGAAGTTGGCTTTGGAGTAGTTTTTGATGGTGGTTTCCTTAATGGGGGTGGGGGTGGGATATGGATGTCTAGGGTGATTAGCTTGCATTTGGATCTGACCAGCGAGGAGTTGACCTCTGGTGTGGAACCAAGGTTACCCATATTGGTAATGACCAGTTCCAGGATATTGCTGCCTCTGGTGGGAGTGTGGACAAGCTGATCCAAGGTGTTGGAATTTATAAATTCAATTAAACGTTGAGCGAATGAGTTGGTACATGAGTAGTTTTCCCAGTTGATGGTAGGGTAGTTGAAATCATCCATAATTAAGGTATTGGGTTGTACCTTAATATTTTCCAGTATCTTAAGAAATGAAGAGTGGGAATCCTGGGGCATGGTGGGGGATCTGTAACAAGCTACAACCTGGATTGCAGTCTTGCCTGGTGTTAGTTGCACTTGAATAATTTCAGATGTATTATGTTGAGCAACTAGCCTGGAGGTGTGGATATTCTTAATGAATATGGACATGCCTCCGCCATCAGTGTTTTGGTCCAGGTTAGGTGGCCGAAAGGTGTGGTATGAATTATAGCCTGGCAATGCAGGAGTGCATTCTGGAGCCTTGAACCAGGTCACTGTCACTGCACAGAATGTTCTCCATTTTAAGGAGTGCCTCGAGTGAGAGCATTTTGAGGTTAAGACTTCTAGCCTTGAGTAGCATTACCCTCAGAGTTTTCTTGCTTGTACCTGTTACTGTGGTGAATTTAGCATTTGAATCTTGCCTAAAAAAGGCACTATAGGGGTGGTAAGAAACATAGCCAGTATCCGGAATCCCAGGAGTGACAGGTGCATGCCATTTCTGGCAAAGCATCATGGTCTGTCGACCATGTCGTCCCAGGCAGACAGATACTGGATCCCCTTAGAATGACATCAGAAGCTTAGCCAATTGTTGAAGTCAATCATTTTGTCCTTGTACTATGGTATCATTCTGGGCGATGGCAGGATGCTACTCTGGGGCTAAGGTTATACCTGCCTAAACTACAAGATCTGAGAGCTCCTTCATGCCTCTCTTCATGTAGTCCAGGGAGGTATGTCTCAGGTCATTCACACCAACATGGACAATGACAGAGTCATAATTGTACTTGTTGTGGAGTGACCCGAGTGCGTGCGTTATGTGGCGATACTGACACCTGATAGGTAGCTGCAAGTAATTTTCTCCTTGTTTAGCCTGGTGAGTGGAACATCAGTGTGCCTGACTATAGAGTCACCTATGACTAGTGTGTTGGGTACGTTGTTTGCCTTATGGGCTAAGGTTGAGTGGCACACTGATTTTGTGGGCTGCGTGTCATTTGGGTAGTGTTGGGGGTGGTGGTTGTCTGTGTTTCAGCTTGAGAGGTCTCTGTTTCTTGGGCAGATTTTTATTGAGAGCCACCGTGAATGTATATTGGACTTTATGCTTCATTTATTGTCACTTGGCAATGTGTGAGTAAGGATCAGTGCATTCTGTTCTGCTTTCCCGGCTAAATATGTAAACATTATTTTGAAGAGTTCTCACTACTGAAGAGATCTTGAAAAATTATTTTTTTTCTTAGTATCAGGGATTTTGAAAAGTTTAAGGAGGATGGGTGATGAGTGTGTGTCATGTTTGTGGGGGTGGAAATAAAAGTTATAACATTATTGGTTTACTTTCTAATGTATATTTTAAAACTATAGATATTATTCTACTTAAACATACTGTGTAACTGCACCTAAGCTGTAGGGGAAATTCAGGGGAGCAGTTCTTTATTTCTAAATACAATACCACTAATGCAAAGCTAAGTAAGTTGTAGAAGAACAGGAACTGTCTCAATTATTTCAGACGATGGCGACCCACACACTACTGCCACACTTCAACAAATGCCATTTTCTCCACATTTTGTCAAGTAGAAGTTCGGGTTTAAAAATGCAGTGTTAGCACGGGCTAGTAACTGGATTCAAGCAATGAAATTATTGACAAAGTAGGCGTGCATGCATTGAAGCCAGTGTGTATCTTGGGGTTAATGGCGTCTTGAATGTATACGTTTTTTAGGCTGCATTACTGTTGCCCCGTTAACGGAAAAGTACCAAAATAACTTTAAAAAACAAGCTCCATATATTAGAATGGAAAAGTACAGTCCACAGACAAAATGTAAATATTCAGAAAACACAACAGAAGTATGTGCACTCAGTCACCTAAACAAGTCCCTGAACACTAACACCCACTTGTGCAAATTATCTATTTACAACTTACTTCAGTTGGGAAAGACAAGTCGGGTCACCAAACCTGCAAAAAAACTAAAATACCCAATGACTACACTTAAAAATCATGTACTAACTAGAATATGACATCTGTAAATCTAAAACAGTAACAAAAATGCACAATGTAACCGTTTCAACACAGCACTTCATGTCATTATACAGCAACTGAACAAATAAAAACAATTTTATGCAACCTCCAGCTTTAGAAAACACTGAGTAATCACTCTCTACAGATGCATGAAAAAAAAAACAAACTCACTACAACACAGAGCAATGATGAGAAAGAAAAGAAAAACACATTTATGGATGCATAATACAAAACTGTGAAAAAGGTAAAATAAAAAAAAATACGTAAAAAAATGAATTACAGAAGAAAGGATCAATCATTTATTTATTTTATTTGACATTTGTATACTCGGAAAGTCCGACTAGGAAAGAGTCGATTTTCAACGGAGGCTTGGGAAGAAATGCTCCAGATGCAAGTTTTTGGAATGTGGGAGGAAACCGGAGTACCCGGAGGAAACCTAAGTGAAAGCAGGGACGACATGCAGACTCCACACAGAAGGCACCCCCAGCCAAGAATCGAACAAGAGCACCTGTTGCTGTAAGGTGACCATGTTAACCACTGTGCTGCCATTGGATGCTAAAGATCCAATGCAATGCATTAACTATATATGTTTTTTAACTGTGTGTAGCTGTACTATCAATTCTTCATGTTAAGTCTCCTGACTTGTTGCAGTTAATTGAATGCTGGTTCAAGATGCCACAAATAATCTTGGTCTCATTTTCCTTTATGTGTACATGTATGTGTAATGCATGCCCATAAAAAAGAACTGAGGCTATTCTTTATATAATAAAAACACTTAAGCATCAAGGTAACTGCACCAATGATGATGAACTAAATTGGCTTGTAGACAAGATCTCAATTCAAGGCACTACTTTCCTTTATCTTGCCAGTGCCTGTCTTACTCCTCCTAAGTAGCGTACCATTAAAATACTTCACCATGCACATACATACAGGAGTATCCTCATGTAATGTGACTTCAGTGTTAACCTTGTTTGGATCCCTAAAAATTGGTATAAATGACTTCCTCACAGACCAACAACTTATGCAGATTTGAAATAGCTCCACATGACCAAATTCCACATTTAACGCTGACACTGTGCTCTATCTAGTAAAGTGAACACTATTAAGTGCTTAAAAAGGTGGCACAAACTCATCTCCCAGGCCCCTACTTATAAATGTTTCATCTCCCAAGCACCCTGCTTACACTTTTCAAGGGTACAATCACTTTTCAGAAATTTGGGATGCATGGCTAGGCTTAAAAAAGCCCTAGTGGTCTTTAGCCTAATACACAGCTTTTCAGTGAGTCTCCTTAAAGGTATATATGGCTAGATTTACTTAAAGGTCTATATGGCTTTGTCTACTTAAAGGTGTATATGGCTATGTCTACTTAAAGGTGTATATGGCTAACTCTCTGACTAGCTTTACTTAAAGGTGTATATGGCTAATTCTCTGACTAGCGTTACTTAAAGGTGTATATGGCTAGGTCTCCTTAAAGGTGTATATGGCTAGGTCTCCTTAAAGGTGTATATGGCTGTGTCCCTGACTAGGTCTACTTAAAGGTGTATATGGCTAGGTCTACTTAAAGGTGTATATGGCTTGGCCTCCGACTAGGTCTCCTTAAAGGTGTATATGGCTAGGTCTTTTTAAAGGTGTATATGGCTAGGTCTTTTTAAAGGTATATATGGCTAGGTCTTTTTAAAGGTGTATATGGCTAGGTCTCCTTAAGGGTGTATATAGCTAGGTTTACTTAAAGGTGTATATGGCTAGGTCCCTGACTAGGTCTCTTTAAAGGTGTATATGGCTAGGTCTCCTTAAAGGTGTATATGGCTAGGTCTCCTTAAAGGTGTATGTGGCTAGGTCTCCTTAAAGGTGTACATGGCTAGGCCTCCTTAAAGGTGTACATGGCTAGGTCTCCTTAAAGGTGTATGTGGCTAGGTCTCCTTAAAGGTGTACATGGCTAGGCCTCCTTAAAGGTGTACATGGCTAGGTCTCCTTAAAGGTGTATATGGCTAGGTCTCCTTAAAGGTGTATATAGCTAGGTTCCTGAATAGGTTTACTTAAAGTTGTATATGGCTAGGTCTCCTTAAAGGTGTACATGGCTAGGTCTCCTTAAAGGTGTGTATGGCTAGGTCTCCTTAAAGGTAGGTGTATATGTCCACGATATATTTTTATCCTTGTGCTTGCTTGCCTAGTATTGTTCCTGTTCCTTCAGATGCATAACCAAAAGGAGAGAGCACTTTGCATATTACTGCTCAATCCTCGTGCACGGTGAGCAGAAAATCTTATGTCAGTTGCCCCTTCTCGTCATTTAGAAACATTAACTCTGTCTTCTTCATTTATACAAAGGGTACAACCTATTACCAGATGTAGCAACTCATTCATAAACCTTAAAATGTGTCTGTTCATGCAAAAGGGTTGACCTTAGTGTCTAACCTAATGCCAATAGCCTGTAAAACTGTAATCATTCAACTATCCTTATATTGTTTACCAAAACCATTATGGATGAAGAAGACTAGATTTCTAATAGTACCTATGCCAATTCCCAGTTCTTCTTGTGGAAGCTGCTTGGCTCTGTCTTGTTTATTCTATGCTCCATATCTCTTAATTGTTGTAGCATCTGTTTCATGCTTGTTATAGTTACCTCTTACATACTTTTCCAAAGTTTAATTATCCCTTTCTTAGCCAAAATTAAAATTAAGTCTTCCAAGGCCTTCTCATGACTTTGGCTATCAATACACCCTACCAACTTAGCAAGGAATTGTTTCTATGTAGGTAATACTCATCTCCTGGTATCTTTATCAATATCTTCTCTACATCTTTCTTGAATTTTTCAAATTTTTTACATTCCCAAAAATCGAGCAAACTTTCCTGTCTGTTGATTGCATCTCCAGCAGGCTTGGCTAGCGTTGGGGGAAACATCCTGCAAACATTATGAGGTGGAAAAATACTTAGGCAAATGCTCCAAGCCAAGCATTATGACCTTTCTAGATGAAGTAGCCACTTTTGATATCAGGGTCTATATCATAAGCATGAAAGATCATATGTGCAGCTACATATACATCGACACACAAAATGCGAACGCTGTAAACACCAAATGGCCACGTCCTCAAATTTTTTCCTAGTGAAAAAAATTCACATGGCCGTTCGCAAAAAAAAAGTTAGAAATCCGAATCAGGTGGGGGCTTTGTGCCCCACACCCCCCCAACACGGGGAGCTATGCCCCCCCACAACCCCCCTAACTAAATATACCAACTCCAAGATCGCACTTAAATGAAGGAAAGGGCAACATCATGTAGTTGGCCAACTACCTCCTTGCCCTGTGACATATTCATCGAATCGCTTAAATGCTTTTTGATGGATGTCGCTCATTACATGTTCACTTTTCAGCCATTTTGTGCTTATAATATAGACCCTTGATATCCTATAAGTTTGTAGCCAGTGTTCTTCCCTTATTTCTATTTGAAGATAATTTTCCCAGCTAGATCTTTGTGACCCATTCCTTAACCATGTATCATTTATTAGGGCTCCATAAATCCTCCCATCCTTTTCAGCCCCCTTATTCAACTGTTTGTATAATATTCCCCAACATGGGTTTTCTCTGTCTTCCCTCTGGTGGATTTGTTTATATTTTAATGAGATTTCTTAGATCCCACTACATAATAAGGTACTCCTTGTCTTTCGGCTTTTCCCGGTTAGGGGTCACCACAGCAGAACTCCGGTCCGCTAATGACTGGCAGTGGATTTTTAGAGTGCCGAGTTGCCAGCCTGATGCCCAACCTTCAAAGAAGGCACACCCATTCATGCACGCACCTACCTGCATGTCTTTAGGTGTCACTCGACCGCGGGGAGGATATGCAGACTCCACACACAAGGAGCTCCAACCGAGAATCAAACGGGAGAACCTCTTGCTGTGAGGTGACAACTCTAACCGCTGCACCACCACAGCCTCTATAAGGTACTATAATAATAAGGTACTCCTTGTACATATCTGAAATCGGTGGACCTCTGCCCTCCCTTTATATCTCCTATTTTGCCTCAGTTCATCCCATAAGTCGAAAGCTTCCCTGCTTTGTCACCACTTCATCACCCGTGTGTTTATTGCTTGCAGTCGTCTCTGTAACCCAACAGGCCAGGCATCAAATTGGCAGTCCTTATCCTCCTTTAATTGAAAGGTATTTTTTAAATATTATTCATCCATGCTAAACAATTATTCACCCCCTCCTCTTCATCGTTTGTCCAAATACCTAATGATCTAAATAATTTTGGTAAGACATTTCCAGATCTCAAAAGCAAATTTTTCAATTTGGAGTTAAAATTGACATTGATGACTCTAGATATCACTTTCAGTTACACTTCTCTAAAGTATTTGAATAAACATGGGACTGCCAACCCCCTCTCCCATGATCTATTGATAGTATCACTTTCTTTTTGCCATTTAACTTTTGACCTTTTATTATTTCATATAAATCTCATACATTAACTCATCAATTTATCCCAAAACTATTTTCTTGGATCGTAAATAAAGGCTTGTGCAGCATATAAGATTAGGGGGACTACAAACATTTTAATGGTGTGGATTCTCTGTTCCGTGCCATGAATTGCCTTTTTTTTTTTTTTTTTTTTTTTAAAGTAACAGCTAAACGTTTACTCTAACCTGTTCCCAGGTCTCTTTCTCTGATTCTTCTGCATAATCCAAATCCCTAAGTACTTCTATTTGTAATGCTGACATAACTGGGCAAATTAATTTACTAATGTATTGGATGGCACACAATTCACACTTAATGCTTTAGTCTGATCAACACTGATTTTATAACCTGAGTGGTACTCAAATTCCCTTAGCAAGCTAAGCTATAAACATCCTTCTCCAGATTTGAAAGATAGATTGTCATCTTTTCTCCCGCACAGCCATACCCTTATTTGCACCTTAATATATTTTGAGCATTTATTTTCCATTTCCCTAATTTTTCCAAATCTTTTGGGCTCCTAATACCATGTCGGAAATGGACCCCATTCCTAAGTCAAAGTATGATTAAAGTTCATGAAATTAGTATTGTTTCAGTGTTTGGTGTCACCTAAAAGTGCTCTTTGCAGCACCTACAATGTGCCCAGTAATAACTCCTCCTCTCAGTTCCTATGGAGTTGCATGCATTTGTAACATATCTAAATATGATTGTCAGTACTTTTTTATAAGACATGTTGCTCCTACTACTATTGGAACTGTCTGGATATCCTTCTTCTACATTGTTTTTGTCTCTGCCTGAAGATCCTGATATTTTATGACTGAATCAGTGTACACTGTACTCACTGGGTGTGGGGATTTCAATGAAAATGCTACTTTTGTCTTCTTTTCATATCCAGTTTTCTGTCATCTATCTTTTTAACTGTTGGTAATGAGTGATCGCATGTGATGTAGACTTTTTCATTTTCTATGATGCTTTGTGTCTTATGTTTCCAGTGTTTTTCAGCCACTTCAGTACCGTAATGTTTGCACAATCCCCAGTTCAACAGTATTGCCACATTGTTATGCCTTTCAGTGTACAGTCCTTCTGCCATTAGTATGTCCCAACCAGCAATTGAGTTTGTGACTCTTTCCAAGTCTGTTTTACAAAACCTAAATTTGTCTGTTTCTCCCACATGTTCAATGGACTTTGTAAACCAATGTGTACATAGTCCACTGTCTTGGGCCACCAATATTAACCTTTCATTTCCTGGTTTGAATTTGCCTCTCCTTAACCATTCCTGCATTTGATGCAGATCAACATGAGGTTCTTCCAGAAGTTTTCATTATTTGCAACTATATTTATGCATTTTCACATTTTTTTCACATTTCTCGTCTTCTCATCTGATCTTTCACCTTATATTCTTTCTTTCATTTTTTTGGCACATTCAGCTGCTGCCTGATTTTTTATCTACGTCTGGTTTGATTTCCATTCCTGCTTGATGTTGATATGCTTCTGCTAGACTAAGCAGGGAAGTCCTCTTCAATTTATTCTCCTCATATTTCAAAACTTTCACTACATTTGAGTCCGTCAGCAGATGTGTCCAGTTCCACAATTGCAGATCTGTACATGTAATCAATTTCAAGGAGGCCCATACCTCCTTCAGAATGGGGAATATATAATCTTGGTATGCACCGATTTTTATAAATCATTTGGTGAGCATGAAGCATGCTTTTTATAGCTTGAATTTTGTTCCTAGAGGTCAATGCTGTTTTCAAGATTAATTTAAGTCTTCTAAAATATTCCTTACTAAGTTTTATCCACATTTGTTCATGTTTTATTGTTGATCCTTTGTCATTTCCCAAATATTTATATATTCCCTCTTGCTCAAGTTCTTTTGTATCACATTCTTGCTCCCAAACTAATGTTTTCTTGGTGCTGCAGTTTTCCTGTTTTAAAGGTTGCTTTTGCACATTTATCAAGACCAAATGACATTCCTATATCATCTGAAAAATTTTTGACTACTTGCAGTTGTGCTTTCAGTTCCTCATCTGATGAACTGCACAGCTTTAAATCATCGACAAAGGGAAGAAGTCTTTACAATTTGTTGTTTTCTAGGAGCCAAATTATAGCCATGGCCTAAGCTGTTAAGTAGACAGGTTAATGGCAAGACAGAATAGCAGCGTTAACAGAGTCTCACCCTTGAATATCCCCCTTTGAATTTGTATCTCTGGAATAATAATTTGTCCTTTATCATGGCCTAATTGCAAGGTGGGCTGTCACTGTTTCATGGTCATTGTAATGTAGCTGATCAGTGTGGGGTGTATCTTATACATTTAAAGTACTCTTTTATCCATGAATGTGGGATACTATCAAATGCATTTTTGTAGTCAATCCATGCCATACTTACATTCTTCCCTTTTTTGCAGTTCTTCACTATAACTTTATTTAACAACAAATGATCCTTTGTTCCATATGACTTTCTTTTATTACCCTTTTATTCTATTGCCATAAATGTGTTTTCTTCTAAATGACTAAACTCTCTCTGCATCAATTCCAGTGCATAGTTTGTACGTAGTTGGAAGGCAAGTTATTGGTCTATAATTTTTAGGGTAGCTTGCAGTAGTTCTTGCTCATGGCTAAATCGTTGTACAAAGATGGTACTTTTAACCAGAAGTTAGGTACTGCATCTGGGCCTGGTGTTTTCCAGTTAGAGGCTTATCTTAACTTTGTTTCAGTCTCTCCGGCTGTTACTTCATCCCATTTCATATCCTGTACCTTTGAACTTCTTATTCTTTCTTTTACTTCAATTCATTTAGCATCTTTGTTATGTTCTACAGGATCTTCGTAAATACTTCTCCAAAATATATCTATTTCTTCTTTTTTGGGTGGTCTTTCAATTCCTTTTACTTTGTTTCCTAATTCTCTCTAAAACTGTTTTGGATCATCAGTAAATTGCTCATTTTGTACTTTTTCTTCATGTTTATCTGCATATCTTCTAAGTTTTTCTGCCTGTGCTGAGATGTTTAGTTTATTTGCAGCAGTGCATGATAGATCCTGATCTGTTCTAATACTGCACATTGTTTTTATCACTTCTTTCTAAGTATTTTTGTTGATCCGTTCCTTCTATACTCTTCTAACAGTGACACGTCTTGTCTTAATTGCTTTATAGTTTTCTCTATTCGATGCTTCCATGATGGTATTCGATTTCTCCCCTTCCTTTCCCTCACTACCCTGTGTTCTTGTAGTAGAACTTTATCTGTTATTAATTTAGTTGCACAGTAATATGTTCTGTTTAATTTTGTTATATCACATGGATCTGTGTGGACAGTCCTAATTACTATGTTCATTTGTTTTATCAAACTTCTGACTTTCTGGGTTTTATTGACCTTCTGCAGTTTATTTCTTTCATTGATCTTAATATGTCTGTCTATCTCTAGTAAGTCAAGCAACTCTTCTTTTAACTAATTTTCTTCTAAACTGAGGGCGCATCCCTTGTTCTATATTTCCTGCAGGCGTTCTATAGAAAGTTCTATAACATCTTCCTGTGGCACATTCTCTTCAATTTCACCCTGTGTAATCCATAGTTCTGTGATATTGGAACTCATTGGCCTATCACTCCTCAACTTTGACTTCGTCAGAGTTTCCACAATTCCCTGCTCCTTCCCTTGCTGCCCAGCTTCAAGTGAACATTCCTGTGGAAGGCGCCAAAACATCCTCACAGGGCACCTGATCAATTACTTCCTTTTCCACAGGTTTCCCCTTAATTTGGATGCCCATTGCTCTATTCTGTTGTGGTGCTTTCTGAATTAGATTTCCTACACTGAATCCTTCATTTCGTAGGTACTCCATAACCTCAGTTTTTATTTCTTTAACTTCTCCATTACTAATCTCCTTTTCTACTTTTCATCTTTGTTTTCTTATTTTTAGTATTGTAGTTTTCCATATCTGTTTCCTTTGCCTGTATTTCTCTTCAAATATCTTTGATGCTGCTCTTTTTGTGTTGATTGGTTTTGCTTTCTCCATGCAGACAACAGTACAGACGACCGCCACCAGTACTGTTGGCCAACAGGGTGCTCGCGGAAATTGGTCTACTGTTGGCCGAAGGAGGAGAAGAGGGGGAAGGCATGCCCGAAGGCAGGTAAAGGCTAGGACTGTGATAGTGAGAGTTGAAACTTTGAATGTTGGCAGTATGACTGCTATAGGGAGAGAGCTAGCTGATATGATGGACCGAAGGAAGGTTGGTATATTGTGTGTGCAAGAGACCAGATGGAAGGGGAGCAAGGCTAGGTGTATCGGAGGCAGTTTCAAATTGTTTTATCATGGTGTGGATGGGAGGAGAAATGGTGTAGGCATTATCCTGAAGGAACAGTATGCTACGAGTTTTTTGGAGGTGAAAGAGTGTCAGAGTGATGTTTATGAAGCTGGAAATTGATGGTGTAATGATGAATGTTGTTAGTGCATATGCTCCACAAGTTGGGTGTGCGATGGATGAGAAAGACAAATTTTGGAGTGAGTTGGATGAAGTGGTGATGACTGTACCCAAGGGTGAGAGACTGGTGATTAGAGCAGATTTCAATGGGCATGTTGGTGAAGGGAACAGAGGGGATGAGGAAGTGATGGGTAGGTATGGTGTTAAGCAAAGGAATGCAGAAGGTCAGATGGTAGTGGATTTTGCAAAAAGGATGGACATGGCTGTGATGAATACGTATTTTAACAAGAGGGCGAAGCATAGGGTGACATCAAGAGTGGAGGAAGATGCACACAGGTGGATTATATCTTATGTAGAAGGGCCAGTCTGAAGTAGATTGGAGACTGTAAAGTGGTGGCACTGGAAAGTGTAGTTAGGCAATATAGGATGATGGTTTGTAGGATGACATTGGTGATCAAGAAGAGAAGGATGAGTGTGAGGGCAGCACCAAGGATCAAATGGTGGAAATTGAAAAAGAGTAATTGTGAGGTGATGTTCAGGGAAGAGTTAAGACAGGCACTGGGTGGCAGTGAAGAGTTACCGAATAGCTGGGTAACTACAGCAGAGCCAGTAAGAGAGATGGCTAGAAAGGTGCTTGGTGTGACATCTGGAAAGAGGAAGGAGGACAAGGAGACCTGGTGGTGGAATGAAGAAGTACAGGAGAGTATACAGAGAAAGAGGTTGGCAAAGAAGAAGTGGGATTGTCAAAGAGATGAAGAAAGCAGACAAGAGTATAAGGAGATGAGGTGCATGGCAAAGAGAGAGGTGGCGACTGCTAAGGATAAGGCTTATGAAGAGTTGTATGAAAGGTTGGACACTAAGGAGGGAGAAAAGGACATGTACTGATTGGCTAGACAGAGGGACCAAACTAGGAAAGATGTGCAGCAGGTAAAGGTGATAAATGATAATGAGGGAAACGTACTCTCAAGCAAGGAGTGTGTGTTGAGCGGATGGAAAGAGTACTTTAAGGGGTTGATGAATGAAGAGAATGAGAGGGAGAGAAGGTTGGATGATGTGCAGATAGTGAATCATGAAGTGCAGTGGATTAGCAAGGACGAAGTAAGGATAGCTATGAAGAGGATGAAGAACAGAAAGGCTGTTGGTCCAAATGACATACCTGTGGAAGCATGGAGGTGTTTAGGTGAAATGGCAGTGGAGTTTTTAACTAGATTGTTTAATGAAATCTTGGAAAGTGAGAGGATGCCTGTGGAATGGAGAAAGTGTTTTGGTAGCGATTTTTAAGAATAAAGGTGATGTGTAGAGCTGTAGTAACTACAAAGGGATTAAACTGATCAGTGACAGCATGAAGTTATGGGAAAGAGTAGTGGAAGCTAGGTTAAGAAGAGAGGTGATGATTAGTGATCAGCAGTATGGTTTCATGCCATGAAAGAGCACTACAGATGCGATTGCTCTGAGAGTATTGATGGAGAAGTACAGAGAAGGTCAGAAGGAGTTGCATTGTGTCTTTGTGGATTTAGAGAAAGCATATGACAGGGTGCCTAGAGAAGAGTTGTGGTATTGTATGAGGAAGTCGGGAGTGTCAGAGAAGTATGTAAGAGTGGTACAGGATATGTACGAGGGTATTGTGACAGTGGTGAGGTCTGCGGTGGGAGTGATGGATGCGTTTAAGGTGGAGGTGGGATTACATCAAGGATCAGCACTGAGCCCTTTCTTATTTGCAGTGGTGATGGACAGGTTGACAGACGAGATCAGACAGGAGTCCCCGTGGACTATGACGTCGGCAGATGACATTGTGATCTGTAGTGAGAGTAGGGAACAGGTGGAGGGGACCCTGGAGAGGTGGAGATATGCTCTAGAGAGAAGAAGAATGAAGGTTGGCAGGACTAAGAATATATGTGTGTGAATGAGAGGGAGGATAGAGGAATGGTGAGTATGCAGGGAGTAGCAGTGGTGAAGGTGGATGAGTTTAAATACTTGGGATCAACAGTTCAGAGTAATGGTGAGTGTGGAAGAGAGGTGAAGAAGAGAGTACAGGCAGGATGGAGTGGGTGGAGAAGAGTGTCAGGGGTGATTTGTGACAGACGAGTACCAGTAAGAGTGAAAGGGAAGGTCTACAAGAGGGTAGTGAGACCAGCTATGTTATATGGGTTGGAGACAGTGCCATTGACAAAAAGGCAGGAGTCAAAGCTTGATGTGGCAGAGTTGAAGATGCTAAGATTTGCACTGGGTGTGACGAGGATGGCCAGGAGGGTCAGCCCAGGTTGGAAGGTTTGGAGACAAAGCCAGAGAGGCAAGATTACATTGGTTTGGACATGTACTGAGGAGGGATGCAGAGTATATTGGGAAAAAGATGCTAAGGATGAAACTGCTAGGTAATAGGAAAAGAGGGAGGCCTAAGATAAGGTTTATGGATGTGGTGAGAGAGGACAGGCAGGTGGTTTGTGTGACAGAGCAAGATGCAAAGGACAGGAAGAAATGGAAATAGTTGATCTGCTGTGGTGACCCCTAATGGGAGCAGCCAAAAGAAGAAGAAGGTTTTGCTTTCTCCTTTGCATAGATATTACACAATATTATTTTTTTTCCCATGTCCATATTTCTTCTTCAGATGTCTCCTGATCTTCCTGTTTCTCCTTACTTTTGGGACTCGTTCCATCATGCTGTGATGTGTAACCTGTGTTAGACCTTCTACACCAAATCCTTCTCTTCTTCTATTTTTTAGCTTCTACTTTACTAATCTTCTTTTCTACATTCCCTCTTTGTGATATTTTTTGTTGTGAAGTTTTCCATATCTGGATGCCTTTGCCTGCATTTCTCTTCGAATGCCTCTGGGATGCCTTCTTTGCATTCATTAATTTGGCTTTCGCCTTTGCATAAATATTGCACCATATCACATCTCCTTCTTTCCCATGTACATATTTCTTTTTTATACTTTTCAAAAAAATCTCTAGGTTTTGTTGTTTATATTTTTTCACTTCCTCAGATGCTTCTTTTTCCAAACAGATCAAAGTTTCTTGGTCTGTATACTGTTTTTCACAAATCTGTTGTATTAATGAACACACATTTTTATTTGGAGCTTCTGACCGTTTTTCTTGTGGAAGTGTTTTTCTTTCCTCTAATTTCTCTCTCAATCTTTTTTTATATCTTGTGTCTGGAATTTTGGGCTTTTTACATAACAGTAACAATACATAATTTCTTTCTTATCCTCAATAGAGCACTTTGTCGTCTTTATGGGTCGTCTTTGGCCTTTCAGTTGTTGTGGACTGCTGCTCCCTTCTACAACAGGGGGCCAGCCTCCCTCTGGAACTGGCCTGGCACCATTGTAAGAATGCTTCTGTATTTTGAGGATTCTACACTGTCATTTTTTGCCAGTCCTGGCACCAGTGCGCCTACTAGGATTGGGAACTTTTTTTTATCCTGACACGTGCACCCAGCTGTGTTTTTTTTTTAATTTTTGACTTACTTCTGTCCATGATATATGCCATATATATATATATATATATATATATATATATATATATATATATATATATATATATATATATATATATATACACATACACACACACACATATATATCGGTGTTGTCTTGGTGAGATTTTGTGAAAAACAGGGTCCCCCTTGTGAAGTTACCAACCAAGACTCGAGGATGAATTCAATTTCAGCAATACTACTCTCCTTTACTTGCTGATTTATCTTTCCATTCGGACCCCTTCCCTGTGTGAACACAGCCATTAGTTTTAACTTTTCTGCCACTTACAACCTCCCCAGAGATGTCGAAATTAGCTGCTGTAAAAAGTGATCTCCATTCGTCTGAGTATCCCTTTATTGTAAACTGCAATGTCTGATTCAGCAGCTCTTCTAGCACATTGTTGTAAGATGACATAAAAACCAGATCCAAACCCTGGGTAACCAAATAACTTAAGGCTGTTTTAAAACTCAGGGAATGTAGCTTGGCAAAATTGGAAACAATTATTTAGCACAGTAACAGAAATGGATTCATATCCTTAAGAAATGTGACAAAAAGGCAGAAAAAAAACGCAAAGCTTTCACTTTACAATCCCAACAATATTTCAGGCAACCTAAGCATTTTTGGATGTTAATCGTATTGTTGTCCACTGTCAAAATAACACTCAATGTAACAGAGTAAGTGCTACATCTGCTGGGCATTTATCACCTTAGTATTTGAAATACTTTACTTCCCTTGGCCTCATATGGTTTGTTTTACCCCTGTTTAACTCCCCTTTTACATTCCTCCCTTCTGTGTTTATTCCATAAAAGTGAAGATTATTGAACAACTATTACAACAAATACCCAGCGATACTGGTGCTGATAGTTTTCTGCCTTAGTTTCTTATGTGTCGTGAGCAAATTCCCTATTCTCTTCACAGCAGTGAACTTGACTTCTGTAGTTAGCACCATGTTTAATATGTGGAAACATGTAGTTATCAGTCCAGTCCTCTAACTTAACTCTTGATCTTAGTTCCGACCACTCTCCATCCTTCCCATCCTTGTGAATTTCAAGTTAAAGTTCAAGTTTATTTAGATGCTTGTCTTCTAAGCATCTTAACAGTCTTAATATAATGGTAAAAACAAAGAGCAAGAATAAGCATATGAATAAACATGGTAAAATGAATAGGTGAGTATACTAGGTAAAATAACCAGGGTTAATGCTTGCTCAATCTAAAAACACAGTTTGGAGTTGAATGGGCTGGTGGATTAAACAGAAAAATTCAGAGCTGGATGACAAGGTTGGAATATGAGCAAGAGCCGAATATGGGTAAAATTGAAAAATAGTTTTATTCTAGGTCAGAAGTGTGCGTTTTAGGGATTATTTGAAACCATATAGTATTGGGGTTCTCCTTAACCATGCATAGAAGAGGTTCCAAAGATTAGGGCTTGGTGGCTAAAAGCCCAGGTTATAGAGGTGCCCATATAAGCCTTCATCTCCAGCAGTCTTACCAAGGAGGAATTTGGAGACTAGCTGGTAAGTAAGGAACAAAAAGATTCTTGAGTTTTGGGGAATGAAGAAACAAAGTGATAGTAACAAATAACGCCAAGTCGATGAAAGGAGAAATCTTTTTACTTGTTAGCGCTTTCATGCACGCCAATGCATGCACTTCTTCAGACAAGTTTTTTCAAAACAACACACGGATATATATACACATGCTGAAAATACTGCTGTAATTAAACAATCAAATAATTAATTATTGAATAACAGCTCTAGATTAATTACTCTATTATACTACAAAAAATTCATACTATAAATTCATTCATCAACTATTCACATAAACATTCACCATTTATCCATAAAATAAAAAACTTTTTAAGATTGATTTTCTGATCTAAACCAGTGAATTTTAAACAGCTTTGATTTACAAGCTAAAAGCAGAAATATATATGTTATATATATAGGGAAAGAAAAATATTTATATTAAAAACATTCCTTATTAAAACCTTCCCAAATTAATTAATGAACAATATACTCTTAAGTTATATGTTAATTTAAATCAAAAAAAGATTTTTTTATTATTGTTTTTTAGAAAAACTTTAAATGAGTCTATAATGACTATTTTATCTATCAAGAGCTCTCAATTTTAATAAACATTTAATCGAGCACATATCGTTTATCCCAGGATATAAAAGTGCATTAGTTTTAAACTGCCATAGCAGTTCATGTTCCTGAAGTATTAAATGCCAAGGTCCCCCTCTAGGATTTTTATGTACTATTTCCACTACATTAAATAAAAAATTAGCCATCATTAGTCCAGTCTTTGAATATAATGCCCCTTTTGGTATGTATCTGTCCAAACACACGCAACAAATGGGAACACCCACAGAGATGCCTTACTAAAAGGATACAAAGCATAAACAACATGTCCTACATAGACAGACTTAAAGCCCTGTCACTATACTCTGTATCCTACAGACTGCTAAGGATCTAAACCTCTTGTACAACATCAACAAAACAGTTTGGTGGGATGAGTATATTTCGTAGACGATACAGTTGCTGTGGAACAGGTCCTCATCCACATAAAACAAAGTTCATCTCCATCCATTTTCAAGCACAGCTTAGATCTTACATAAATATGGGTATTGCTGAACCAATTCTTGTGCGGGTACACCATTTACAGCTGTAGCTTCTGTTTTGTCTTCTTTAATTTTATATCAAGAAAAGATTTGAAACCATCTCAGAGTGCTCTACAACACTGAGATGTCCTTTTCTGGTTTTGTCAAACACAAAATAAGACCAAATTTTCTTGATTACCGTACCGATTATATCCTTGAATTTCCTTTATTTTCTTTGCCACTGTCTCTAAATATAATGCAAGTAACAAAGGGGAAAGAGGACACCTCTGCCTGGTTCCTCTGTTCAGATGCAACTCATCAGAGAGGAGCCTTCCCACTTTAGTTATTGCTTCTGGTCGCTCATATATCCTTACAAGGGACTGCAAGTTCTTCCATTGCCGTACTCATAAAATCCCAGCTTACTTTGTCGAATCTTTTCTGTGTATCCAGACCCACCAAAAATAGTGTTATTTTCTTGCATTCTGCTTCCCTCTGGATCATTATTGTTCTGTTAATGTCAAATGTTTGTCTTCCTTCCACAAAACCACATTGATCCATATCTGTCAATTTTGGCAACTCCTGTGCCACTGTTTTAAATATTTCATAAACACTTCTGCTTCTTTTACTTTCGTTTGTTCCCTTTAGGGGTTGCCACAGCAGATCATCTGTTAACATTTCTTCCTGTCCTCTGCATCTATGATTTAAAATTGAAATGAGCCTTCTATAAAGCTAGATCTGATGTGTCTTTACCATCATTTGGTATTACAGCCACAACAGCTTTCTTCCAGATGTTGGTACTTTCCCTCCTTTTAAAATACTGTTAAACAAAACCTTCCAGATCTTTATCACATTCTTTCTTACTAGCTTTCAAACTTCCACAGGAATATCATCTATTCTTTGAGACTTCACGCAGATTGATTATTACATCACTGTTGTTATTCTACTCCTCCTGTCTTAACTGTTAATTGTTGAGTCTCTTCTACCAATAACCTTGTCATACCCAAGTCCTCCATAAATATTTCCATTTGTACTTTTTCCTGATATCCACATTCCTCTCCTTTGCACAAATTTTCATAAAAGTTCTGAAATATCTTTAATACCTGTACGGGATGTCTAGTTAGTTTTCTTGTTATAGGTTCCCCAAGTTTAGATAAACCTTTTTTTCACTTTCTGTTCCCTAACTCATTGTGCTCATAGATTTTTGTGATCTGCAATTATCAAAAACAAAATTTTCTTAAGCTTCACAAGAGCATTTTTAGGTGGAATGTCAGCATAATCCCCCTCCCTTGCCCAATTGTCCCTTACTATCACAAATCTACCACTACTGTCTTTTTTTTTGTCAGTACTGGAGGTCCTCTAGCAATTAGAATAAGTGCTTCCCTTTGTCCCTGCTACTCTGTAAAATATCCATCCTGAAATAATTTATCAAATTCACATGTTCATTCTTTTCCAAGTGTATCTGTCTCCTTTAGCATTGCCATTGGCACTCTGCATTTCTTAATATAATTCAGTGCACTTTCCTTTTTCTCTATATGTGCGAGGCCATTCACATTCCAAAAATATACGTTTAGTGTAGCCATTATGATAAGAAGTTCTTATTCCTCCTATTATCTATGACCGCAGTGTCTGGTTCCAGCTTTTGTGTTACATACACCCACTGTTGGTTGATTAGTTGATCTTTTATACAGTTGTTTCTTGTTATTCCCATTTGAACCTATGTTACATTTTACAAAGGTTTTTGTTTTAATGAAAACCCACAAACAAAAACTTACACATCCCCAGAACAGCCTCATAATCTATTAACTTAAACAAAAAACATGCACAAAACTATGTACATCTTCAAATAATGAAGTTTAACCCTTCAGATAGGAACATTTGTCCCAAATCTACAGCTGCACACAAGAAAAACCTAAACTAAAAATAAGGTTATCCATGCTTAGATGCATGTTACAGCCAGTGTTCCTACTTACACTAATTGCTGTCTGTTCTTGTCTTATCTTTATTCCCTTTCCATATGTGAAAAACGTGTACATTTTCAGAAACCATTAACTGATGGCCTTAAGAAAAAGTGCATTGGCTATCTTTAAATAAAGTAAATTATACACGGTTCTAGTGAATGCATTAAGATGTTTACTTATTAGAAAAGCTGCTGTCTCTTATTCACTTCCAATAATGTCAAACTTTATATTTTACTGAACTGTTTGCCCCCATGTACCTTTTTATTGTATGTTTCTCTCAGTAAACAATGTCTACAGATCTTCATATATTGCCTTTACCTTTGGTCAGCTTATTTCCATATAAACACAAGAACAAAATGTAAAGCTGCTCTAAGTTCCAGATTTCTCAACTGGCACTGTACATTTATTTTCTTAAAGAAAGCTATTACATTGTGGTCTCTTATTTTTAAAACCCTCTTGCTTTCACAAAAAATCTTGTCATTAGATTAAGCCAAGGGCATTAATCCAGGCATTTACCTATGCAAAAGTAAAATAAAACAGTTCAATTCTGCATATTTTATGTTCAGTTCACTTTTACAACCCATCAGTTCAAGATTACAACCTATTGACTTAAACATGCTTTTGTCCAGCCTTTCTCCTCTTTTTACATTGTAATGCATGCATTTCTTAAAACTAAAAAGAGAAGTAAAAAAACATATTTTCTTTAGTATCTTCATCATGTACAGCAACCACTGAAAATGCTTTACTATGTAACAAGCAAATTATATCCTAAAATCCTTTATGCAAATACTGTTAAGAACAGAAATTGTTGCCCTTATAGTTTTTACCTCTTCCATTTTTTTTCCTTGCAGTGTCCGTGCTAACATTAATGACATGAGGTGGAGCATAAGCTTCTCAGTCCCCCAACAAATTTAAAAATGTAGACAAAAATCCAATCTTTCTCAGTCGCTATTTCTTGTAAAGCCATAGTCAGTTGCACTTTTTAATAATGTTAGACACTCCTAAGGTTAAGGAAGTGTTTGCTTTTTAACCAAATAGATGCCATTTTGTCATCACAGTTGAAAAAAGGTTATTAAAAACTTGGTCTTTGAATTCCAAAAGAAGTTGTCATATTCCCCTCCCCCCCAAATTGGTTGAGCTGGTTGATAAAGCTGAGAGAAATAAATGTTATATGATTAAAGTGCCGGAGAAAGTGCAAGGTTTAAATTACTTGGTCTTTTTACAAACTGAGTGACTGAATAGTTATCCCTGCAGACTGTGTACATTTGGATTGTGCTCAGGGAGTGACTGCAACTGCTGTTCATCCTTTCAATATCGTAGCCTAATTTCAGTCATGGTATGTTAAAGAAACCGTACTTTCACAGCTTTGGAAAAAAATGGTCAGGCTTATGGGGACACAGAAGCATGTATTTGATAATGATTATTCTGTGCAAATGGCTGAGTAATAGATTCAGTTTTATGAGATGATATGGTTGTGCAGGAGTATTCTTTTTGTTTATCTAGTGATCTTGAAGATATTTTTCCTATTGGCATGGTGTGGTCATAAGATGGTACTGGTGGATATAGATAGGGTTGTGCAATGTGTTCCACCAGCAGTGAAGTTTTACAGAATGTTTCTAAATTAAGGTTCGGTGGGCATTTCCATGTGGCGTGATAGGAGATGAAAGACTGCAGAGTTATTTGAACAGTTTGGGTATGCCTTTAGCTCTGTAACAATGCATTTTCATTTTTATAAGGTATTCTGTGTCTGCAGAGTTCAAATTATTGAATGTGATAAATAATTTAGAGAGAGACTTCTGTATGCATGATTTTATTGATCATTGTATATTTTACGTGATTATTAAATGCATGCCATCTAAAACAATGTCATATGAACAGGTACAGTAAAATAGAGACAATTGTACACATTCATTCATGTTGCTTTTGTAATAATTATCATTCAGTCCAGCATTGCATACATTATTCATCCCGCCTTCCCTTAAATTTCATTTCTTTTTACTGAACATTATTATTCATGTATTGTTCCTGCAAATTCCATTTATTTCTATGCAATTTGCTCCTTCCCTTTTCTAAAGATCCCACCTCTATTATTTTACAATATTCAGTACTCCATTTACAATTGCTTTAAATTTAGATTTCTGTTTTCTAGTAATTGCTTTTTTGGCAACCAAATAACATGAACATTGCAAGGCCTTACAATGTGTAGGCAATCAAGATCCTATATCCCAGGTAAAAAAAAAATAATTTCCTTAGTTATAATCATTTGCTCCCCCAACATTTTTGACAAATGTACTCTCTAGGGAACTTTTAAAATGTTTACATACCCAAGAAACAGGTGTCCAATCACTTCTTTCTTTCCCATCATACCTCTGACAATGGCTATCTGCCTGATGAAAAATCTGCTATATCCAAACAGTTACTAGTAAAAATCCTAAACCTTCAGTATTTTGTTGCATACGTGGAAGCCATACTTAATGCCCTTCCATTGTTTCTTTGTAAATTGCTTTTCCGGTCTGTCTTCCCAATCTTTTCTTACCTCCTCTGATTGATTCTTATAGTTATCATGTAATATTTTATATGCCCTACTATTTTATTCCGTTTGTTAATAACTGCTTCTGTTCTAGACTCGACTAAAAACTCTGGCAGAGCTGGTCTTTCAGGTAGGAGTCCCCTATCCCTTTGTCTATATTCTGATATTGATCCCTGGTAGAGAAGATAATCTCTAACCTGCAGTCCAAACTTCTGCTTGGCCTAATTCCACTCTATTATTTTTTCCCTAATTCCTTGTTTTCCTTGCCATTTTCCTCCAGTAACTTCTGCCCCCTCTTGCCTGTTCTCTGTACACCTGCTTGCAGCCATCCATTTTGGCAAAATCTCTTTTTTCCATTCCCATTTTGACTTGGTTCTTAGAATACTTCCTGCAAATCTATGAAAATAGTCTGTATCGTTGTTGCTCCCCTCAAGGATTTGCATACAAAATCCTGCACTCTCCTTATTTCCTGAACTCCCCTCATGCTTCATCATCTGCCCTTTCCACTTTGATTTCTAACCTTCTGTTTGCGTTATGTATGTGAGCTTGTAACTGTGTATCTCTAAAATATCCATACAAATCAAGTGATGTTAAACCACATTGTTCTATGGGGAGGAAAAAAGGAACCCACTTAACTCTTGCTATCTTCCCCTCCCATATAACTTCTTTCAACTCTTTATTATCTTCTACAACTTCTATGGTTGATAAAAATACATCTAGCCTGTACATAAAACTGTAGGGACTAACAATATTTTCACTGTTTGTATCTTATAATCAAAAGTTTCTAGCTTCTCAGTTTTGTGGTATCATTTGTTTACCACATATCCTTAGCTGGCTTCCATAACATGATTCTTTTTAATCCATACACCTAAATTCTTAATCTTTTTGTGTATCCCTGTAAGTATGGGTATTGCTGAACTAGTTCTTGTGTGACTACATAATTTATTGCTATAGCCTATTTTATCTTGATTAATTTTATATCCTGAAAAGACTTTGCCTCAAAATGTTACACAAGTTGTTACAGGTTTGAAATATGCAAGTGGTAATAGATGTGTTGCTAAAATGGCTGGTTTAAGTTTTTTAGTTGTTTGTTCTATGGATACAAGTTGTGTGACAGTTCAACTAGTGAAATTCTTGATTATTTTTGTTGTTACTTCCATATTGCTGCGCAAGTGAGATTTATTTATTTTGTTTGTTTACGGGGAAAGTCCGACTTGGAACAAAGCCAATTTTCAGTGGAGGCCTGGGGAGAAACACTCCAGACTCATGTCTTTGTAACTTGGTTGGTGACAGTGATAACTACCTTTTACTCTGGGCAGAAGGGGGCATAGCTTGTAAACCTGTGCCAGCCTTCCCCAGGAGTGTCTGTCTGTTTGTATATAAATCAAGTGTGTATGTGTGTGTGTGTGTGTG
Source organism: Protopterus annectens (assembly GCF_019279795.1). Taxonomy (NCBI): domain Eukaryota; kingdom Metazoa; phylum Chordata; order Ceratodontiformes; family Protopteridae; genus Protopterus; species Protopterus annectens. The sequence continues at coordinate 1,561,427,592 of NC_056737.1, forward strand.
TGTGTGTGTGTGTGTGTGTGTGTGATCTACTTAGGCAGGGACACAAAGCATTGGTTGGATGGAGAGGGTGCTGGAGGTTTTGGCTTGACCACTCGGCTGAAATCTTAACCCTGTAGCTGTGCCAGTGGGGAGTCTTATTGGAGATCTGGAGAGAGAGGGAGAAATCAGCCCCAGACTGACTGTGATCTCTGTGTGCTCTTAAGGGAAATTGTACTTTACTGTTTGCGTGCACTTGTCATCCTCATAACGTCCATGTCCCTCACTGGTGCTAATGGTGAGGATTGAGGCTCCTTGATTACTGGGCCAGTGCAGTGGCATTTGTCAATGGATTTTGATTTTTTTTGCCACAAAGGGAAGATGAGAAATGGTCCAATAATTCAGTATTTCCATGACCTGTGATACCCAGCATATTTTACTTAGATGTGCTAGTCTGAGTAAGTTAATCTGCTGAGGACATCCTCATTCTTTTCAACTGAAAACTGTTATGTAGACCATGATTTTATTAGGTTCCATTTCATTTAATTCTGTCCTTGATTATGTGAATTGTATGTCTCATAATGTACTCCATCATATTAATAACTATCTCAGTAAAATGAATTCTTCTGTATATATAGTACCCATAGTCCCCATACCAGTATAATTTTTAGAGATTTACATATAACGCAGATGACCTGTGTGTCTACATAACATTCTTCTAGTCTTCTAGTTTGATACTGTGGAAGAGCAACGAATTCTAACATAATCCACAGAAACCAGATAGGATGACATTCATACTACTCAGAATATGATATTTTATCTGACTAGCAACTAAATAAAAAGTAGCAGACATGAGAAGAGTAACCTTGATGCGTCCCTCTCCGTAATTGTGCTGATCAGGTTCTGTACCTATCAATGACTGAAGGGAAAAATGCAGTCCTTTCACAAAACTAACATTCCTCCATGAGTCCAAAAATATATGCAGTGTATCCCATAATATTTTAAGATGCATTGCATTAAGTAAACCTCGTATACAAAAGTTAGCATAGGAAGCCTCTCTTATGGACGTTTGTCAGTTTCATGGCGATCAGTTGACCAGAACCAGTAGAAGTTGTCAGCTGATGTCTTCAAAAAAAAAAAAAAAAAAAAAGTTTTCTTTGGATGGGGAATTCCAGCATCTCTTTTGCAGTAAGCTAGCCCTGGGTTAAGGGAGAGTCCCCTTGCAGTGATTTTGTTCATCTCTTGATGAGCCTGTGTCTTGGACAGCTGTGTATTGTTACATTGTGTGGCTGCCTTATAACTCACTCTTTCTGTGTAGTTGAAAGAAGTGCACTACAAATTTGTTTCCATGATAATTTCTTGCCAGGCACAGTAAAAATACATTTTTAGTGTTAACCTCAGTGCCTGGCATAATGAGAAAATACATCACACTTTTTCAACAGTGTTTTATTAATAACAACTGAATTTTTAATGTTCTATTGAAGAATGAGTCCTTAATTACTGAAAATTGCTTAGCCACTTAGTTTCTTGTGAACTCTGCAAAGGACTCCCTTTTTCCCCCAGTTATCTCATTATAAAATGTATCAAATAGAGGAGTGGTATCCCATTCAGATAAGTTCCATGCTTTGTGCCTTTAGCTTGTCAGTATGGGCTTTTGCTAACCCATGACACAGAATAGGATAAACCCCCCCCAAGTCATAAAATGAAAGAAAGAACAGTAAAAGTTCCTGTTTAGTAAAGCAGAAATACCTTGAAGAAGATAAACCACACCATCAAGATCTGGTATTTATTCCGGACATGTTTTTAACCAGCGCACAATTCTAATAAAGAAAATTCTTGCTGCAATAAAGCTTTATGTTCCTCTGCTATTGAGGCTAAGTACACCTTTATATTATAATCTTGCACCCTTCGTTAGAGCAACGTTTTAGGGAAAATTTAAACCCTTTCTTCGTCATTTCCTCTCTAATTTCGGACAGCAAAGTCATCAGCAGTAAATGTAGACTTTTTTCACCCTTCCTTTAGTTTCTCATGAATCTGAAAGTCTTGTCTCCTTTTTTGCTTAAAGCAGTTGCACAGGCTTCATGTTTTTTAATTTAACTTACGGTCCTCCCGCACTCCACACACCACCATTTTTTTAAGGTTTTTGGAGAACTTCTTTTATGATAAATAACCCGCATCACTAGTTTAATTTCTGTTATATTATTGTACTGTCCTATGTATTTTCCAGTCGCATATGTCTGGGTTTTTATAGAAGTGCATTAGTCCTTTCTTATGTATCAGTTCTAAACTTGGCCATCTTTAAAAAAAAAACAAATAAAAAAGGTTTGCACTTGGAGAAATGTGTATTTTTAAATATCTGAACCTCATCTTCCCTTGTCATTTGTTCATCCATGCTGCCATATACGAGTACTCTTATAGTAACTTCCTGTGGCACGGAAAGATAGCATCTCTGATTTGGGTAAAATAAACCTCAGTATTGATAAGTATTGTGCAACAGTTCTGGTGGGTGTAAATGATGTTGAATTTCTTACCCAAGTAGAAATATGAAGAAACCGCCATACTGAGTAACTCCTTGAGATCATCAGGTAAACAGGCCTAGAATAAAGAATCAGATGGATACCGTTAATGGGTTTTATATTAGGAATGGTCACAAAGTCAGTCCATACTGGTTCAGTCTTCAATTTTAGCTTTTCATGTTAAAATTAACATTAAGCTTGCCAGCCTCGAATGTATGAATCTAAGCAAAAATATCTGGCATTAAAAGTTTCAGAGCTCAAAATCAAGCGTTTTCTCAAAAAGGCCCTGTTTGTAATTTAATGTTCTGTTCTGTTATAGTTCTTTTGCATCATATTATAATGTGCGTACCACAAGCGATTTGCCATAGAAAATGAATTAGTGATGTTGTAAGTTAGTGGAAATTTCCAAGTTTGCCTCTTATTACTTTCTCATTTTATTTTTTTTTTGATGGGCAGCACTTTGTAATTCAGCATATTTTCCATTGCTTACTCTTTCCCCAGTGTTTGCCGTCCAATATTTTGTGTCTTTTGAGAAAACTGGCTAGTCAGTGACAGCTAATGTCCATCCCCCCAATAGCCAGGCTTTTGTTGCCAGTGGGTTTAGATAGATTGATTGTGTTAACTCCTTCAAAATGCAGTAATCCTCATAGGCTGGATCGTCATGCCATTCATCTTTTAACTTTGTTAAGATTAATTTACTTATAGAAGCATTTTCTGAGGTTAATCATCTCCCTTAGCAGTATATCTGCAGTCGGTGCTAACCATTCCTTTTCCATTATGGCTCATATTTAGAAACAACAAGCATAGTGCATGCAGGTAACCAAGGGTCAGATTTTCATGCACCCTGTTTTTTTGAAAAATGACTACAAGCTCAGTGGGCTCTGCATTTCTGGATGATTTTATAGTTTTTAGTTATTAAGCTGCATCACTTCATAGAGTAAAACTTGACTGTGTTGGAGATTTTCTGGAAGGACAGGACAAAAAAAGTACAGTTTTGTACCTACCATAAATGTAGATGTTCGAGTGTATACCCTGCTGCAGTTATCACACTTGGGTTATCCTGTTATCCTGTCGTCAGATGGTCACGCAGTCGGCCAGAATTCCAAAGTCTTGGTCCGGCGTCGATTGCTGTCGCTTCTTCCCTGACGTCAGTGCGCCAGGGGTATATATGATGCATCCGATGACATTTTCTTCAGTTTTTCTTGCCCCAGATATCAGGTGCCCCCAAAAAGGTGGTCAGTAAATAGTACCAATCTAAAAAGTTTAGCACAAACAAAACATCCCTCCAGCTGTAAGCAAATACATCACAAAGGTAGTATCAGGTTTTAAGGTATTGTAAAGTTTTAGTTAGTTAGGCCAGAGGGGATGGAGGGAGGGTAACCTGGACTGCAGCAGGGTATACACTCGAACATCTACATTTATGGTAGGTACAAAACTGTACTATGTTCATCGTGTTACCCTGCTGCAGTCCATCACACTTGGGTAGAATCCCAAAGCTAAGGTTGGGAGGTGGAGTCAAACAGGGTTAGAGGAGACTAGAAGGCCCTGCAGAACTGCAGTGGCGAAGCCAGCTCTAGTCTTAGAGTAAAGTGGTAAGTGGTAGTGTTTGGTGAAGGTGTGTACTGAACTCCAAGTTGCAGCTTCCAAAATATCCTTGGTTGGCACCCCCCTGAGGAAGGCTGTAGATGTAGCTGCTGCCCTGGTAGAGTGGGGCCTTATGGTAGCAGGAACTGGTTTTCCATGATGGGTGTAGCAAAAACGAATGCAATGTCCTATCCATTTGGAAATGGTCTGTTTTGATATAGCCTTCCCTTGTGAAGCTGCAGCATAGGATACAAAGAGCTGGTCAGATTTTCTGAAAACCTTAGTTTTATCCAAGTAGTAACATAGTTGCCTGTGAATGTCCAAGGAGTGCAGTAGTCTTTCTCCTTTGTTCTGTGGATTTGGAAAGAAGGTGGGTAAGTGGATGGTTTGATTTAGAGCCACACTGGATACCACCTTAGGCATAAAGGAGGGATTAGTTCGTAGAGAAACTCTGTCTTGATGGAAAATGAGGAAAGGCTCCACTGCCATTAGTGCCTGAAGCTCTGAGACTCTTCTGGCTGAAGTTATTGCTAGCAGCAGGGCAGTCTTCCATGATATAAACTTTAGGTCAGCAGAGAAAGCTGGTTCAAAGGGAGGTAGCGTAAGTTTTTCCAGAACAAAGTTAAGGTCCCAGGTTAGTGTAGGTGCTCTCCTGGGGGGTCTAATGTTTTTGGCCCCTCTGAGAAACTGCCTTAGAAGCGGATGTGAAAATAAGGGAGGATCCGTGTTGTAGTAGGCTGAAATTGCTGAGGCGTGGATTTTAATAGATGAAAAAGAAAGTCCTTTGTGCAACATCTCAGTTAAATACTGTAGAATCTGAGGTATGTGAGGCTGAAGGGTATTTTGGCCTTTAGCTTGGTTCCAGACGCAAAACCTTTTCCATTTGTCCGAGTAGGCCTTCCTGGTGCTGGGCCTCCTAGCTTCCAGAATAACATCCATAACTGCTTGAGAAAGAGGAGCTGGCTGGTTGCTTAGGTGATTTGCCATCATCATCATCATCCTCTTTTGGCTTTTCCCATTAGGGGTCGCCACAGCGGATCATCTCTTTCCATTTCTTCCTATCCTCTGCATCTTGCTCTTTCACACCAACCGCCTGCATGTCCTCTCTCACCACGTCCATAACCCTTATCTTAGGCCTTCCTCTTTTCCTCTTACCTGGCAGCGCCATCCTTAGCATCTTTTTCCCAATATACCCATCATCCCTCCTCAGCACATGTCCAAACCAACGCAATCTTTGCCATGCAGCCACATTTAAGGTTTTGAGCTGGCTGTGTAGAATCTGATTGTCTTGCTGTGTGAGCAAATGAGCAATTTGTGGTAAAATCCAAGGTGGGCCCTGGGCCATATTCCTTAGTAGTGGGTACCAGTGCTGGCGTGGCCAGTCTGGGGCTATGAGTATCATTCTGGGTCTCTCCTTCCTGACTTTCAGCAGCACCTTTGTGAGAAGGGGCAATGGAGGGAAGGCATATACTGTCAGGTTTTTCCAACTGAATGAGAGTGCGTCCACTTTCCAAGCTTGATGGTGAAGCGTCCTTGTACAAAATTTTGTTAGCTGATAGTTTTGGGGGCTGGCAAACAGGTCTATGTCTGGATGGCCCCATTTTTGAGTTATCATTGCAAATACTTGTGGATCCAGTTTCCACTCGTGGGAATCCATGATGTTTCTGCTGAGGTCGTCTGCCAATGTGTTCTTTTTTTCCTGGCAGGAATTGAGCTTGTAGCTGAACTTGGTAAGCCAGTGCTGTGTTCCACAAGGTCATTGCTTGCCTGCATAGAGGGTAGGAGTATGTACCCCCTTGTTTGTTTATGTACCACATTACTGTGGTGTTGTCCGTCCTTATTGTAAGCTGTCCTGGATGCAAGCGGTCCTTGAAGGCTGTCAGGGCATTCTGTACATCTAGCATTTCTTTTTGATTGATGTGCAGATTCCTTTGATCTGCAGTCCATATGCCTTAAACACACTGTCCTGCCATGTGTGCCCCCCAGGCATAGTCTGATGCATCTATTGTCATAGTTTGCCTGGCTGGGGACAAGGTGAAAGGCTGACCCTTGTTGAGGTGACATGCCTGTGACCACCATAGAAACTCTTGTTGAAGGCAGGGAATGAGAGATATCATTGTGTCCAAGCTGTGGCTGTGTTGAGACCATACGCTTTTTAGGTACCACTGTAATTTCCTCATATGCAGCTTTGCAAATGGTATTAGTAGTATGCAAGATGCCATGAAGCCCAAGGCCTGCAGAATTTTTCTTGCAGGGGGTTGGGTCTTTGTTGCCATTGTTTTGAAATATTGAGTCAGTTGTTGTTTGTCTGGCATCAGATAAGCCATCTGGGCCGTTGTATTCAAGCTGGCACCCAGGAATGTCATATTTTGTGAGGGCACTAGTTTTGATTTCTTTTCATTTACTGTGTACCCTAGGCAACTTAGAAGGTGTTTTACAAAAGCCAGATGTTGTAAGAGGATGTCCTTGCTTTCTGCTTGGATGATGCAGTCGTCCAGTATGCAATTACTGGTGCCAGGCATTTTGTGAAAACCCTGGGCGCAGTGGATAGGGCAGCGCAGAAAATTGGTAATGGGTTGAACCTGCAATGAAACGGAGGTATCTTCTGCAATTTTGTCTGATAGGGACATGCAGGTATGCCTCCTTGAGGTCCAACGTTACTAGCCATGCTTTCTTGCCCAACATGGGAAGAAGCTGCTGTAGTGTTAGCATCTTGAATTTGGGTACTTGTAAGAAGGTGTTTAGAATTGAAAGGTCCAGAATTGGTCTCCAAGCATTGTCCTTTCTGGGGACTAGAAAGAGTCTTGAGTAAAATCCTTGGCCTTGCTCCTGTGTAAGGTACCAGATGAATGGCTCTCATGTCCTTGAGAGCTGGAATTTGTTTTTGTGCCTCTGCCCATTGATTTTGTGGCAGCTTTGGCATTCCTCTTATCGTTGGCAAGGTGTGGAAATGGAAACTGTATCCTTGTGAAATAATGTCTAGGACCCATTTGTCCTTTGTGACGATGCGCCAGTTGTCTGAAAAAAGTGCTAATTTTCCTCCCAAGGGAGCTGCCAAGAGAGTTTTGCTTGGCCATATGAGGTTCAAGTCATTGTGTTTGCCTTCTAGTAGTTTGGGGCCTGTCTTCTCCTCCCTTCTGTGTTGCAGTGCCCCATTGTCGAGTTTTGTAGTGGGTTTGTGGTTGTCCTCTGCCTCTTGGGCATCTGTATTTACCCCTCTGAGGCCTGTCAGTAGCTGGAAAGGACCAATCTTTTGTTGGCCAATTTCTGCTGAAGGGAGGGGGCTGAACCTGTAAGAAATCTTTGACCATCTGCATAGATTTTGCCTTATCCTCCATTTTCTTTAAGACTTTTTCTGCTTTAACTCCAAATAGGACATCCTGCTGTAAGGGAGCATCTAGTAACTTTGCTTTAACATGATCAGGCAGAGTTTGTTCCTTTAACCAAGCATGCCTACGTATAACAGACCCAGTAACAGCTGCTCTACAGGAAGCTTCCAAGGAATCAAATCCACATTGTAAATTATGTTTGACCACCTGTTCAGCTGCATTCAACAGATCCTGCATTTCCTTCAATTCAGATTGTTGAGGGTGTGTGCTCTTTTTTTGTTTAATTTGAGACATTACAAATTGCTGGTATTTTAGCATGTGAAATTGACAATTTAGTGCTCTCATAGCTAGAGTGGCTGAAGTGTAAACCTTCTTCCCCCACCTGTCTAGTGCTCTGGAATCCCTTTCAGAGGGTACAGAATTTTTTGCCATAGAAGCCTTAGCCCCTTTGGGACCCTGGGAGATAGTCTCTGGATCAGCAACAGGGCTTTTATAAAGGAATTTGTGGGAGTCAAGCACTCTATAATATCTGTCTGGTTTGGCTGGAAAAGGAGGCAGAGAATCTGGATTTAAACTAGATTCTAAGTAAACATCACCCACAATGTGTAAAACTGGGGGAATAGCAAGTGGTCTGTGCTGGGGGAGTAAAAGAAACTCTAAGCCTTTTCTTTGAGTCAGAGTAATCCTGACCTTCCCAGCGAAAATGTTCCCTCATAGTATGTAAAGTTTCCCCAAAGGAGTAGTCTTCAGGGGGAGAAGCTGAGGGAATGGAATCCTCAGCATCAGAATCTTCATAAGGGGGAAAGGAGTAATCTTGTTCCTCAGAGGAGCCTGAGGAAATAGACACTTGGTCAGAGGAGGCATAATCTTCCTCTTGTCTAGGCCTTTTGTCGGGTGCGGGTTGGGAACCCCTGATAAAAGAGATCAAATCTTCAGCCATTTTAAGCATCTGTTTCTTAGGCATGGGGCCTTGAACTGGAGACTGAAGTGCTGTCTTTTTTGGTTCAAGAGGAGTCTTAAGCTTAGGATATGTTTTTATGGTGAGCGTCGTCGGTCTGAAGACACCTTCAGAAACCGAAGGTGTTTCTGCAGCACCAGCTTCTCTTTCTGCAATGTCGTTGGTAGGGCCTAAAGAAAATGGCTGCGCCGGCCTAGAACTCTCCGTCATAGGATCCAAAGTGGTCCCGGGTTCCAATTCTGTGGTAGCCAGGGGCTGCGTAGGCGCCTCACTGAAAACCGGTGAACTGGAGACCGGCCCAGCCGAGGCCTTGGAGTCTGGCTTGGGTCTAGGCTGCCTGTCCTTATCTTTGTGATTTTTGTGCACGCCGGTAGTCGGTTGCTCTGATGGCATAGTGTAATTAAATTTTCTACTGAAGTAGTGTCGTGCGAAATCAAAGCGTCGTTTTATAGTTCTCTTATTGAACCTAGCACAAAAGTGACAACCAGTGATGTCGTGGTCTGGGCCTAGGCAAGGTATACAATAAGAATGAAAATCCTTATGAGGTATTTGCTTCCCACAAGAAATACAATTGTTAACTTTTTCTGACATCGGTCTGAGGCAAGAAAAGTTTCCCCAATGGGGTACTTAGCTTTATTGAAGATTTCGGATCTGAAATTCGACTTTGAAAATCTCAGGAGTCGGCCGACCAGCACTTGCGAACTGCTTCTGCTTCGGGCACCGCGCAGCAAGAAAGACTGAAGAAAATGGCGTTGGATGCATCATATATATCCCTGGCACACTGACGTCAGGGAAGAAGTGACAGCAACCGACGCCGGACTAAGACTTTGGAATTCCGGCCGACTGCGGGATCGCCTGATGACAGGATAACCCAAGTGTGATGACTGCAGCAGGGTAACACGATGAATATCATGCTGCTGTACAATTGATGAGTGGTTGATTACTGGAGGATTTTCAAGTATGCCATTTGATTTCTTGCTACTCTGCATTTCCCAAAATATGGCTATAATTTATAATATTTTACTAGTTAATTAACCAAATGTCTGTTACCTTACTGAACCATTACTTAAAAGTGCACATTATTTGGAAAAAATTCAAATATAAATTTAGATTTAAACTCATCCATGTCACCTAGACTTCACTAAACCACAATATTAATTTCATAAAAAGAAAGTCTGCTGTGTAGGTACCACTGCTCCAAAGACTTTGGGCTGTCAAAGACAGCTTCTCTACTGCACTGAAAGCTGTACCCCACAGACTTGCAAGGTAAATCCCCACTAAATTATATATCCAGTATGTAGCATGAATGTATTCCATTTAACCCACATTTTCTCCTTTCTCTTGACTGGAAAGATCATATGCCCTTCTAGCTTCCCTTATAGCATTTCTTTGCCTTAACCAGTCAATCATCCTGGGGATGTTCAGGGGCTTCTTTTTCCCATAACAAGCATAATTCTTACCACCAGTAGTCCTTTGCCTAGACCTGTGTTGCTCCTCTTTGCTTTACCATGGCTATGAACAGTGTCACAATCTAGAACAGTGAACTGTTAGTGGGCTTGAATGATCTGTATTCAGTCTGTTTGCCAGTTGTTCCATAAGAGTCAGTTAAGCAATTTACCCACAGTTACTCCACCATAAACCGAAACCTTTTCTTCTTGTATTTATTCCTTTAATTAGTGTGTTAGCAATCTGTCATGTAAGTGCTCTCGAGAGGGTGGCACAAATCATCTTTGCATTATTAGTTTGTTAACTTAAGATTCTTCACCTCCATCGAGTTAACTGCTGTGTATGGTCATGCAGTGTGTGCTCCCTTACATTTTTAGTGCTTGTTAACTGCATGTCTTGAATCTAACGGCCCAATGCATCATGTAAACTGCATATATTTTAATTGATTACTAGTACCACCTAAGTAGTACAGGAGTTATGCCTGTGCCTTTTTGTACTGGAGGAGTATTATGTTATGACATTAGCCTGTTTAAGTAGTCGTCCTTGCATTTCTTTTCTTCACATTTCCCTACTTTAGGAATCTTATCAAATCTGCCTGCTTCATTGGAAGGCATAACAAGGCAATTCCTCCTTCCACGAAAGCAGTTTTTTAACTTTCTTAAAAAAAGAAAACAAAAAAAAAACATTCATTTGCTTTGTGAAGGGATATTTTAATTGTTTTAGTTTGATACATTAAACTAAGTACCGTATTTACAAAATTACCTTAAATTGGATTAGCTGCATTGTCTTGCAAGTCATAGCCGTCACTATGACGTCAAATGACGTCAGATTTGGTTCCCACCATGTACGAGTACTGTGTTATAACTTGTGTACTGTGTTACCTTTAATATTTGTGTGATGTGTTTAAAGTCTCTGTTATTAGTTGTTCCATGTAACTGTGTAAAAATGGTTCTGTATCATTGGAAAACTTACTGAGCAGGTACAGGTCAGTCTTGTATAATATTACTTGTACACAAAAGTGATGTGTATGTCAGTAATTTTATAATTTTAGTTAAGAGCTCGTTTGTAATATAGCAAAGCGAGTATATTTAACTTAGTTTCTGAAGTAGATCATCTAGCTTTGTGGTAAAAATTGATTTTAATGTATAGTTGCATTTCCAATTTATTTTTAAACCAGGAAATATTGACCGTCCATTTTATAAGCAGGTATTTCTTTTCTTGCTTCACAACAGCTTTGGATGTTATCTTTCAGATGGCTCAGTTTTTTCATTTTTGTATGTTTATCGTGTCTTAATTTTCTATTTCTTTGTCTCACTCAGGTGTCTTAAGCCTTTTGGAACATGGAGAGGAGTACACTTTCACACTTCCTAGTGCATATGCCCGCTCCATACTGACTGTTCCGTGGGTTGAGTTGGGAGGCAAAGTCACTATTAACTGTGCAAAAACAGGTTACTCATCAGCTATTACCTTTCATACTAAACCATTCTATGGTGGAAAACTTCACAGGTAACTACAAAGTTGCTTTTTTTTTTTTTTTTTTTTTGCACTTAATCTCTCTATTATTTTAAAACAAGTTGCACAAGTGTTATTTATTTAAGTTGGCAGGATACAAGAACTGAGTTACAATTCCAACTCCCACAGGTAAATGTAGTGGCAACAACAAGCAAACTAGGCACTGTACTGCATACTTATTTGTTGATTTAACCTAACTGCAGTTTCAAACTCTAAAGTGATGTGTTGGAGCTGTCAAGAGAAATTCTGGTTTTATGTTTTGAATGGGTTAAAGGGAAATATATATACAAGGCATACCTTGTACTGGCATTTTTACTTAGAAATGTAACAAAACATTTATTCATTCATTCATTCTCCAGTACCTGCTTTTAAATTTTAAGGTTGCAGGGCAACTGGGCCTGTCTTGGCACTCAGTGAATGCAAGATCGAAAAACTCATGTTGGATAGTATGCCAGTCTACCATAGGATGCATACAAACTTTCTCTGATATGACGCAGACATCTATGTGCAATTTGAAGGATTGACAGTTCAACTGGGGCAAGTATTTGGGAAGGAAGCAAGTACCTGGAGAGAACCCATAGAGATGATATGAAGACTCTGCAAAGTGTCAGCCAGGAACTGAACTGGAGACCCTGGTGCTGTGAGTCAGCATCACTAACAGCACCACAATGCCAGCCTTAAAACAAATGAGTGACTATGTACTTCTTTATTGGCAGCTCATAACTTGAGGTTTTGGCCTTCTGGCTTTCAAGGCAGTGAGTTCCAGATGTAAATGGGTTACATAGGCAAGTTTTTGATTAATTGAGGCAAAACATTTTGTTTTTACATTGTTCAGTGTGTGCAGTGTCTGCGTTGCACAGAAAGTTTGCTGCCAAGACTTTATCATCTGTGACAATAAGACAGTGCCATCTCAAGTTTTTGTTCTACTTCTGACTTGGTAGTTCCAGTTTGTAGCTTTCCATCATACTTGAAGTAGACTATCCCATATTACAGTACAGTCCACAGTCCTGCAGTAGCACATGTGGTAGTGGGAAGATAGCTTCTGTAGGATCTGATAAGATTGCTGCAACACTTTTTCCCCAAGTATGTTTTACTGGAAAAAAATAAAAATCTTTGTGTGAAATATGGAGGAATTGAGAAAGGTTAACAATAGAATATGAAGGATTAGACAGCCCCATTCAGACTTCTTAGACACAGTGACCTTAAACAAATATATGTAATATTCGTTAACTGTTTGGAAGTTGGTTGGTGTGGAAGTTGCCTTGCTCACAGTCTCAAGATTCCTTGCAGTTCACTAACCTGTTTACATAATGGTGTATTGACTCCGTTACAGTCTCCAGTTCAGTCATCCATTTCGTCAGACTCCATGCAAGTCCCCACCAGCAAATTCATTCTTAGAAACTACTCTGAAAATTGATAATTTTATAAGTGTGTGTACTTCCTATATACTGGACCCTTATATTATAACGTAACATAAATATTTATACGTAGAAACTGGGGGGCTTTCTTTTGGCATGAAATCAGCTGTGATTCATATTTTTTCCCACAAGTATTTTCTCTGTGGGTAATGCTGTTAATTGTGTTTGAGCAGCTGCATCCTTTTCTTGCAGTACTTGTATTATCTGTTTGCAGTGACAGACCGCCCAAGAATTGAAGGACCTGCATCATTGTTATGAGCTATAGTAACAAAAAAGTGCTAGATGTCCCTTTTGTTAAAAAGCTGAACAGTCCTGCACATTTTGACAAAAGTTTGAGGACAGTATAGAAATGAAACTTGCTATCTGTAGCCAAGCAAACACTAAAATGTGGGTCCTGGCACCCCAAAGCAGCTTTTATAGAGTTGACTGTTGGGCCAGGCAACATTTAGCTATCACTGGTTGACTAGCCATCATTACCAAGAAAAAACAATGGAAGACCGTGGAAGTAGGCAAAGGCTTACTGATATCAGTTTATGGGTCTTGAGTGAAGGCAGAGAAGGAATGGGACACTAACAGGCTTAGAGAGAGTGATCCTGTTGACATTGCAGGTGCCCAGTCAATACTGTGAAAAGAGACCACAGTTCATTAAAGCCAAAACATAACTTTCCCCCATTTATCATCTTCTTTAAGCCATTTAACTTTAATAATGAAGTTATAATATTTGTTCTAATCAGGGAAGATGTTAAATGACCTGGTTCTGCAGTACTTTCACATCAGTACCACTAAAAATGGAAGGCATTTGTGTAGGTGACTAAAGTTTGCTTTCAAACCTGCAACATTTCTTTACATATGCATGCAGTCAAGGCATCTACATAACTCAAGCAGAAGGTTATAAATCAAAGCGAAAAAGAATGTCTCTGGGCAAAAATGTCCTAATTCCTAAGAGCCAAAGATTGAATATGCCTTTCCCCTTATTACCCTTTATTCTGCAAAAAAAAAAAAAATCAAGTACAGTAGCTGAAAATAAAGTACTTTGATTTGTTCTGCTTGCAGATACAAACTGCCATCACTGTAGCTTATATGGTAAAACTCACTAGTTACCAGTCATGAACAAAGTGACCTTCTTAATGTACTAACCTTCAAAACTGTACGGTGTGGATACTGCTGACCACTCAAACTTCTACTCCAAATCAGGGAATAAAACTGCTCCCCAACGAACACCCAAGAAACTGCACTTACATTGATCAGATATAACAATAATTAGCTGTAGGAGAAAAAGCACTCTATGGGATAGGACCAGTGGCAAGGAGCCAGCTACCTACTGACATAAGAAATGGAGAAAACCTAACATTCAAGAAAAAACCTGGGGAGCGCTTAGAAAATGAGTGCAAGTGCACCTGTTTTTGTGACACAGGCTAAGTCTGCAGCTTATAATTGCAAGTAGTCACTTGTGCATGAATGTTTGCTCTTTCTTGTAACTGCATTATTCTTTTGTATTTTACTATTTTAAACTATTTTTAGCTGTACTGTTGTACCTGGGTCGTGGATGAAAAGGATCAGTAGACCAGCCATACCCATCCAGTTGCCTGATTGTAAAATAAGATAAAATGATGAAGCACAATGAGGGGTCTGAGAGATAAGGAGAGACTAGGATCTTGGACGCAAGTACCTTATGAGACTAGCAGCAACCATACAAATATTGTATTCATAAGGCAGTAGAACATTTTCTAAGAACTAAGCCAGCGCAGGAATGGTGAAAACATGTTTCATCAGTATGGATTTCTGCAAGTAGAGGTTATAGAAAATAGGCAAGAAGGGGGTAGAATTTGCTAAAGAAAATTAGCAAAGTTACTACAATTTTCTGTGTCGGTATCTTGGGAGATAAAGGTAATAGAGTGTGATGATACTAGGCAGGAATTCAAACTGTAGGTAAGTAATTGCCTTTCTTTCCAGGGATTGATATCAGAATATAGGCAAAGAGAAAGATAAGGGAGTGCTAGGTGAAATACCAACTCTAGTAAAGATTTCATTTGAGCATAGAACAGAAAAAACTGTAAAAAGGAATAATTAGTAGGTATATACCATGATCAGTGTAAGAGTAAATCAGATGAGGTCATAAAAGATTGGGGAAAGAGAACAGAAAGGAAAATTACAAAGGAACAGTGGGAAGAAATGTGTAGGACACTGAAGTATGCAGCAAAGTCCACAGAAGGTTTAGGATTTTTGCATAGAAGTATGTGCATTTATACTGGAAGTAGACTTCAAAGGATTTTTCTACAGGTGCGGTAGTAAATGTTGGAGAGGTGATGGAGACTAGGGAGAAAATTAGGAACATGTTTTATGGGAATGTAACAATTGGCAGATTTAAAAAAAATCCTTACTCTATTTTGACAGAAATTTGGGGAAGAAATGGGAATAACTAAGCAAATTCTTTTTGATCTGAGATTAACTTAAGGAACAAAGGAAATGATTCCTTTGATTTGGGATACAAGATCTGAGTTGCCTACACATAATAAAGCCTTACTAAGTTTAATGCTGTTGGGAGACAATTTCTAGAAATTGGAAAATCAAAATCTAAACCAACTATAAAAGACTTATTGAATACTGTAAAGAAGAAAGAGAACTAGAGATAGGATCTTTAGAAAAGGGATGAAGCAAATTTCATAGATGTAAATGGACTTTGTGGGAACAAGACATGCGTAATAATGCTCAGGTGGGGGAGAGAGGTTTAAGGGAAGGCAGGAATTGAGCAATTTAGGTAATTATGAATGAAAGAAATTTTTTAAAAAGAAACCATGCATATACTGCAGAAAGATGAAAATGGAAACGTAACAGTTTGTTTTCCATAAATTTAAGTTTATTACTTAAAAGGTGATAAAGGCCACGATGGTGCAGCGGTTAGCGTTGTCGCCTCACAGCAAGAAGTTCTCCTGTTCGATTCTCATCTGGAGCGGCTTCTGTTTGGAGTCTGCATGTCCTCTCGTGGTCGAGTGACGTTTAAGACATGCAGGTAGGTGTGTGCGTGAATGGGCATGCCTTCTTTGAAGGTTGGGTGTCAGGCTGGCAACTCGGCACTGTAAAAATCCAATGCCAATCATTAGCAGACGGGAGTTCCGCTGTGGCGACCCTTAACCGGGAAAAGCCGAAAGAGTTAAAAGGTGATGATGTAATAAAGATATTTAAAAATAACTATGGATCAATAAAATATGCTTGAACAGATGTGGTACAAGCATTTAAGACTGAAACATGTAACAAGAATCATTAGTTATCTCAGTGGATGTTCAGTTTCTGCCTCATTGAATTGAAGAGCACTGTACCTTAAATGCCAGGCTGCAGTTTGCCATAGTGGACACCATCTAGTAACTCCATTGCAGGTCATCAAGCTGTGTTTGTATTTTTTTTGATGCAGAATTGAATTTACTGGTACAGAATAGCACTCATTTCCTTTATCACTCCCAGTCTGTTGCTGAAAAGTTAGAAGTTTCAAATACTCTTGCAGATGAGAAAGCTTTTACCCCAGTTTAAGAAGTTTCCGGTTCTCCATATGTATGGGAAGTGTAAGTGTCCTTTCAGAGTACCCTGAATACATCTTTGAGATGGGGAACTATCCTTATTTAACTGCCTAACCTCACCTCAGGTTTATGAAGCCAGCTTGACTGATTCTGGGTATTCTGGTAGTAGCAGATTAGATGCCAGAGACTTGGTAACAGGGGTCTGTGTGAATTTAACATAACTTATAACAGGGTGGGGATTGAGACCACTGAAGGTGATACATTAGCAATTTTTACTCTGTGATAATGTGCCAAATCAGTACAATTTGTAAATTTTGTCGAGGCTACTGGCTACATGGGAGTGATGTGTGTAAAATAAGATAGGCTGTTTTTTTGAAGAAAGCCCTTATGCCTCCGTTTTGGTTCCTTTGGTTTGTGTTATTTGTTTTTGTTTGCTAAGGGAGTCCATATCTTCTGGGCATGTCAGACAGTCTCCAAATGATATTCCTTCTCTTTTCCAGTATGTAGGTCAGACTATTTTAAATATCAAGCCTTGAGGAGGGGGTAGGCAGCAAAAGGCAATGAAGCCAAAGTGATTGTTGTTACCTTTAAATAACTTCTGATTGCTGCCTGGTGGCGTACTGTATTTTGATGCTTATTTACCATTTGCAGACAACTTGAAAGATTGACTAAAATTGCCACTTCCCAACTTTTATTTTGGGAGTGTCTCGAGAGGGGATGACGGTCTTTCCCAATTCTACACGTTTGGTTGGGGTCATGTGCATCTTGAAACAGTATCTTTTTTTTTTTATGTCACTTCCTTGTCTCACATCACTGGCTTTTTAAACCCATTTATGTTTACAGTGCATGTGGTTGTTTTTGATTTATTTTTATGTAAGTACAAATCAGTAGGAAGAGGAAGCTATGTCATCCAAGTTAATTGCATAAACGTCACCCATGCACCAGGTTTGGTGTTTCTGGAATTGGCACAGTCCACTGTGGTGAAAAGGTTCATCGTATTTAAGTTGTCATAATAAATATTTCACTTCATATAATTTTGTGCCATAACCAACAAATCAAAACTGCCTGTATTACTTTGCTTGCTGGTTAGGTGGAATGTGAGAGTCTCTTTCACTCTATTCACGGTAGCAGACAATTTTTCATGATATAAAATCTGATAAAACCAGTATCCATCCTTGTGGGAAGGAAGTAAAACTGTGTCCTTGAAACATGCTGTCCAGGAAGAGGATATGTAAGGTTCTGCTAAATAAGCTAAAACCACATAAAAGTAGCTAAAGTCGAATGCAGCATCAGGAAAATGCAGTGAAACAAATGTGTTATTGAAAAAATGCTATATAATCAATAGCAGAAATAAAAAAATGAATAAGAAAGAAGATCAATAGATTAACATATTGAAGGGTGAATACATTGGATTATATATACACTGATGTAATACTGGGTAAGCACAAAGGTAGAGAGGAAGGAAAACCAGCAGCGTAACCAAGCATTAAGTGAATAAAACAGATTAATGTAATAACATAGCAGTCAAGCAAAATCATAACCAGGGAACAGTACTCAACAAAACACAGACCCAGTACTAAAAGTCAAAACTTTTGCTGATGGTGGTTTGGCTGAACTCTGGTACTAAACTAAAAGAAGACAATGAAGTGTACAGAAAGCAGAATAAGTGCAGTAAACTGAATATGAGGGCTGCTGTAACATTTATAAATGCCAGATAACCTGCTGGTTTTTTCTAGAATGGTATTACTTTATGTTCAGTAAATTATTGCTTGGTGTACTGCAATGAAAATATAAAAAATAGAATTACAAAATATCCAAGATGAATTCTTAAATTAGCAGCACAGTACTCATTCAGCAGTGATCCACCTAGTTGGTAATAGATTTACTACATTGTGTGTGTGTGTATGTGTGTGTGTGTGTGTGTGTGTGTGTGTGTGTGTGTGTGTGTGTGTGTGTGTCATAGGTCAAAGGAATTGCCCCAGTACTCTGCAACATGTCTATTTGTGAATTGGTGGTGGTTGTAACTCATATTAACTTAAATTATCATAAGTATTCTGCAATGTACTATCACTTCCCTTTGTTTAGGTTTTTTTCCCTCTTAGAGCATCTTCTAAAAATGGGCTCTGCTGAACTTGAATGTCAGATAAACAGAATTAAAATATACAAGATATGTAGATATAAAACAGATTATAAGGCAGGACATGCCAATGCAAGACATTTTGTTGACGTAATCTGCTAGTAAAGCTCAGATGCCAAAGGGATGGCTAGGGGATGGACAGTGCCGAATCAATCTCAGGAAGTATTTTTTTGACTTACAGGGAGGTATATAGTACTGATGTCTGGTGAGACCCATATGTACCACTACTCAGCATTCCTGCACATATATTGGGTTTAGGTTGGCAGAATGGAAAGGGTGTTTACCTCACATACACAAGGTACAGGGTTTGATTCTGACTTTTGAAGGAAATTGGCTAGGCTTACAATAACCCACAGGGGCAGTTAGCCTAGTACTTGTAAATACACTTACCCCAGAAGGGTCTTAGCCATCCAACCTGTAGTAACTTGTCCTTCTGTATTTCTTTTCCCTTCAGAAGGAGAAAAAAGTCCACAATATACCAGGTTTCTTGCTGTCATTCACTTAGTACATAAGTGGCTGTTGGGTCTTTTACTACTGACCTACATAAACATTTATTCTCTGCCACTGGGATAACACTTAGTGGTAATAGCTGATACCAGAGCTGAAAAAGGATTTCTGGCTTCATGTATGGAAATAGTAATGGCATCAGAGAGTAAAAAAAGCAGTTTTGCAGGGGGAAGCTCCACACCTCTGCTAACTTGTAGATTCCCCATGATGATGTGACCTCAGTTTTGGTGTATGGGAACTTTCGAGTACACCGGCTATTCATCCTTCTGGGGAAAAGCCAGCTGATTGCATATTAACAGTTGTAGAAATTAATATTGACTGTTTGTGCTTTGTAAACAAACCTGGCTCCTTCAGGGGACTCGTAGGTAGGGGTCCTTGCTTGTGTTGTCTTTTAGTCATTATGCTAGGGCTACTATAAAAGCAAGAAGTCTGCTTTGTTCCTAACACATAACATTTTCTGTTTTAAAGTGAAGTGCAGTGATCTCTGGCCATTCCTGCCTGCAGAGAAGGCCAAGAAGTCAAGGTTGTGGTAACCTAGGTTAAGATGTAGAAGTGGATGGCAGTGTATGCAGTTCTCTACCTTCTTGGCATCAGTGTAGCCACTGCCTTCATGGTTTGGTTTACCCACCTTTTGATACAGTTGCATTAGTGAATAGTGAGGTACCAGTGACTACAAAGTAATTCTCTCACAAACCTCATGGTAATGTTAAAACCCTTTCACTGGACTATAGTAGGGTGGACTGCTAATGCACTAAATTTTCTGAATATGAGTCCATTACCATCTGTGGTAACAAACAGCTTATTAGTGAGTCAGTGGCCTCACTGGGTCTCCTTCATTGTGCTGAGTAAATGGAGCTTCCAGGAGAGGGGGCGGGGCACATAAACCAGCTTTAGTCAAGTCAGTGTTCTTGGCCCTCCATGTTCTGAAAATAGAGGTGAGACCAGAGTCCCTGTTATTGTCAGACATCCAGACCATGGTATGGCATGTAGTCAACCTCTGTTCAGGAAGGAGGTAGAGGACTGGCAATGGGCTGTAGACTGGATTCTCTCTCCCAACTGCTTTTCACATGTCCAGGAATTTGAACAGACTGACAGACTCCTTCAGTCACAATTTCAAAAGTTCAGCTCCTCTCCTGAACCTGCAGTAAGGGATACCTGTTTGATCATAGTTCTCTAGGAGTGTGGCTCCCCAAAGATCAATATCATCATATTGGAGAACACATACAGTGTATATAAAAAGTTTACACACCCCTATTAAAATGCCAGGTTTTTGTGATATAAAAAAATGAGACCACAATAAATAATTTCAAAACTTTTCCCACCTTTAATGTGACCTATAACCTGTACAATTCAATTGAAAAACAAATCTGTTAGAGGAAAAATATAAAAAATAAAATACATGCAGTAAACTGATTGCATAAGTGTGCACACACCCTTAAACTAATACTTTGTTGAAGCACCTTTTGATTTAATTACAGCATTCAGTCTTCTTTTCAGATGAACACACACACACACACACACACACACACACACACACACACACACACGAGCATGTGCACATGCATGTGCGCGCACACAGAAATGTACTAATGTTTTATGGGATGTACAAAACTCAGCAGTAAAATATAGTAGAACATGAATGTGTACATAAATTCTCAGTAAATTTATCACCCTTCTTAGTATTCAGAAAATTTCCTTTCATCCAGACTAATTCTCCACCTCAGGTTAGTCAGCACAAAGGAGAGAAATTCCAGGTCATACACATGGTATAGCAGTTTATTACCATGTCTCTGAATGGAGCACTTTGTTGCCAGATCTGACCATGCAAGTGCTGTCCCTAGCAGCCCAAGTATTACATTAGTAAAGGCACTCCCTTTACACGTACACACTTTCATCTACTCCTTCACAAACAAGCCCCCCACCCACACACATTTGTTCACACTCGCACATGCACTCTTATGCAGGCTCCATAGGATCATAGAAGGTTACTACTCTAATAGCCCTGGTGCCGTTACAAGCATAGCCAAGAGTTTATCCCCAAAAAGAAACCTCAGTCAGCACTTGTCGCCCCTGTCAGTGAGGGACACAGCTAGAACCTCTGGGACAAATTTGCGTTCATACACACAACACCCACACAGACTTGGCATCCCCTAATTCACCACCATAGTGTGACCTCCCAGACAGATATCCATTCATTTAGCTTCATTCATGCTACGACAGATACACACACACACCATTAGTCCCATAAATCTTGTTTTTTGATAGTGTTGACTTTTTTCTCCTAGAGTAAAATTTAGTCACTCAGCCAAGTAATGTTGGACTCGTGATCAGTTCTGGGGAGAACATATGGCTGATTGCACATGGCCAATTAGCGTTACCCAATCAGCACATGGCCAGTTGGCATTAGACACTCCCCTAGACTGCTGCTTTAGCAATTGACTTCATCCAGAAGACCACTGTCTGCGCTAAGGTCCCCTTGAAGGGAAAACCTCAGAAGTAAAGCAGTATCAGATGGAGAAAGCTTAGAGTGATGTAGAAACCTCCTGAAATAAGGTTTCCACTTTGTGCATTTTTGAATCTCAGTGCCTGTGTTTTGTTTCATGTAGTTGGAAAGAAGAATGTTCTTGCCTCAGCAGCTATATAAAATATAAATGCTTAAGCTGTAGAAAACATAATCCTTCAAAACCAGACTTGTAGGATTTATGTTATTTTTGCATTTCTGCACAGGACTTTTTCTCAAATGTGTTGTAGAGTTGTTTTTTTAAGTTGTTTATGCTTTGTTAATTTCACTAGTCCAGTGATCTTTTTTCAAGGGAGACCCAAGGTGGTATTCATTCTGAATTTGACTAGGAAAAGTTTTCCAAGGGCACAGGGAAGCTTGCGTAACTCTTTTTGATATGTGATAGTTTGCATACACCTGAGGTACCACCAACCCAGGGTAGTGGAACGTCAGTTTAATGTCTCAGCCGAAGGATGGCAGAGTCAGAACTGCTCCCATCCCAAGCTGCAGTGCAGTGTCGGTATTTTTAGAGTGAATCCAAGGACCAGTAAGCTTACTAGTGTGTGGAAGTCTAAATACTACTACTATTTATAACATCAGGCACATGGTACACCTGTAATATTTTAATATACAAACTTTTATGGAAAATTACAGTGTAACCTACCTATAAAATAAAACGTTTAGCCACATTTTAACAGAAGATAATATAGAAACATTTGTTCTGAGTATCTGAATTAACAGTGGTTACTGTGTTTGTGTACCATTACTGCTTCAAATTTTTAAGGCCAAGGATGTTTCTTAAGTTTCACTGTTAAGCATTTTTGTTTTGTTGATTTTTCAGAGTAACGGCTGAAGTAAAGCATAATCCCACAAACACAGTTGTGTGTCGAGTGCAGGGAGAGTGGAACGGAGTGTTGGAATTTGCTTACAGCAGTGGAGAGTCGAAGGCTGTTGACCTTACCAAACTTCCAGTTACAAGAAAGAGAGTAAGGCCGCTTGAAAAGCAAAGGCAGTCAGAGTCCAGGTAAGAGAACTTCACCACCTTAATGTTTCCATTAAATAAAGATTAAATAATTCTAATATAGTTTCGGCATTTTTAGCATAGTGTGCTTCCAGCAAAGAAGCTGAACTTTTTTCAAACAGGCACTGAATCCAAATAAGTTTTTTCAAACAGCTCTATTTCACATACAGTTTGTAAAATGAATACTCACAAAGTTAACAATAATCTGTTAACATTTTCAGCTTTCATTTGGCATAGTTTTATTCTGCATGTATACCTTCCATCAGCATTATTAACACTTAGGAGCTAGCTAGGAAAGATGGCTTGCTAGCTGTTTCATTCTGGGGAGGGAGTCTACTCTGGCTGTCCACAAAGGCGACACAGCAGGAATACTGGATGTTACCTAATGGAGATATTGGGCCAGCTGAGCCTGAGCTGTCATGCTGCTTAGCATGAGGAAAGCAGAGGGGGGAATCCAGCATGTGGAGACATGCTTTTTCTCGGGGGGACAACATTAGTGGACTTTGAGTTGGAGTGCTCCCAGTGAGAAGAGAGGGGAGGCTGCCACCCAGAAACAGCAAGCTGGCCCCTACCTATCACCTGATTTTTACAGGACAATGGAATGGCTGATTGGGATTTCAGAGTCTGAAGGAATGTACCGTTGCACACTCACCTAGGCTGTGATTGCCTGACTTCATGACCCTGGAATGAATAAGTCAGTTGTGTTATCAGTAGCTGAAGCAATCAGGCAAGCTCCGGACTGGGATGGTGTACAAAAAAAAAAGAAGAAACTGTATTAGCACTTTTCCCAACAGCATATACTTCATTGTTCTCCCACTGTCTGTCAGCCATCATCTTCTACTGCTTCTCCTGCACAGTAGTTCACATGCACTGTTCCCACACATACCGTTTCTTTACATGCATTTTACTTATTCCTGTTTCTAGAGATCCAGCCTCTTTGTCCTGAGCTTCTTTCATACTGTCCAGCACAGCTGCCAGGTTAGTTTGAGCTATGATTTCCATTTTCTAGTGATTTCCTTTTTGGATGATGGATTCTGTAGCATCACCAGAACCTTTCTACACATTGACCCCTATAGGTTCAAGTTCCAAGTTAAAAAAGTCATTTCTTTATTTATAATTGCTTGTTCATCCAGTACTTGCCCCATATGCATATATATATATATATATATATATATATATATATATATATATATGCATATATATATGTATGTATAAATATATATTATATATATATGTGTATATATATATATATATATATATATATATATATATATATATAAAAATCCCTGCATCACGAATTGGCTCACGGATAGGACCCCACACAGTGAGAGTTGCAGGCTCTAGGTCCGACTCTAAATCAGTTACAAGTGGCGTCCCTTAGGGCTCAATCCTGGGATCCCTCCTGTTCGGTGTATACTTCTCAGAGGTACAGGCAAGCACAGGAGGACTATGGCTGACCAAGTTCGCAGACGACTGCAAACCAGGAGCCATAATTGACTCCAGCTGATACAGGCATCCTCTAGAAGGGTCTCACTGAGATGGATACCTGGTGTCAAAATCATGGCCTCAAGCTAAATGCCAAAAAGTGCATAGTCATCCCCTTTGGAAAAAACAAAGTACCCACGAACTACCACATAGGTGGTAGTCCCCTAAATACAGAAAATGTAATAAGGGATCTGAGGACCCAAATAGATAGTAATCTTTCCTTTGATAATCATATTGCCAAGGTGGTTAGAAAATCCTTCTATGTGGCCTACCTAATCACAAAAGGGTTCGCATCTAGAACAAAAGATGTTATTGTGCTCCTCTACTCATCAGACCCATCACAGAGTACAATGCCCCATTTGGGATGTACCTTACAAGACAGCTGGAAAGACCACAGAAGTACCTCACCAAAAGGATTACTGGCCTCAAACATATGCCCTATGCAGCCCAACTGAAGAAACTCCAGCTGTACTCTGTTGCATACCACTTACTCAGAGGTGATCTCTGCCTGACATACAAGGCCATGTCCAACCCAGAATTAATGGACATGCTCCACCTAAAAAAAAAATCAAATCTCCAAGAGCCACACGCTCTAGGGATCTAAACCTCACCACAATGATAAATAGGATGTGCTAGGGGGATAGATTCCTGTCCCAGAGACTCCCATGCTTTGGAACAGGATTCCAATCTACATTAGGCAGAGACCCTCACTAACACTCTTCATGAGAAACCTTGATGAGTGGATGGGTAACAGAAAATTTACCCCGGGGATCACTGCAGTGGCTCTGCTGGACAGAGGCACAGAGAACTAATCTAAGGGGTGGCAAAAGCCAACACATTCTGGCTAGGCTTATAGATGCCCTCGGGCAGATAGCCTAGTACTTACCTATGAACCTATATGTGTGTGTGTATATATATATATATATATATATATATATATATATATATATATATATATATCTTTCCTGACAATTCTGCTTTCCTTTTAACCCAAATGCCCAAATTCTTCATTTTGTCATTTTCCAGTAAATATGGATACTGCTACACAACTCCTTTAGTCACATAGTTCACTGCTGTTCCTTTGCCTTGCATTCATTCACATTATAGGTTCATAGGTGTGTACTAGGCTAATGGCCCTGGAGCCTTTACAAGCCTAGCCCAAAAAAAAAATTGCCCATGCACCATGCCACCCGATGTTAGTTTGCTGTGCCCACATCCAGTAGGGCAACTGGAAAGATCCCTGGAATGAACTTTCTGTTACCCATCCACTATTTAGTTTCGACACCAGTCATTAGTCTCAGAGAGGCCCTTTTGTAGGATGTCTGCATCACTTGGGGAGTTGTTAATGACTCCTAGCTTGCAGTCATCAGCGATCTTGGTCAGCCAGAATCGTCCTGTGGTCACCTGGACTTCTGAGAAGTAGATGCCAAACAGGAGAGGGCCCAGGGCCGAGCCCTGTGGGACTCCACCCTTGACTGATCGACAGTCTGACTTGGAATCTGCAACTTTCACTCAGTGGCTGCTGTCTGTGAGCCAGTTTGCAACCCACCTAGCGATGTAAGGATTGGTGCCTAGTTTGGTGAGTTTATCAATGATATCAATGAGTGGGGAATGGTATCAAAGGCCTTGGCCAGGTCAGGGGTAGGCTGTATGCACTGCCTTACCCTCATCCACTGCCTTGAAGAAGTCAACCAGGTTCAGCAGGCAGGATCTCCCCTTGACAAAGCCAAACAGTGTGGGGTCAAGAGTCTGGAGATTGCCTATATCTTTGTTAAGCAGGTACATGATGATCTGCTCCATAGCTTTGCATACCAGACTCGTCAGGCTAATAGATCGATAGTTCCCAGGGTCTGTAGTTGCTCCCCCTTTATGGAACAGGATGACTGTAGCAGTGTGCCATTCATTAGGGGCATAGCCTGAGGTAAGGCTTTGATTGAACAGGGCACACAGATGTGCCAGTTCATTTTGTAGCTCATGTAGGATGCAGCCAGGGATATTATCAGGTCCCATGGACGCTGTATTCCTGGCTTTGGGCAATGCAGCTTTTACCTGTGCCATAGAAATGGTGGGTACCAGGATTTGTTCATGTATTGTGATAGGGCCCTTGGGGGGGGGGGGGGGATAAAGTTGGCACTGAATCTGTCGGCCAGTATGTTGGCTATATCTGTTGGCTCAGTATAGGAGGTACCATTGTGCAATAACTCAGAGCAAAGTATTGCCTTTGAGGTTTTTAATATAGCTGTAGAAGACTTTGTGGTTGTTTTTGGTGTGAGCCGCAATTCTGCCTTCTTAGCTGGCTTTAGAGGATTTGATAAAGGATCTCAGATTTTTGTTGAGACTGATAAGGGAGGTTTTCCAGTCTTGTGACCTCATTTTTTTTTCTTCCTTCTGTTTTAGAGTTTATTGATGGCTGGGGACCACCAGATTGGTTTCCTTTTTTTGGAGGGAGCATCTTAGTTCTGTTTGGGTCTATGCATTTGTGTACATGCTTGTACAGTGCATTGGTGTTTGATTCGGCAGTCATGCAGCTATTTTCCACTGGCATGGGTGCCAAGAAGTTGGCCACTTCTGTTTTTAGGAGCCCAAAGTTGGCTTTAGAGAAGTTTATCAGGGTGGTCACTTTAGTGGGGGGGTAGGTGAGATGGAGATTTCCATGGTGATCAGTTTGTGGTCAGATTTAACCAGGGAGGAATTGACTATAGGTGTGGAGCAATGGTCTCCCATGTTGGTGATAACCTGTAATATACCTGAAACTGTCTCATTTGTCTAGAAAAATAGGAATATTTTCTAGTTTTGTTAGGTTAAATATAATGTTATCCACAGAGTTTTTTGTACTGGTAAACAAAAGTTTGTTTTTTTAGCCTCTTATTTTCATCAGCAAAGACAAAAAGTATAGCATGAAAATATACATCCTTGCTTA
Organism: Protopterus annectens; assembly: GCF_019279795.1. Taxonomy (NCBI): domain Eukaryota; kingdom Metazoa; phylum Chordata; order Ceratodontiformes; family Protopteridae; genus Protopterus; species Protopterus annectens. Next base: position 1,561,454,413 of record NC_056737.1, read on the forward strand.
GTACCCATATTCAAATCCAACCCACCTGAAAGAATTCCTCCCAGCTTTATTCTTGCCTGTGATCTTTCATGTCTTTTCAGTATTAATTCTTATTTTTAGAAATGCATATTAACTGCGGTGGTGGTGCTGCGGTAGCGTTGTCGCCTCACAGTTAGATGTTGCTCATTCGATTCTCAGAGCGTCTTCTGTGTGTCGACATGCGTGGATGGGCGTTCCTTCATTGTAGGCTGTGCGTTAGGCCCGGCAAGCCAGCATGTAAAAAATCAACTGCCAATCATTAGTGGACTGGAGTTTCACTGTGGCGACCCCTAACCAGGAAAAGCCGAAAGACAGTTTTATTTTTAGAAATGCATATTGTGCCTTTGCCCTGCTCATAAAGTCCCAGTTGACCCTGCTGAATGCTTTCCTATAACCAGGTTTGCCAACCATTATGTGTGTTCTTATACTCTTATTTCTTCTGCATCATCATAGGTCTGTTAATGTTATCAGTTATTAGCCAGTGTTTACCTCCCTTATACAAAGCCACATTGAACAGTGTCTGCCAGCCATGGTAAAAATGTTTACAATTATTTTGGGTAGTATATCCATAAAGATTTGATAGTTTTGTTTTAAGATTGAAATTGGTCTGTATGATCAGGATCTGTTGGGTCCTTACCTGTTTTAGTAACACTAGTGCACTTTTCTGTGTTTAGGCACACCTTTCAGAATATTTATAAACAGCCAATGCCAGCCTTTTGTTATTTTTTTTACCACCTAATTTTCGGATATCTGCTCCAGGTCAGCAGTTGCCCACACAAACATTACGTGCTACCGCAGTTAGTATTGCCATGCTAGGGCACACATCATAGCTCTCAGCTGTCCATATTTTCACAGAATGTCCAGATGTTTGCTTGTCATATTTTTGGTCTTTTCCTCATAAAGTTTGTGTTTTTCTACCAAATAAGCAAACAAAAAGAACGCCTTGGACCACGGTCTTCTCCTCTATAGTGTCAACACCAAAATCACAGAGCGCCAGTGAAATAGGTAGGCATTTTCTATACTAAAAACCCTATATTTCATCATGTAATCATACATTTTATCCATTTTCACTCTGTATGAATTACCATCTTTAACACTAAAGTCATTTTGTTTCTCACCAGAAACATTGTTAAATAAAAAGTCTTTTTTCAACCATTCCTCAGTAGTTTTACTTTTTGTATTACTTGAAACAGTACCTTCATGCACTACAAAAACAGCGCTCGTTTTGGGTTTGGCCCCAAGTTCATTAAAAGAACCACTTCTCTCCGTTTCATTCGCTTCCTCACCCAAAATCCTCGGTGTGACTGCAGGGTTAAAGTTAGTAATATTGGTGTCTTCCAGGTCGCCGGTCCCATAATGGTTACCAATCAGCTCCCTTTTTCTCTTCCCTTTCGGTTGCTCTCTTTCGTCAGCCCCATCTGCTTCCTCCATCACACACTTCCTGTTAGCCACAAGGCTGACACAGAGAGGCGTAAGCAGATCTATCAGCTCAGTGATCTGACCGATAAGCCTTCTAGACTGTCCAGCTTCCTCCTGGCCATCGCCACTCATTTTTTTACACCAAGTTAATATAGAGAAAGACGCCAATAGTCCACTTTCACATAAACCAAATAATTCAGCAGAATGGCAGTTCTAAAACTCCAATAAGCAAACAAAAAGAACGCCTTGGACCACGGTCTTCTCCTCTATAGTGTCAACACCAAAATCACAGAGCGCCAGTGAAATAGGTAGGCATTTTCTATACTAAAAACCCTATATTTCATCATGTAATCATACATTTTATCCATTTTCACTCTGTATGAATTACCATCTTTAACACTAAAGTCATTTTGTTTCTCACCAGAAACATTGTTAAATAAAAAGTCTTTTTTCAACCATTCCTCAGTAGTTTTACTTTTTGTATTACTTGAAACAGTACCTTCATGCGCTACAAAAACAGCGCTCGTTTTGGGTTTGGCCCCAAGTTCATTAAAAGAACCACTTCTTCTCTCCGTTTCATTCGCTTCCTCACCCAAAATCCTCGGTGTGACTGCAGGGTTAAAGTTATGTTAATGGTTACCAATCAGCTCCCTTTTTCTCTTCCCTTTCGGGAGCTGATTGGTAACCATTATGGGACCGGCGACCTGGAAGACACCAATATTACTAACTTTAACCCTGCAGTCACACCGAGGATTTTGGGTGAGGAAGCGAATGAAACGGAGAGAAGAAGTGGTTCTTTTAATGAACTTGGGGCCAAACCCAAAACGAGCGCTGTTTTTGTAGTGCATGAAGGTACTGTTTCAAGTAATACAAAAAGTAAAACTACTGAGGAATGGTTGAAAAAAGACTTTTTATTTAACAATGTTTCTGGTGAGAAACAAAATGACTTTAGTGTTAAAGATGGTAATTCATACAGAGTGAAAATGGATAAAATGTATGATTACATGATGAAATATAGGGTTTTTAGTATAGAAAATGCCTACCTATTTCACTGGCGCTCTGTGATTTTGGTGTTGACACTATAGAGGAGAAGACCGTGGTCCAAGGCGTTCTTTTTGTTTGCTTATTGGAGTTTTAGAACTGCCATTCTGCTGAATTTTTTCTACCAAATCTTTGGAATGATCTAAGAATTGAGGTCACTAAATAATGACATACATTTAAGTTTCAGACTTCATATCTTTAAGAAGGTGCATGTTAATACAAATCTTTTTATTCTAATGACTTTCTAAGTTTATTAGAGTATTATTTAAAATCTGTCCCTATTATTCGGCCTTTGTCCCCCCCATTATGTCAGGCTTTGTCCAGATTTCTTGCCTAAGAGGTTGAGAGGTATGGCATACATTGAAACCTGTGAGCAACTAAAGACAAAAAATATTTTTCTTTCTGCTGAAACACTATTTCCACCCATGCCTGTGAAATAAACTTGGAAGCATTTTCTTGTTTTTACATTTTCTACAAGCTCATTGGTCTTTTTATCCTGGCCAATAGTTAACCATCAGAACACTTTTGAATATTGTATTTCAAACTTGTGTAATTGTTACTGCTGCTGGAGTGGTTTAGTTTTCCCAGTCTGCTTTCCTTACCATATTCATTCTTTATTTCTTATGCATGCTTTTTTAGTTGCCATTGCCCCTTTAAAGGACAGTTGCTTAAATTCTGAAGGATCTCACGCAAAGGTCACTGTCGTCAAGTTTTTAAGCTATCCCATATTTGAATACCTAGAGCTGTTGGCTACCTCAGCTTACTTCTGTCAGTCCACCTCGAGCTCTTCAGTGAAGTTAGTGAGTTCTCCCCAAATTCTGCCATTTTTGAGCTGCAGAAAGGAAAAGCGGCTAAGAACCTCACTGTAGCCAACCTAGGACAATTTGTAACCATTTTCTCTCCTCTCTACTTACCTTTTCAAAAATTGCAGTTGAATTAACAATCTGTGCTAATTTTTAGCTTATTGATCTACTTTCTAATGTCATCTTTTTTATTGAAGCCTGTTTTACATCTAAATTGGTTTGCTTGTACTTAAAAAGCACAAACACTCCCCATCTGCTCAACAGCTGCTATGCCTCTAAAATGTTTAACAAAAACTGATACATTGTATCTTTGTGAAAACTTGCCATTATTTAATACTATCACTTCTGTAAAGAAGACTGTACCACTTTTGTTTCCCCTGCTTTATTAATATTATAACACACGTGCACTAAAAAGATTCACAAAATACGATTTATACTTTTCAGTTCTTCCATTCTCTTAGCATATCCACTGAACTACTAGTGTTCTTCCAAACTGATGTGCCCTCTAATGGCTTGTAACTAGTTCAACTCCAGGTTTCTTGCATTTCTTTTGGACAGCTCCTATGCATATTTTTTCTGCCAGTTTGTCATCTTTTTTTTAAAAATTGAAAAGGGCTAACTAAAAAGAGAATATTCCTATCTTGATCACCAACAATGATAGTCTTGCTGGTCAATAGCTGATGTGACCTCTTTTGCTTGCTATTTTAGTATGCGACACAAAACATTCTTCTGCAGTTACAGCTTCCATAAACGTGTTGCTACCACTAGGGAAAAACACTTCAAAGATAGCTGCCGCTGGATATATCATTTTAAACCAGGTACCAACTTCTTTATGCCTTCTGATTGGTTGTGTATACCAGCTTCTTCTCTTCTCGTGTGCCCTGAATTGTCATTTTCCACATAAATTGTGGTGTTTTCCATTTTAGGCATTTTCCCTTTTACCACATTTTATATAGCAGAGATGCCTTTGCTGGTACACTTGCAGTTTTAGAGAAATAGGTCTTGGTTGCTTTTTTGTGGTAAAACTTAAAGCATACGCATAATGTGCCCTCTAAATCTGCTGCTCCTGATATGGAATACCAGTCTATTTATGTATTTGATTGTTCATGATTCTAATAGTCTGTTTCCTCAAGCTTTTCAGGAATTGCAAAATAATTCAAATTTTCTGTTGCTCTTTTCTCCATTTCTACCAGTTTCTGTTTTGTGTGTTCTTGTTAGACATCAGCACTTGTAATTTTCTCTCTTTATTTCACTTTCTGATTTCTGCCTTTTTCTCTTGTCATCAGGCTGTCGATTTAGTTCTTCTATAACCTCTGATCTTTTATTGTTAGACCTGATGTAAATTACATTTTTTTGTTTGTTGTTCAATATAATCATGTTTTCTTTTGTTTTAGTCATCCTTAGAATTGATCTTTACTGTCTTAGTAAGATTGTTGTGGCCCAAAGTGTTGTCTCTCGTGTTAATTTGTCTGTGCAATTCCGTTTACCCACTATGAGACACTGAACCCAAATAACACTCTTTTTGTTTGCTATTCTCTTCTTCTAGTCTTCCTCAGAAATTATTCTTACCGCGTTAGTAATATTGCTTTGACTTGAAGAGTTAGCTGTTCTGGCCCTTGTTTGTGGAGGTCCTGTGGCTTTAATTGTAAACCCTTTAAGTGTTTTGTGCCTTGATTTTCTTTCTTGATAAGAGGCTTACTGCACCACAGAAAGAGGCACGTTCTAGAAGTAAACCAAGCTAACCACCCATGTCTGATGTGGAAAATTGATTTTCTGTTTTAACGAAGTATCACCCCAAACTAGAAGCAAGAAAATGTATATGGCATGACAAAGTAAACAGGATATAGCTGTCCAGTGTAATGCCTGATCTATGCCAGTTTTCTATATGGTTAGATTTTATCACATTTTTCAATGTTTATGCAGCTCTCCTACACCACCCCAAGTAGAGAGGTTCTACCCCACATCCCCTGCTAATTATATGTACAAACTCCAAGGGCGCACAACAGTGGAGAAAGGACATAAATCTTCCATAGTATAACTTTGATTTTGTTGATATTTTGTGTTTAGATATTTTGAAATTTAGATGTTTTGACTGTCGATGTTATGCTGTTAAGATCATTTGATGTACACACACACACACACACACACACACACACACACACACACACACACACATATGCACACAGACACACACACATATGTATATATGAGTCTGTTAATTAAGCTAAACTCAGCATTTCTAAGCAAAATTCATCTAAACACACTTAATCTAATATAGCATAACTCAAAAAAAACATTAAGAAAAATGTTTTTGCTTGGGGGGGGATTCCCTGCACCCCCATGTTTCTCCCCTAAATTATATGTAACAACTCCACAGTCACACTATAGTGGAAGAAATAGAAAAACACTAGATGTGCACCACCTGCTCATACAACCAACATACTATGACTAAGCAAACTGCAATATTACTTATAAATCCATAAGAAAACTTAAGACTATTGGTCATAAATCATACACTTTCCTTATTATGAGTGTTTTAACTAGTAAAATATACTGCAGAATATCATTATAACATTTTACTTGGACCACGTCTGATTAGTTAAAGTGATAGATCATTTGAATGTATTCCATATAATACTTATACGCACTCACATACGCGTGTGTGTGTGTCCGCATATGTTTATATATATATATATATATATATATATATATATATATATATATATATATACATATAAAATGTGTGTGTATATATATATATATATATATATATATATATATATATATATATATTTACATGTACAGTGGATATAAAAAGTGTACACACCCCTGTTAAAATGCCAGATTTTTGTGATATAAAAAATGACACCACAATAAATCATTTCAAAACTTTTCCCACCTTTAATCTGACCTATAACCTGTACAATTCAATTGAAAAACAAACAAATCTGTTAGGGGAAAATATAAAAAATAAAAGTGTACAATATGGTGGTTGCATAACTGTGCACACCCTTAAACTAATACTTTGTTGTTTGTGCACACTCTTAAACTAATACTTTGTTGAAGCAGCTTTTGATTTAATTACAGCATTCAGTCTTCTTGGGTACACACCTGCCATCAATTAAAGAGACTCTGATTAACCCCAAATAAAGTTCAGCTGTCCTGGTAGGATTTTCCTGACATTTACTCAGTTGCCTGCAACAGCAAAAGCCATGGTTCGCAGAGAGCTTACAACACATCAAAGAGATCTCATTTTTGAATGGCATCAGTCAGGTGAAAGGTACAAAAAAATTTCCATGGCTTTGGATATACCATGGAACACAGTCAAGGCAGTCATCAAAAAGTGGAGAAAATATGGGGCAACAGTAACGTTGCAAAGAACTGGACATCCCTCCAAAACTGATGAAAAGACAAGATGAAAACTGGTCAGGGAGGCTGCCAAGAGACATACAGCAACACTGAAGGAGCTGCAGGAATTTTTGGCAAGTGCTAGTGTGTACTACATGTGACAACAATCTCCCGTATCCTCCATATGTCTGGACTATGGGGTGGGGTTGCAAGATGGAAGCCTTTTCTTACACAGAAAAACATGCATGGTCAGCTAAAATTTCCAAAACGGTACATCAAGTCTCCCAAAAGCATGTGGGAAAATGTGTTATGGTTTGATGAGACCAAAGTTTAAATTTTTGGCCAAAATTCCAAAAAGTATGTTTGGCGCAAAAACAACACTTCGCATCTCCAAAAGAACACCATCCCCAAAGTGAGGCATGGTGGTGGCAGTATCGTGCTTTGGGGTTGGTTTTCTTCAGCTGAAATTGGGCTTTAGTCAAGGTGGAGGAAATTATGAACAGTTCCAAATACCAGTCACTTGTCCCAAAACCTTCAGGCATAGTTTCATAGTAGTGTACTAGGCTATCTGCCCTGGGGCATTTACAAGCCTAGCCAACAGTGATGTGGCTTACGCCACCCCGTATTATATAGTTGCGCCTCTCTAGTAGTGACACATGTGGGACCCCATTATTTAGTAAACTATACCTCTGTCTAGTAGTGACACTGAGGTGACTCCCGGGGTAAACTTACGATCTCCCATCCATGCATCGAGATTTTTCTTGAACAGTGCCAATGAAGGGCTCTATCTCACATGAACTGGGATTTTGTTCCAGAGTACGGGTAACCTCTGTGTTATGAATCTATCCCTCCAGCATGTCCTATTCATATTTGTGCAGAGGTTGAAATCTTTAGCTCGCGTGGTTCTGGTGGATTTGGATTTTTGAGATGGAGCATGTCCATCAGTTCTTGGTTGGACATGGCCCTATATGTTAGGCACAAATCACCTCTGAGCAGGCGGTATGCTACTGAATAGAGCTGGAGTTTCTTTAATCTAGCTGGATAAGGCACATGTTTGAGACCCATGATCCTCTTGGTGAGGTACTTCTGGGGTCTTTCCAGTTGTTGCATGTGCCGGGTGAGATACATCCCAAATGGAGCATTATATTCAATCATGGGCCTGACAAGGGAGGAATATAGAGGTGCAATGACCTCCTTTGATCTGGATGAGAATCCCTTCATGATGAGATGGGCAAGGTAGAATGTCTTTCTGACCACTTTGGCAACATGGTTGTCAAAGGAGAGGTCACTATCGACTTGAGTCCCCAGGTCTCTGATTACTTCTTCTGTACTCAGTGAGTTATTGTCTATGTGATAATTTGTGGGTACTTTGTTTTTCCCAAAGGGGATGACTATACATGTTTTGGCGTTAAGTTTGAGGCGCCAGTTGTCCATTTCAGTGAGACCTTTCTGTAGGATGTGTGTGTCAGCAGGTGAATCAACTATGGCACCCAGTTTGCAGTCATCTGCAAACTTTGTCAGCCATAATCCTCCCATATTTGCTTTCACATCTGAGAAGTAAATGCCGAATAAGAGTGGTCCCAAGACTGAGCCCTGTGGGACACCACTCGTGACTGGTTTTGAGTCTGACATGGCTCCAGCAATTTTGACCTTATGGGTTCTGTTTTTTAGCCAGTTTGCTACCCATCTTGTGACATATGGATTTACATTTAGGCTGCTGAGCTTGTCTATGATGCCAGAGTGTGGTATCGTGTCAAAGGCTTTAGCCAAGTCCAAGTAGGCAGTGTGGACAGCCTTGCCCTCGTCGATGGCACTAGTGACCGTCTCGAAGAAATCAACCAGGTTTAAGAGGCAGGATCTGCCTTTTACAAAACCGAACTGGGTGGGATCCAGGGTCTGCAGATCCCCAATGTCGCCATTTATGAGTTCCATGATGATTCTTTCCATAGCCTTGCAGACCAGGCTGGTCAGACTTATGGGGCGGTAGTTACCAGGGTCAGTAGAATTTCCCCCTTTGTGGAGTGGGACCACTGTTGCTGTGCACCAGTGTTCAGGTACATATCCTGTAGTGAGGCTAAGATTGAATAGCGTTCTTAGGTGCGGGTTTAGTTCATCTTGAAGTTCACGTAACACGCAACCGGGGATACCATCGGGTCCCATAGATGCTGTGTTTTTGCTTTGTTGAGTGCTGATTTCACCTGTATGTCTGAGATGACAGGTAGGTTACATTCAGCAGGGATAATTACTTCATCTTTAGGGGGTGAGGGAGGGGAGAAATTTGCACTGAACCTATCTGCCAGAATATTGGCAATGTCGGTAGGGTCAGTGAATTTTTGTCATTGTGTACCAACTCAGAGCATATCTGAGAATTTCCTCCCAAGGTTCTGACATAATTGAAGAAGGCCTTGTGATTGTCTTTGGTATCTTTGGCAATCTTTCTCTCAAAGTTGGCTTTAGATGTTTTTATGAGAGATCGTAGTTTTTACTTGTGCTGATCAGGGAAGCCTTTCCCTTGTGGGATTTGGCTTTGTCCTGCAGTAGCTTCCTTCTTTTGTTGTACAGTTTGTTTATAGCGGGTCCACCAAACCGGGCGTTTTCCCTTGGTGGAGAGGGTCTTGGTTTTAGTTGGGATTGCTTGATCCATGCATTCTTGGAGATGTCCGTAGAAGGCTTTTGTGTAGGATTCAGCATTTTGGGATGTGGTTTCCATTAACCCAGTAGGCTTAAAGGATATCATTTCTGACTTAAGGAGCGTAAAGTCAGCTTTTGAAAAATTTTTCACTGTAGTCTTTTGTTCTGGGGTGGGGGTGGGATATGTACATCCAACGTGATCAGTTTATGGTCAGATCTTACTAGTGAGGGGTTTATATCCGGTGCGGAGCATTTGGACCCCATGTTTGTGATAATCAGGTCAAGTATATTATCTCTCCTCGTAGGAGAAGTGACCAGTTGCTCCATAGCATTTGAGTTAATGAATTCCAGGAATCTTTGGGCTAGGGTGTTAGGGCTAGAATAGTGGGCCCAGTCTATGTTGGGGTAGTTGAAGTCACCCAATATGATGGTGTTTGGTGTGACATTCATATCTTCCAGTGTTTTCAGGAATGCTTGATGGGATTCCTGGGATTGGGAGGGTGTTCTATAACATGCGACCAGTTGTATGGTAGTTTTGCCTATGGTGAGTAAAACTTGTATGGTTTCTGATGCTTCATGGGTAGCCACCAATCGAGAGGTGTAGGTGTCCTTTATGAAAATGGACACTCCCCTCCTTTGTGGTTCGGCCTGGAACTTGAGGCCGAAAAGCATGATATGAGGTATAGCCTGGTAGCGCTGGAGTGCTCTCAGGAGCCTTGAACCAGGTTTCAGTTACTGCACAGACATCGATGTTCTCCATACTGAGAAGTGCTTCGAGTGCCTGCATCTTGAGATTTAGACTTCTGGCGTTGAGCAGCATTACCCTTAATTTTTTTCCATTTTTGTTTTTTTACGGAGGTTGATTTGTCTTTTGAGCATTGCCTAAAAAAGGCACTATGGGGGTGGCAAGAGCCTTGGCCAGTATCCGGAAGCCCAGTGGTGACAGGTGCAAGCCATCCCTTGCAAAGCAACGCGGCTTGTCCAGCGTGTCATCCCAGGCTGACAGATATTGGATCCCCCTAGAATGACACCAGTGATTAAGCCAATTGTTAAAACTGATCATTTTGTCTTTGTACTGAGGCATCATTCTTGGTGAAGGCAGGATGCTGCTCAGGGTCAGGGTCATACCAGTCTGGGCTACATAATCGGAGAGCTCCTCAATGTCTCTTTTCATGTAGTCCAGGGAGGTACGTCTCAGGTCATTCACACCAGCATGGACAATGACTGCATCATACTTGTACTTGCTTTGGAGTGACCTGAGTGCGTGTGTAATGTGGCGGATCCTAGCTCCCGATAGGCAGCTCACCGTTACCCTCTCCTTATTCAGCCTGGTAAGTGGAACGTCGGTGTGTCTGACTATAGAGTCACCTATTACTAATGTCTCTGGCATAGTGTTTTGCCTTAGGGGCTGTGATTGTGTGACACACCTGTTGCTTGAGGTATGTGTTGTAGGTGTTACGTTTTGTGGGGGTGTATTTCTGGGTGTCTGCTTTGGAGGCCTCTGTTGTTTTGGTAAGTTTTTTATAAGAGCCTCCGAGTATGTCTTTGTGTTCTTATGTGTTTGGTTTGTAGTAGTGGTGGTTTTATGTGTGACTGGTTTTGCTTCGGGTGTGGATACCTTCTCCTCCTGTCTGGTCTTGCCAGTCCTGAGTTGAGAGAGTTCAGCCTCCAGTCTGGCTATATAGTTGCATCTCTCACAAGTATTTGTGTTAGTAGGAAGGAGGAGAGGGTTGTCTGTGTACATGAGACAATTGTAACATTGTCTTAAGATTCCCAGGTTAACCAGCTGAACAAGAGAGGATGCTAGTGGTCTACCACTCGACATACTAGAATATTATAAGGAGTGCTGTGCCTTTAAGGGAAGTGGGTATTCACAGGGGTAGTGGATGGCTGTAGTGCTTACTTTAGTATAAGAGTGCTTACTTTATTATAAGAGTGCTTGCTAAGAATAGAAGTCCCGAAAACAAGTGCTAATATATACAGCTAAATAGACTGAGTAGAGCTTTCTAAGGGAAAAATTGAAGAGCAGACTTGGCGGAGCCAGAAATAGTTTAAACCTGTATAACCGCTGCTGCTATGCCCAATCAGCAAAAACGCCCTGAGGCGGATTTTTATACAGGGAACTTGAAAAGAGCTAGAAATGGTCCAAAGCAACCAATAATTTACAGCTTAAGTGCTGAGGTCACTTCCCCCAGGGACAGATAGGCTGCTCAAGGCTCCCCACTCCCACTGGTGAGCTCAGAAACTTCCTTCTATCCAAGTAAGGCAATGGCCAACACAGGAACTACACACAGCCCAGAATACAGCAAAGCCTGTATACTGGTCTAAACTAGTCGAGCAAAGGCAGGAAAACAAGGAGTATTTTTTTTTGTTTTTTTGTTTTTTCAGGAAAGCACACAGAAATGCAATTAAGCAAACAGTAAAATCGATTTACACAGGCTAGCACACTTTAGTGGGCAGCCTCAGCAGTTAAATTAACAAAAAAACAGTATTAATCGACCAGAGTCGACCAAAATGCTACTTTTAAGTGCAGATACTTCAGAAATCAGCAGATAGACGCAAAAACAGTTATAGCTAGTTAAATGAAAGCCAGAGAGGACAATGCAGATAAAAAGCCAAAAACACTTAAATCTGGAAAGTGGTCGCTTCTTTCAGTTCTCTGTTGCCAGGACCCCTCTGCAGGACCACGTGGAGCTCTGCTTGGGTATATAGCCAGAAAAAACGCCCTGAGGCGGATTTTTATACAGGGAACTTGAAAAGAGCTAGAAATGGTCCAAAGCAACCAGTAATTTACAGCTCAAGTGCTGAGGTCACTTCCCCCAGGGACAGATAGGCTGCTCAAGGCTCCCCACTCCCACTGGTGAGCTCAGAAACTTCCTTCTATCCAAGTAAGGCAATGGCCAACACAGGAACTACACACAGCCCAGAATACAGCAAAGCCTGTATACTGGTCTAAACTAGTCGAGCAAAGGCGGGAAAACAAGGAGTATTTTTTTTGTTTTTTGTTTTTTCAGGAAAGCACACAGAAATGCAATTAAGCAAACAGTAAAATCGATTTACACAGGCTAGCACGCTTTAGTGGGCAGCCTCAGCAGTTAAATTAACAAAAAAACAGTATTAATCGACCAGAGTCGACCAAAATGCTACTTTTAAGTGCAGATACTTCAGAAATCAGCAGATAGACACAAAAACAGTTATAGCTAGTTAAATGAAAGCCAGAGAGGACAATGCAGATAAAAAAAGCCAAAAAATACTTAAATCTGGAAAGTGGTTGCTTCTTTCAGTTCTCTGTTGCCAGGACCCCTCTGCAGGACCACGTGGAGCTCTGCTTGAAAGCTGAAGATGAATAGGAAGTTCACATTTCAACATGACAATGACCCCACGCATACATCCAAATTAACAAAAGAATGGCTTCAGCAGAAGAAAATTAAAGTTTTGGAATGGCTCAGCCAGAGCTCAGACCTAAATCCAGTAGAAAATCTGTGGGGTGACCTGAAGAGGGCTACGCACAAAAGTTGCCCTTGCAATCCGACAGATTTGGAGGACTTTTGCAAAGAAGATTGGGCAAATAATGCCATGACAAGATGTGCCATGCTGATAGACCTCCTACCCTAGAAGACTGAATGCTGTAATTAAATCAAAACGTGCCTCAACAAGGTATTAGTTTAAGGATGTGAATCTGCTTTTAGTTATCGAATTGTCAAACTACTGAACTGCAAAAAACAGACACCATAATGCCGAATACTCAAATGCCTGAAACTTTAGAACACCAACTCCCAAAATATCAAAAACCAGAAAGCAACAGTGACTTACAAAGCTTATATTCCTTCGTTTTTGTAGGGGGGGGGGCTGTGCACCCCCCCACACACACACACACAAATTTAATATACCAACTCTGAGATCGCACTATGTTGAGGAAGAGAACAGTTTAGTGATCGCTAAACAAGACACCAGCATTATTTAACTTCAAACCTGCTTTCTACATCAACACATACCATTCAATTATAACAACTTATTTTTCTTTTTTTTTACAGTTTAAACTTGCATGAACTCCTCCACAGACAACACAAACATGGTATATTAACTCCGCCATATTGTAATACGTATGTACTAAAAAACCTTAAAGGGAAACCACACCATTATACAACTCACATGTCAGCATACTGCAACACAATTTTTTAGAATTGCAGGAATTTGAGCTTGTTGTAAATTGCTGTTGCTTTCTGTTTTTTGATATTTTGGAAGTCGGTGTTGTAAAGTTTCAGGCATTTGAGTATTCAGAGTTACGGTCTCGATATTTTGCAGTTCTCTATTTTGACAATTCAGTAATTGAAAGTAAATCCATATATATATATAGATATGTATATATAGTTGTATATATATTTGTATGTGTATATGTATATATATATATATATATATATATATATACACACACACACACACACACACACACACACACACACACACACACACACACACACACACACACACACACACACACACAAACATATCTGTTGCCTGCAGAGCAACCCATCATCTTTGCAGTCCCTTTTCATTCTTCATGGGCAAATGTATCATCCAGGCAGTCATCAGAGTTTACCCTTTCCTGGTTAATGGTGCATCCTTCCTTGGATGTGATGACTCTGGCTACAGTGCTTTGCTTGATAATAATTGTATGTGTTGTCTTGGTATGGGATCCCCTAACCTGACTGCCATCAAATTTGAAAACTTAATGTGTTGTGGCAGAGCAAATCACTTACCACTCTCACAAGCTGGCATCGGCTGCTTCACTCTCATCTTCTGCCCAAATAGCTCTGCCTGTGTCTAGGTTGTTAACTGAACCTGGGCCATCTGGGTGATAGGGTTTTATTCCTCTGTTATTTTCTTTTTTTCATACTTTCCACCTCCATTCCTGCTGACCAATAAGCTTTACCCAGTTTTGGAGAAGCCATCATCTACACAGTCATAAGGGTTGCTTGTGCCCTCATTGGCATCCCAGCAGTTAAGCTTTTTTTTTTTGTTATATCTAAAGTCTTAAGCTTCCCTCATCTTAGTTAGGAGGTGCGATCCATATTGATGTGAGGACACTACCATCTCATGCATTTACTTACCTCTGTACATCTGTTCAGGATGGCCACCATTTTCATAGATTGGGTGAGCTGGATGTTTGCCCCCAAGCCACCCCTACTCTGAAGGATTAGAACAGTGCTGTGAGAGGGCTTAGCCAGCAAGAGCAAATTTGTAACCCTAGTCTCTCTTATCAGATCATATTTCATTTCACTAAAAATAATAGTAGTAAAAAATACTGTAAGTGTGAGAATTCTCAGTAAAATTTTGTCATTGTTTGATTTGCTGTGACTTATTTGTATTCCCGTATACATATTGCACATTCTTTAGAGTGTGCTTGGTGAGGTGTGAGCTAATAGCTGAAACTATCATGTTCAGCTCCTATCTCAGTCATTCCTCCTCCATCTTCTTTCCCTCTCTGAGTATCTTATTTTGTGCCTTAGAAAACTTCAGCTGATTAGTGATATGTAAGTAATAGTACACATCAAAATAATTGTGCTTCTTGGTCTTACCAGCAAAGCTGTTCATTTATATTGTTTGTTTTGCCTTCTTTTTTTAGCAGTTTCATACTAACTTAGACAATCCATTTATGAATCATGACTATCAAAGTGTATCCGTTGATTGGATGTGTCCAGTAAGTATGCAAGTTTAAATGCATATTTGATCCGGGTGAGGGTAAGATAGGTAGTAATTTATTATTTTTACAGTGTTGCTGGTAGTGATCAACCAGGTAATTTTTGGTAATATTTTTGGCTTTCTGATATGTGTTGAGCAACTTAGAATACTTTAATGTATGGCAGCTTGTTTGTGCGGAGGTGAAGTAATAAGCCAGCAGATGACATGGCTATAACTGCTGGGTGGGGTTGGGAATGACTGGAAGAAAGCAACTGCCCCCTTGTCTTTAGCTTAATTTAAACAGTCACTGTCTGGCTTTACAGGACTGGTGTGCATTTGTGAGATGTTAGATAGCCTACTTAACTGGACACCTGATATGCATGGACAGAGCAGGTGTAATTGCTGGGGCTGTTTGCAGAGGAAAATGACTAGCTACCTGCTATTTGCTTATTATGTAAGTTATGCAAAACAATGTGCAATATTTTACCTTGTGGTAACTGTTTATCTGAGATAAAGGTAAAACTAATCACTATATGTTGGGCTGGTGACAGTGTTTTCTCACAAACTTCAGACAGATGCACAGAGGATCGCTATAACTTATATAGGGGCATTGTGCTGTGTAAAAGTAAAAAGTTGGAAACAATATGGCAGTCATTTTTTTTTTCATTTTCCTCACGATCAGCAATGAATCTCGAGCTGACATTTGTAAAAAAAGGGATAATTAGTTTGGCATATTAATTATTGCAAAATGACTATAAGAATCAATCAGGGAAGACTAGAAAAGATTGGGAAAAGACTAGGTTAGCAGTTCAGAAAGGAACAATGGGAAGACATATGTACGGCTCCCATGTATGCAACGAAGTCTAGAAAGTTTAAGATATTTGCTTGGAAGTGCTTGCATAGATATTTTTATACCCAAACAGACTCCAAAGACAATCATCAGGTAGATGGCAAATGTTGGACATGTGATGGGGAAGAAGTAATTGCAACCATATGTTTTAGGAGTGTAATGAGTTGGAGGATTTTATAATTTCCCTACAGAATACTCTGTTAGAAATATGGCATGAAGAAATGAGTGTAACTAAGGAAATATTCTTGTTGAAAAAAAAAAAAGAAAAGAAACCTCTCTGTTATCACTTTTGACATAGGCAATCATTCATTTATATAAATGAAAGCAGACAATCATTTGCAGACATTCTACATCACATACAATCTTCTATAAGTAATTTTCATACATAGCTCATATAGTTCTGCCTTCCCTTAAACCTCATTCCTCTTCCAAAACATTATTCTGTATGTATTGTTCCCACAATTCCCATTTTTTCTTATGTAATTTGCTCCTACCCTTTTCTAAAGATCCCAATTCCAGTTGTTTTAACTCTGTTACTATCTTCACTACTTCTAGTAAAGTTGGTTTAGACTTTGATTTCCATTTTCTAATAATTGCTTTTTTGGCAACCATCATAATTAAACTCAGCAAGGCCTTTCTATGTCTAGGCAATTCTTATTTTGTATCACAGCTCAAAAAAATGTTTCCTTAGTTACACAAATTTGCTTACCCAGTATTTCTGGCAGAGTAGTCTACACAGACTTTTTGAATTCTGCTCACTCGTTACACTCCCAAAAATATGTTCCCACTTAACTCTTTCTTCCCCATCACACTTCAATGTTTGCAATCTAACAGGAAAAATTCTTTGGAGTCTGCTTGGGGTATAAAAATACCTATCCAAACACTTCCAAGAAAAAATCCTAAATCTTCTAGACTTTGTTGCATATTTGGGAGCCATACATATATCCTTCCATTTTTTATTGTGAATTGCTTATTCATTTTATCTTCCCAGTCCATTGTAACCTAATCTAATCTGATTGGTTCCTATAGTTATCATTCTATATTTTATACACCCTAGTAATTATCCCTTTTTAACAACAGCTTCCATTCTAGATTCTGCTAAAGACTTTACCAGTGCTGGTCTTTCACATAAGATTTCCCTATTCCATTCTCTTTGCCTCTACTCTGATGTCAATCTTTGATAGGGAAGGCAATCCTCTAGTCTGCACTTCAAATGTATTCTTAGCCTATTCCCATTCTATTACCCTTCCCCTCTAATAATTTGCTCCCAATACCTTGTTTCCTTTGCCAGTTTTCTCCAGTAAATTCAACCCCCTCTTTCCTAGTCTCTGTACCCCTAATTGCAGCCATCAATCTCTTTTCTCCATTCCCATGTTGGCTTAGTTCTTAGAATACTTTCTTAGGTTCATAGGTTCATACTAGGCTATCTGCCCTAGGGCATTTATAAGCCTAGCCAGAGTATGTTTGGCTTTCGCCACCCATTTTAAATTAATTTTGCTATGCCCTTTTTCGAGGTTAGTATACTGTGCCTCTGTCTAACAGTGACACAGAAGTGATACCCGGGGTAAACCTACGATCTCCCATGCACTCATCAAGATTCCTCTTGAAGAGAGTCAATGAGGGACTCTGCCTAATCTGAACTGGGATTTTATTCCAGAGTGAAGAGAGCCTCTGGGTTATGAATCTGTCCCTCCAGCATGTCCTATTTATTTCAGTGCTGAGGTTCAAGTCTCTCAAGCGTGTAGCTCGATGGGATTTGGATTTTTTGAGGTGCAGCATGTCCCTTAATTCTGGGTTGGACATGGCTTTATACGTCAGGCACAGGTCGCCTCTGAGCAGGCGGTATGCCACTGAGTAGAGCTGGAGTTTCTTTAACCGGGCAGCATATGGCATCTGTTTGAGCCCTTTGATCCTCTTGGTGAGGTACTTTTGGGGTCTTTCCACTTGCTGCAGGTGTTTGGTAAGGTACATCCCAAAAGGGGCATTGTACTCGATTATGGGCCTGATGAGGGATGAGTAAAGAGGCACGATGACCTCCACTAATCTAGATGTGAATCCCTTCATGATTAGGTGGGCTATATAAAATGTTTTTGTAACCACTTTGGCCACGTGGTTGTCAAATGAGAGATTGCTATCAACTTGGGTCCCCAGGTCCCTAATTACTTCTTCTGTACTTAATGGATTACCACCTATGTGGTAATTTGTGGGCACTTTGTTTTTGCCAAAGGGGATGACTATACACTTTTTGGCGTTTAGCTTGAGGCCATGGCTCTGGCACCAGTTGTCTGTTTCTATGAGGCCCTTTTGGAGGATGCTTGTGTCGGCTGGAGAGTCGATTATGGCACCCAGTTTGTAGTCATCTGCGAACTTGGTCAGCCACAGTCCTTCTGTGTTGGCCTGTACCTCCGAGAAATATATACCGAACAAGAGAGGTCCCAGAACTGAGCCTTGTGGGATGCCATGTGGGTTCTGTCCTTGAGCCAGTTTGCAACCCATCTAGTGAAATAGGGGTTTATATTTAAGCTGGTGAGCTTATCTATAATGCCCGAGTGGGGTATTGTATCGAAGGCTTTTGCGAGGTCCAGGTAGGCTGTGTGGACCACCTTCCCTTCGTCAATGGCCGTTTCAAAGAAGTCGACCAGGTTTAAGAGGGAGGATCTGCCCTTAAAGCCGAACTGGGTAGGATCCAGTGTCTGTAGGTCCCCAATATCTTTATTTATGAGGTCCATGATGATCCTTTCCATAGCTTTGCAGACCAAGCTAGTCAGGCTTATGGGGCGATAGTTTCCAGGGTCCGTTGAGGCACCACCTTTGTGGAGAGGGACCACTGTTGCTGTACGCCACTCTTTGGGTACATATCCTGTAGTAAGGCTGAGATTGAACAGTAGTTTTATGTTTGGGTTTAGCTCTTCTTGGAGTTCATGTAGGATGCAGCCCGGGACACCGTCTGGTCCCATTGATGCTGTGTCTCTTTGGAGAGGGCGGCTCTTACATGAGCATCTGAGATGTCAGGGGAGCAGCACTCTGCTGGGATAGATATTTGCCCTTTTGGTGGGGAGGGGGGGGGAGAAGTTTGCACTGAACCTGTCAGCTAGGATGTTGGCAATGTCTGTGGGTTCGGTGTATTTTTTGTCATTTTGGACTAATTCTGAGCATATCTGGGAATTCCCACCCAGGTTCCTAACATAACTAAAGAAAGCCTTGTGATTATCCTTAGTGTCCTGTGCAATTTTTCGCTCGAAGCTGGCCTTAGATGATTTTATGAGTGCCCTTAGTTTTTTGCTAATACTGATCAGAGATGTCTTCCCTTTTTGGGATTTTGCTCTATCATGTAGTAGCTTCCTCCTTCTATTGTATAGTTTGTTTATGGCTGGGGTCCACCAGACAGGATGTCTGCCTTTGGAGGATTGGGTCTTGGTTTTATTTGGGATTGCATGATCCATGCATTCCTGAAGGTGTTCATAGAATGCATTTATAAAGGATTCTGCGGTATGGGCCATATTTTCCACAGGCCCGTGGGCTTTGAAGGATTCCACCTCTGTTTTGAGGAGTGTGAAATTTGCTTTAGAGAAGTTTTTCACTGTGGTTTTCTGGGCAGGGGGTGGGGTTGGGATGTGAATATCCAGTGAGATCAGTTTATGGTCTGATCTTACCAGTGAGGGATACACTTCTGGTCTGGAGCATAGAGTCCCCATGTTGGTGATGATCAGGTCCAGTATGTTTTCCCCTCTTGTGGGAGTGGTAACAAGTTGTTCCATAGCATTTGAGTTTATGAATTCTAGGAACCTTTGGGCTAGGGTGTTGGAGCTAGAGTAATGCTCCCAGTCTGTTTGGGTAGTTGAAGTCGCCCAATATAATGGTGTTTTGAGAGACCTTCATATTTTCTAGTGTTCTCAGGAAGGCCGAGTGGGGTTCCTGGGTTTGGGAGGGTGGTCTGTAGCAGGCTATAAACTGGAAGGCAGTTTTACCCACTGTTAGTTGCACATGGATAGTCTCTGATGCTTCGTGCTTTGCCACCAACCTGGAGATGTGGGTATCTTTGATGAATATCAATGCTCCCCCTCCTTTTGTGGTTCGGTCCAAGTTTTGGGGCCGAAAAGCATGGTATGAGGTATAACCTGGTAGTGCTGGGGTGCTCTCGGGAGCCCTGAACCAGGTTTCTGTTACTGCACAGATATCGATGTTCTCCATGCTAAGGAGAGTTTCGAGTGCGTGCATCTTGAGGTTTAGACTTCTGGCATTGAGTAGCATTACTCTTAGTTTCTTATCCCTTGTGATACCTATGGAGGTGGGTTTGTCTTTTGAGCCTTGCCTAAAAAAGGCACTATGGGGGTAGCAAGAGTCTTTGCCAATATCCGAAAGCCCAGGGGTGACAGGTGCAAGCCACCCCTAGCGAAGCATTGTGGCTTGTCGAGCATATCATCCCAGGCTGACAGGCATTGGATCCCCTTTGAATGACACCAGTACTTAAGCCAATTGTTGAAATTGATCATCTTGTCTTCATATTGTGGCATCATTCTTGGTGAGGGTAAGATGCTACTCAAGGTCAGGGTCATACAGGCCTGGGTTACATGCTCAGAGAGCTCCTCTATGTCTCTTTTCATGTAGTCCAGGGAGGTACGTCTCAGGTCATTCACACCAGCATGGACAATGACAGAGTCATATTTGTACTTGCCTTGGAGTGACCTGAGTGCTTGTGTTATGTGGCGGATCCTAGCGCCCGACAGGCTGCTCACCGTGACCTTCTCCTTGTTCAGCCTGGTGAGCGGGACGTCAGTGTGCCTGACGATAGAGTCACCTATTACAAGTGTATCAGGTGTGTTGTTTAGCCTTAAGGGCTGTGACTGTTCGCACACTGGCTTTGTGAGATATGTGTTGCACGTGTTTTGTTTTGGGGTAGCGGTTGCTTGGGTGTCTGCTTTGGAGGTCTCTGCTGCTTAGGCAGATCTTTATTTAGAGCCTCCGAGTATGTTTTTGTGTGATTATGTGTTTGGTTTGCTGTCGTGGTAGGTCTATGTGAGACTGGAATTGTAGTGAGTGTGGTTTCCTTCTCCTCCTGACTGGTTATGCCAGCACTGAGTTGAGAGAGCTTAGCCTCCAGTTTGGCTATATGGTTGCATCTCTCACATGTGTTGGAATTTGTTGGGAAGAGGAGAGGGTTGTTTGTGTACATGAGGCAGTTGTAACATTGCCTCAAGATTCCCAGATTCACCAGCTGGACCGGAGAGGAGATTGACAACTGACCTTTGGACATGCTAGAATAATATTGGGAATTCCCTTATAATTGAAAACAAGGGCCAATGGGGAGTGAGGGTGTAGTATTTTAATTTTTAGTGCTGACTTATATAATTGCTTTAGTGAGCAAGTGCCAGGTAACAGTGCAATGTGTTACAGGTAACTTAAATGCAAAAATGACAAACAGTAACTTTCTTTCAAGTGAAACAAGGAAATAAGTACAGTTTCTGCTACTTAATGAAAATAATGTGCTCTGTGGTTATTGTTATTCTCCTTGAGGATCTGCATCCAAAATCCCAGTCTCTCCTTATTTCTTCAACTTCCGTCCATTTCATCATCCCTTTCCACTTTGAATTATAGTTTTCTGCTTGTACTATATATAGGAGCCCTTAACTGTGTAGCTCTGAAACACCCCTTCAAATCAGCTAATCTCAAACCACCTTGTTCATTTGGAAGAATCATCGTATCCCACTTGACTGTTGCCATCTTCCCCTCCCAAGTAAAACTTTTCAGCTCCTTATTAATTGCTGTCCACAGTTTCATCTCTGGTTGATAAAATATGTCTTACCTATGTATAACACTAAAGGAACTAAAAACATTTTCACTGCTTGTGTCTTGTTACACATATCCATAAAACAGAGCTTCCAGTTTCTCAGTTTTTGTATTATCTTTTGTTTACTCTATTCCCACATATCCTTTCCTGCCATAACCGAATCCGTTTTAATCCATACTCATAAGTACTTTATTTTATCATGTCCCCATAAATATGGGCATTGCTGAACCAGTTTGTGTGTGGATACATAGTTTACAGCTAATGCCTTTGCTGTCTTCATTAATTTCTATCCCAAGATGACTTGAAACTGCCTTAGAATGTCCACATCACTGAAATGTCCTTTTTTGGTTTTATTAGGTACAAAATATCATCTGCAAATAAAGCCGACTTTTCTTGATTACCGTAACAATTATATCCTTGAATTTCTGAGTCCCTTATTTTCTTTGCCATTGGTTCTAAATATAATGAGAATAAAGGAGAACGGACACCACTGCCTGGTTCCTTTGGTCTTATCAGAGAGGACCCCCCCACTTTAATTTTTGCCTCTTATCCCTTGTATACACTCCACATTAACTTTACTGTGTCAGTAGGGCAAATGTTTCGTCTGTCCTACTTATACACATCCCAGCTTACTCTGTCAAATGCTTTCTCTGCATCAAGACCCGTCAACAACAGTGGTATTTTCTTACACTCTGCTTCCCTCTGGATCATCATTTTGTAATGTGGTTAAATATATGCCTCCCCTCAAAAAATCAGGTTTGGCATCACTTTTGCCATTCTTTTAGCCATTATAGACTCAAAACACTTTATAGTCATGGTTTAGAATCAAAATGGGCCTGTATGAAGCCGAATCTGATGGGTCTTTGCCATCTTTAGGTATTACAGCCACCACAGCTTTCTTTCAGGATGTTGGTGCTTCTCCTCCTTTTAAAACACTGTTAACAAAACCCTTCCAGATCTTTATTACTTCCTTCCCTCCCTCCCTGCTTCCAAACTTCCACAGGAATATCATCTGTTCCTGGAGAGTCTTCTAGTAGATTGGTTATGCATCACTATTTTATCTCATCTCCTAGCCTGTTAATAATTGATCTTCATCTACCTCTGGCATTTTTAATTCTTCCATAAACATTTCCATTTGTACTTTTTCTCAATTTCCACAATTCTCTGCTTTACAAAGACTTTCATAAAATTTCTGAAATATTTCTTGTAAATCTACAGGATCTCTGGTTATTTTCCTTGTTATAGGTTCCCTAAGTTTGTCAACAACCCTTTCTACTTTCTGTTGCCTGAGCCATTATGCGAAAAGCTTTTGTAGTCTTGAGTTACTATTTATTTATTTATTTTACTTTACATTTGTTTACTGGGAGCATCCGACTGAGCCAGGGGCCCGTTTTCAGCTGAGGCCTAGGGAGAAAAGCTTTACAACAATTTTAGATTAACTGTACAGGTACAAAAAAATCAGTAGTGTACAATACAAGGAATCGCACAATTATTGAAATAAGATAAAGAACATTAAAAAAGATACAGCACACGTTTATTAAAAACATAAAAACATGAATGCCTTAATACAATATATGAAAAAAGAAGCAAAAAAAAAAACAAGTTGCGTAATGCAGTCTTTCTAAACTCATACATATTATCCAGGCAGTTCCTTATTGTCTCTGTAGCACCCCCTATTCTGCAGTACTTTAACCTTTGTCATTCCCTCTAAATTATTGTTCCTTCTTAACCATAGCTCTTTCTTTTATTTCTACTTTTTTCTTTTAAACTCCAATTTCATTTTATTCTACTCTCTGGCTATATTTTCTGAAGGAATTTCCATCTTCTTTAATATCTTTTGAATAATTTCCAGTACCCATTCCTTAAATTCCTCTATATTTAACAGATAGGTGGGAAAGTACCAATGTCTCATTTTTATTTCATTACTCTGCATTTTTATTTTAGTTATTATTGGCACGTGATCTGAAATAGCTATTAGATGCATATTAAAACTTTTGATTAAATGCACTTGTTCCTATGAAATATAATTTATGTCTAGCCTATCCCAGGTTTTGTACCTTGGGGAGTACAATGTAAATTCTGTCCAAGCTCCTACTACTGAATTCACATGTTCCATGCCAAATATTTTCATAAATTACTTCAAACATCTATCCTCTTTTCTTATATTTCCCTTCCAGGCCCCCCAGATAGATTCTCACTGTTGCAAATCAAATTCCAGTCCCCCACCTATAACTTATTTTCCCTGCTGAAAGCGGATTATTTCTCCCAAAATTTTCTTCAGCTCCATTGTAGCACTTTGAGGTGGAATATAAATATATGCCAGCCTAATTCTTCTCCCTTGCTGGTAGCCCCTTACTACTACAAATCTGCCATTATTATCTTTTTTTCCCTGTTCTATCACTATTGGAGTTCCTCTAGCAATTAATATATGTACTCCCCTTTTCCTTCATCCAAGAGGTTCACTGGATAACCATCCTGAAATCCTCTGTCTATTCACATACTCCATTCTTTACAATTGTGTCTGCTGTAGCATAGTGGTTTGCACTCTGAATTTCTTAATATAGTTCACTATTCTTTCTTTTTTGTATATACCTGTGAAACCATTCATGTTCAAAGATAATATGGAAAGCATTACCATTGTGATAAGAATTTATTATTCCCACCTGAAAAGCATAGCAGCATTTTTTTAAGTAACTAGTTTCAGCTTTTGTGTTACATGCATACATTAATGTTTGGCAGGTTGGTCTTTTATACAGTTGTTTCTTGTCATATCCATTTGAACCTCCATCACATTTTAAAAGGCTTTATGTTTTAATGAAAGCCCTTGAACAAAAAACGCAAACACACCCCAGACAGAACCTATTAACTTAATACAAACACACAGAACTATATGTACATCTTCAAATAATGAAGTTTAACCCTCCTAATAACAGCAATTATCCCAGATTCAGACTACACTCAGTTTTTAATTGACCTGTAATTAAGTTTGTCCATGCTAAGATGCATGGTACAGTCTGTGCTTCTGATTACACCAAGTGCTATCTGGTTTTGTCTTGTCTGTATTCCTGTCCTGTATGCAGAAAGCTTGAATTCTTTCAGAAAACATTTATCTTTTAGTCATTGAAAAAAAGTATTCTGTTTTTATTACCCTCTTATCAGCTTGTCTCCATAGAAATACGAGAACTAGATACATAGTTGCCTTCGGCTACAAGCATCTCGTGTTGCACTGTGAACATTTATTTGCTAAAGAGAAAACTTTTCATTAAATTAAATGTTCTTTTATTTACTTGCTTCCACTTCTAAATTATTGTTAGATCAAGCCAAGGGCCTTAATCCAGTCATTCCCCACTGCAAAAGTAAGAAAAAGCATTTTAATTTTAGTTGTTTCATCTGTACACTTTTACAACCTGTCCCTCACGTCAACAATTTAAAATTACAGACTATTATCTTAAACATGCTTTTGCTCAGACTGACTTCTCTTTTTATATTGTAGTGCCTGCATGTCTTAAAAATTAATCAAGAAAGAAGGAAAAATGGGCACCACGCACAAAATTAACTGAAAATGCTTTTACTATGTAACATGCAGTATATGTAATGTTTTATAAAAATAGTGTGAAGAACAAAAATTGTTTTACTTAAGTTACCTCTTTCCTTCCTCTTCCATTCTGCTTAATGTTCTTCCAAACATTGAAGACATAAAGCAGGACATGTGCTTTGGACGCCCTACAAGTTTAACAAACTCAGTCCAATATTTCCAGGTTTTTTTGTTTTACCATGTTTCACAAATGTGATTGATGCTTTCTTTCCCACATTAATTCATTAATTTCTGAGTTGCTGATTTTCTTCCTGTTGATCTCCATCTCCAAACTCCAGTCTCTAGTTCATGTCCATCATACTCCTGTTTTTTCTAGTCAACTCATGTGCTTTTCTCTGTGTCTTAAGCATTTTCCTTTGGAGCATTGGAAAAGGTTTCACTGGCATAGTCTGTCTGTGAGCTTTATTATCAGAATAATAAGAAAAAAAGACCCTTCTGTTAGATAGCTCACTTTTTGTTGGACAAGCTTTTGTATTTCCTCTTTAGCATGTCCTACATCAAAAAATTACCTTGACCCTACAGGAAAAAGTATTCTAAAGATAGCTGGATACGGTAGCTTGAATCTCACTAGGAATTTTTTTTTTGAGCTGAGACACAGTGTCTGAATTGCATCGACATAGTAATGGCTTGTTAAGTTTAATCCTGGTGGCTGCCAAAAAAGCAATTATTAGACAATGGAAATCAATATAAACTAACTGCATTTGAAGTTTTGAATATTGTAGCAGAGATAAAAGAACTGGAACTTGGATCTTTAGAAAAGGGGATTAGCAAATTACAGATTAATACATGGAAATTGTGGGAACAGTACATGCAGGATAATATTCTGGAGGAGGAGTGAGATTTAAGGGAATGCAGGAATTGAGCAGTTTATGTAGTTTTGGACTGAACATGTGTGATGTATAATGTATGCAACTGGAAACATTTTATTATGTTTTGTTTTCTTTTATATTAATGTATCTTTGCCTATGTCTTAAGTGATAATTTAGTAAAGGTGATAAAAAAGATGCCATTTACATATTGCTCCCCAAGGTACAATAACTGAGTTAGACTGGATGGAAATTTGTATTTCACAGGAGAATGCGTACTTAACTGAAAACATAGACACAATCCAAAATCTATTTCATATTATGCATCAGTGCAGACTAAGGTAAAGATACAGGGTAATTTAAGTAAAAATGAGACACTGGCATTTACCTGCTCGGCAGAGAGGAATTTAAGACATGGATAGTGGAAATGATTTGAGAGTTATTAGAGAAGATAGAACTATCTTCAGAAGGGATGGCTAGTGAATGGGGCAAAGTGAATAGTTTTTTTTTTTTTTTTTTTTTTTACTCTGGGAGAAGTAAGGGAAAAAGTGAAATAAATTATTTAGAGGGGATGCCAAATGTTAAAGTATTGCAGTATGTGCGAATTTGACTGAACAAGAAAAGGAACAGTTGCAGAATGCTATGTGGAAATAAGGGAGTATTAAGATAATATGCATGAGGAGTTTAGAAATGTTGCTTTTCAGTACTATTTTTAATAACCCCAGAGCACAAAAACTTTTAGCACAATGACTTTGGCAGAAGAAAATATAAAGGTCTGTCATCAAACTTAGGGAACCAACAAGAAAGACAACCAAATATCATGTTGCAGTAGTAGAGATAATTTCAGAAATGTTGTGAAAATGTGTGTAAAGCAGAGGAATGTGGAAATCAAGAAAGAGTACACATGGAAATATTTATGGAAGACTTAATTATGCCAAGATTAGAGAAGGATGAAGCGCAACAATTAACAGTTAAGATAGGAAGAGATGAGATAAAATGCTGATGCATAATCAGTTAGCAGCGAAGTTTCCAGTAACTGATGTTCCTGTGGAAGTTAAGAGGGAAATTAAGTGATAAAGTTTAGAAAGGTTTTGTTTAATAGTATTTTACAAGCTGAGGGGGGTGGTTTACCAAAATTTTGGAAGAAAAATATGGTGTCTTTAGTATCCAAGTACTATAAAGACCATGCAGGTCCAGCTTCCAATAGATGCATTTCAGTTTAAACCATAATTGTAAAGTGTTTGTCTGTACTAGCTAAGAGAATGCAAATTTCATAGATAAGGATCAGTGTGGTTTTGTGGAGGGGAGGCAAACATTTGACCACAATAGTAGAACAATATTGATCCAGAGGAAAGCAGAATGTAAGAAAATGCCACTATATTTGATATGTCATGATGCAGAGAAAGCATTCAGTAGAGTCAGCTGGGATTTTAAGTTGGGCAATGGCAGCATTTGCATTCTCTAGAGGAATAATATGGTTAAATAGGATGATATATGAAGAGTCAGAGATATGAATTAAAATGGAAGGGTTCCTCTCCTACCAGCTGTGTTTGAGTAGGGGAACTAGGCAGTGATAACATTTTTATCCTTTATGTGCTTTATATGTAGCCATTGGCAAAAAAGATGGGACTTAAAATTTCAAGAGTATAATTATAATAATTACATTAATCATGATCATTTTGCTTTATTTGCAGATTATATTATTCTATACTTTATAATTCCAGAAAATTATATTTTGGTGTTATGTAACATTTTGAGACAGTTTACATTTTTTTTCAGAATATCACATTAATGAAGATAAAACAACAGTAATTACGATAAATTGTGTACCCACAAATGAATTGGTTCAGCAATACCAGTGTTTCTGGGGACATGATGAGATTAAGTATTTTGGTATATAGATTAAAATGGCAGCTAAGGATATGTAGGAAGAGACTAAGCAAACTAATACAAAATTGAAAAAATGGAAGATCTGGTTATGGATAATGGATAGTAAGGTATAACCAGTGAAAATATTTGCAGTCACTTTAGTTTTCTATACAGGTCAGGCATATTTTTATTAGCCAGAGGAGAAATTGTGGATGATTTATAAAGAGTTGGAGGAATTTATTTGAAATGGAAGAAGGAAAGAGTTAAGTGGGATAAATTGATTCTCCTCTTTGATATGAAGGAATGCTTTAGAGCTATGGAGTTAGGGGTCATGAACATAACGCAAACAAAAGGTTATAAATAAAAGTGGTAAGTGGCGCTGATGAAACAAGATGGGAGTTTGAGAAATAATAAAAGATTGTATTTTGGATGCAGAAACTTAAGGAGACAACAACCAATACAGAATGTTATATTTATAAAGTATCATAAGAGCTAAGCTAACACAGAAATGGAAAATTGAGATTTTTAGCAGTATGGATGATGGCAATCAAGGGTATAGAAAACAGGCAGGGAGGGATGGAATCTACTGTATAGAATTAGACAAAGAACAAGTATTGGGAGTAAATAATCAGAGAGGGAAAGGTAATAGAGTACATTGCAGCCAAGCAGAAATTTGGACTACAGGTTAGAGACTGCCTTCCTTGCCAAAGGTTGAGAACGTTGTATAGGCAAATAGAAAGAGATAGGGAGTGTTAAGTGAAGGACCAGCTCCTATGTTTTTTTTTTTTTTAGTTGAAGCTAGAAAAGAAGCTGCTGTTAAAAATGGTAATTTGTAGGGTTTATAAAATATTGTATGACAACTATAAGAATCAATCAGAGGAGAGAATGGAAACTGAGTTTACAAAGGAAGAATGGAATGACATTTGTATAGCTATCAAGGATGCAACAAAGTTCAGAAGGCATAAGCTTTTTGCTTCTAAATATTTGTATAGGTATTTTTATATCCCACGCAGACTTCATTTTCCTCTGGTAGATAGCGAATGCTGGAGATATAATAGGACCGAGAGAGATAATTGGGAACTTTTGGGGGGGGGGGGGCATGAGTTGACAGATTTAAAAAAAATTCCTTACAGAGTATGTTGTCAAAATGTTGGGGTGCAGGGAACTGTGTAACTAAGGAAATTATAATTTGAGCTTTGGATGCAAGATCTGAGTTACCTAGACATAGTCAGGCCTTACAATGTTTAATGCTATTAGCTGCCTAAAAAGCAGTTACTTGATAATGGAAATCAAAATCTAAACCATTTGCAACTGAAGTACTGAATATTGAAAGGGAAAGAAAAGAACTGGAAGTGAGATCTTTAGAAAAGGGAAGGGACAAAATACTTGGAAATAAATTGAATTTGAGGCAACAGTGCATACAGAATAATGCCCAGTAGGAGGAATGAGGTTTAAGGAAAGGCAGTTGAATTTATGTAACACTGGAGGGAATAATTGTTAAATATAAACACACACACACGTATGCTGCATTAAGATGTGACTTTTTTTTTCTCTTCATTTAATGTGTGTGTGTGTATCTATGTTACTGTCAAGTACGGGACTTAGTAAAAATGTTTAAAAAAAAAAAAAGATAAAAGACATGGCGACAATATCAGATTCTTGGATAAAATTTCTTTAGAATTGTTGAACACCACTGCAGTCAGATGTTTAGGGAGGCAATTAAGCCATACATAATATTAATGTAAGTAAGTCCCTTATTGCTGCAGCTGACGGTGCACTGCACTGGGAATGAGTTTCTGTGGTCCTGTATTTGCAAATACTGAGGCTTAGATTAAAGAACACTTAGCTGTCATGAAGTAGCAGGCACCATGACACCATAAATAATCAAGTTTGGGCTCTGAGTAATTCACAGTCTCTAACTTTTTCAGTCAATCAGAAGTTGAGGTCCTTGAATATCAACACATAGTTTACAGGGGCAGAAAGAAATCTGCATAAACAGACCAACTTAATATCTATAGTAAGGAATTTTGTGCCATAAATAGGAATTCCCTAGTGTGCCTTATTTTAGTATAAGGTAAGGGTGCAGTACAGCAGGCAGTAATGCTTTAGTAAGCCATGATTTTTGAAAGAGGGTGTGTGTGCATGATGTGGGCAACCTAGAGCTGAAAGAAGAGCCAAGTCTTTGCCTTGAAAATGTTCTTGCAAACGATCAGTCAGCAACCTTAATTTGACTGGTTTGTTTCATGGAAGGGAGCAGGTGGTGGAGTCCAAGCTGAGCCAGTGAATGGATGCATAAGTCCCAAAACTGATCCGATGTAGAGGTGAGACAAGAGATAGTGACAAAGATTAAGAACTGCTGGCTTACATCAGCTGGGGAGTCATTTGTAAACAATTCTCAAGTCCAAGATAACCGGACAAATGCCCGAGGGTGCCAGATTCATAAAACATTGAAATAAACCAACTTCCAGTGGTTGTGGATACAACTGAGAGTTTTTAATTGAAACACAGTAACTGAAAGGCATCAAACGTGCAACGAGATAGGTACAGAGAGCAGAGACTGTTTTAGAAAATTCAGCAAAACGCATATCCAAAGTGGTGCCTTGTACATTTTATTTGCCTAAAGGTATCTTACAAGATGGAAGCCACAGCAACATTATCCATTGCTTAGAAGCATACTCCTTTAGGGTTCATTTAAAAAATATATTGTATTCCGTGATGTAGGAAGGTTGTTCTGACACTTAGCGGAGGCATCTGGCACTCAGATAAAATTTCAAAGTGTGCCCTTTACATATTCTGTTTAAGTCTTTTAATTGTACTGGTTCATATCCAGCCAAGTTGTTGATTCCATTGTCTGTGGAGAGTTCCTAAGGTACAGGAATTATAACCTTTCAGAAAAAAGTCAAATTGATTGTTGGGAGGCAAGTTTCAAATACAGGACCCATATAGATATACATGTATATCTATCACTCTCTCTCTCTCTCTCTCTCTATATATATATATATATATATATATATATATATATATATATATATATATATATATATATATATATGTGTGTGTGTGTGCGTGTGTGTATGTATTTTTTTTCCTTTGGGGGGGTTGTCCCTCCTTTTTAATAGGACAATCAGTTATGGTGTTCTCCAAGTAAAATGTCTTCAAAATAAATGAGCAGACAAACTGTAATTTGTTGAAGGCCACTGGCTGCTGGAGACTGACAACACAAGTGTTAAGACTGCTCAGCACACACATCCTTACCAGGCTGTCAAAGTCCAGCAGTCACTTCCGTTATTCACTGCACTTATGTGGGAGGATCCAGTTACCGCCAAAAAAAAAAAAAAAAGAGACTGATTATGCACTCGGTGGCCACAGGTTGTTTTCAAGAAAGAGAAAACTTTGTTATTTCTACTTCATTTAGTGCCTTAGCCTCTTTTTCCATGTTTCATTTACTGTCTCATTTTCACCTAGTTCAGTTAAGTTTCATGTAAACATTTTGCCTTTTCATTCAAAAATAGTAAACAGATCATTAAGTCTTTAATTTGTTCTAGGCTGCTGCTGTGACACCTAAAGTTGTTTGTACAGTTGGGAGGAGGAGGTTTTATGATGACTGTAGAAGATATGCTGTATGAAGACTTTGCAAAACTTCCTTGTGCCACAGAAGCTCCAGCATGTAAAACATTAGCACTTCACTTTTAATTTTGCATCGTCTCACAAGAAAACACATCATCATTCTTATCAACATTTTCCTATTTTCTACATGGGGTTGGGTTGTCGTGTTAATCGTTGCCATATCTGTCTATTCAGTGCCAAACTCCTGCCTTCTTCGACACTATGACCGACGGTCTCAGGTCTTCTCTCACACAGTCCATTCACCTCTTTGCTGGATGCCCTTGTTTCCTCTTGCCTTCTTCCTGTCTGCCCCAAATCTTCTTCACCAGATCGTCTTCCATTTTTCTGCATGTCTCCAAACCACCGTAATCTATTCTCTTTGACCTTTTCTGCAATTAGAGCTACTTTGGCTTCTGCTGTTATGTCCTCATTTCTTCATCTGTCCCACAGTGTGCCATCCTACTATCATTCTCAGGCACTTCATTTCCATTACCTCTAGCTTCCTCAAGTGCTCTGCATTTACTGCCTAGGTTTCTGTACTGTACAGTAATACTGGTTGCATGACAGTTTTGCACACCTTACTTTTCAGCTTCTTTGGCATCCTTTTGCCATATACTACATCTGACACTGTGCCAGTCGGCTGCAGCCCCTCTGATTCTGGCTTTGACTTTCTTATTTAGACTTCCCTTCTCCTCCACTACTCCCACCAAGATACTTGAAGCTGTTAACCTCTTCCACTAATTTCTATTCTACCTCAATTCTCAGCTTCTTCTGAACTCCACTGTTTGCTGCCATTACAACTGTTTTATCCCTGCATAGTTTTATCCCATGTGCCTTAAGTTTTGCATTCCATTCCCCTATTCCTTGCTGAAGTTCTCGCTCAGAGTCTGTAATGCCACATCGTCTGCATACAGCAACTTTGTTGATCTGGTCCCTCTGACCTGTTTGTTGATGTAGTCCATTACCAATATAAGCAGTAGTGGGATCAGAGGTGAACCATGATGCACACCCACTTCTACTGAGAACTCTTGTGTGTGATTGAATACTGTTTGTTTTTGAGTCACTGGGTCCTTATACATAGTCTGCACTAATTCTACCAGTGTTTCTGGGACTTTGAACCACCGCAGTACTGCCCATATCAGCTTTCTTGGGACATTGTTATATGTTTTCTCCAAGTCTTAATGCCCAATTGGACTCTCTCCTAATCTCTAGCTTCTTCTCAACTATCTGTCTCACTGTAAACATCGGGTCATTTGTGCTGCATCGTGGTCCGAATCTGAACTGCTAGTCTCCCAACTTATTTTTCACAACTCTGTGTATTTGTCTACCAGTCACCCTATCCAGTACTTTCATACAGTGTGATAGGAGTTTGATACGTCTGTACTTCCTACAGTTGTGAATGTCCCCCTTTGTTCTTGAACACTGGAACTAGTATGCTTATTCTCCAGTCAACTGGGATGCACCTTTCTCTCCATACTGCTGTGAGTACCCTCAGGAGCCATTTTTCCCCTATCTCACCCAGCATCTTTATCATATCTGCTGTGATCTCATCTGAGCCTGCAGCTTTTCCTGACTTTTTTTTCTTTAGTGCTGTTATTACTTCTATGGTGGGCTCCTCTTCTCTCATTGTAGGCTGTGTCTGGGGAACTACAGTTTCTGTGGAGTTGTCTTCATTCAAAAACTGCTGGAAGCACTCCTTCCATCTGCCTTTGATGTCAAGTGGACCGGTGAGCAGTTTGTTGCTGGCATCCCTTATGAAGGGTGTATGACTATCTTCTCTATTTTTTTGTCTTTGCCTTGCAACCTAATATAGTTTTTTTTCTGCCATCCACTGAGTCACTTTCTAGAAAATGGTAGAGTACCTCTGATCCCTTGTTCTTTGTTATTGCAACTCCTTTTCTAGCCTGTTTGTTAGCCAACCAGTTTTCCTTTCTAGCCTGGACCATCTTTTCTATCTCCCATTTTTTCCTACACTCCTTACTGTGTTTTGATGACTTCCTGGACTTCTGCATACCACCACCAGTTTTCCTTATGTAACTTATTTCCATATTTGGCTCACCCAAATATCTGATGTTCTTCGTTCCACATTGCTGCAGTCCTAACAATTGGGTAGTCCGCTGTCCAGTCATATCCTCAGTCTTTTAGTGCAGGTTGGCGTTCTGAAAGTTTCTGAAGCCAGAGTTTCAAATATTTTGGTTTTTCTTGCCTCAGTATTTAACCGGATGTCAGAAAAAGTGAATAACTGTATTTAAACAGATACCTCATAGGGATTACCATACTTTGTGTATACCTTGTTTAGGCCCTGAGCACGCGTTTGTTGGATGCCGCTTTGTGCTAGATTTAACAAATTCACTATTAAGAGAAGGTTAGACTGTGCCAGGTTAGTGTTTGGGAAGCGTTGTAATTATAAAATGCACAAAGCAGCAAAGAAGAACCGACAGTCCCACTCAGTGGAGCCGGAGGTTTTGCCAGGTGTTTCTTTGGGGTCTCAGCGGGAGACTTTACTGTTACAGGATGTATCCTCTCAGGAAGTAGGCCAGGCTGAGGAGGCTTCTCAGGTGGCTGTTCTTCCTCCTAGGTGGTTAGAGCCTCCCCTTCTGTTTCCAAGGCTTCTTTGAGGGGCAGGCCAAGTTTTGCTTCAGTGGGGGTTTCTCCTAGTGCCTCAGGGTCTTTGCCTAAGAAACATATGCTTAAAATGGCAGAGGATTTGATTACTATGATAAGGGGTTCTATGCCCCCTGATCACGAGGCCCTAGGGTGGAACCTGAGTTTGAGAGTTTTGAGCATGCTGAGAGGCTTCTGAGTCTTCGGTTGAAGACTTGCAGGAGTACCCTCCTTATTCTGATTCTGATGTGGATGATTCTACTCCTTCAGCTTCTCCTCCTGAGGATTTTTCATTTTCAGAGACTCTGCATTCCATGAGGGAGCATTTTAAATGGGAAGGTCAAGATTTCTCTGATTCCAGGAAAAGGCTTAGACCCCAGCATAGGCCTTTAGCTATACCTCCTGTTTTGAATGTGGTGGAAGATGTTTTGCAGAGGCTCCCTGAATCCTGATTCTTTGCCTCCTGCCCCAGTTAAACCGGATAGGTATTATAGGGTGCCTGACGCTCATAAGTATCTTTTAAGAGTCCTAGGCAGACCCGAACTGTCTCTCAGGGGGCTAAAAGGGTGTGAAGGCTCAGTTGTTAAAAAATCCTGTCCCTCCTGATAAAGAGGCAAGGGCTTTGGATAGATGGGGAAAGAAAGTGTATACTTCTTCCACTTTAGCCATGAGGGCGTTGAATTGTCAGTTTCACATGTTAAAATATCAGAATTATCTTCTTTCACAGTTGAAATCTAAGGTGGATGCTCTGGCGGAAGGTATTGAGTGTAAAGAGTTGCAGGATTTAGTTCATGTGTCTGAACAAGTGGGTAAACATTCCTTGCAATGTGGTTTTGATGCTGTGCAGGCCTCCTCCAGGGTGGCTGCCACTGGTTCTGTTCTAGGCACGCCTGGTTGAGAGATCAGAACTTAGCTGAGCATGTTAAGACAAGGATTTTGGATGCTCCTTTACAGTCTGATGTGTTGTTTGGTTCGCCTGTGGAAGCAGTTTTAAAGAAAATGGAGGACAAGGCTAAGTCTATGCAAACTGAAGTTTAGTAGAAATTGGCCTACTAAGGGGTGGACTTATCCTGCTTATGATTCCCAGTCTAGGGGTAGGTTTAGACATGGTAGGGGCAGAGCTCAAGGTTCTTTTAGAGTTCACCTGCTCAGACTTCTGGTGAGGGCAGACCCAATGACCTGCCTTTTCAGCTGCCAGTACCTCACCTCTAGGAGGAAGACTGTCTCTTTTCAAAGAAAATTGGGATTTAATTACCCAAGACAAATGGGTTCTGGATATCATTCACCACGGTTACAGGTTTTATTTCCATACCTTGCCTCCTTTCAAAGGCATGCCAGACATTCCTCCTCTACAAAGAACAGAGGCTCGAGACAAATTTCTCTGTTACTCCAAATAGGAGCCATTCAGTCAGTTCCTGTGCCAGAAAGGGCCTAGGATTTTTATTCTCGCCTGTTCCTAGTACCAAGACCAATTTTGGATTTATCTATCCTCAACACTTATCTGGACATTCCAAAGTTCAAAATGTTGACGTTACAACAGCTTTACCTCTACTGGGCAAAGATCACGGATGGTAACTTTTAGATCTCAAGAAAGCTTACCCCTTCATGTGCCTATACGACTAAGTTGCAGAAAGTATCTGGAAATTCTCATTATCAGTTCTCTGCATTGCCCCTTGGCTTATCTACATGCCCAGAGTATTCACAAAGGTTCTGGCTCCAGTGATAGCTTACTTCAGGCTAAAAAGGAATTCAAATCTATCCTTACTTGGACGACTGCCTGATTCTGGCTCAAGAAAAGGAAGACCTTCTACAGCATTTGGATAATATGTCATAGTGCTAAGAGATGCCTAGGGTATTCTGTGAACGAAATAAAGTCCAGTCTAGTACCCTCTCAAGACATGTGCTTTCTGGGTGTGAGACTGAAATACAGCGCCCAGATGGCCTTTCTAACGGACAAACAAAAAAAGAATCTCCCAGTTTACTCCATCAGTATCTCTTCAGTCCGGCTGACTGCAAGGACAGTCCTTCAAGCCTTAGGGTTCATGGCATCATTCTGGTGCTCCCCATGCCCAAACTGCATATGAGGAAAGCTACAATGGGTCTCAAAAAAATCTATGGACACAGCACTGCCAGATTTGACACACTGTCATTCAAATAATACCTTGCATTCAAAAGGAATTTTTGTGGTGGGCTCAGGAATGTCACCTAAACAAGGGACTGCCAGAGGCAAGTCAGATTCTAACGACAGATGCCTCAGATATTGCTTGGGGAGCTCATCTAGATGGAAAGTGGATACAAGACAAGTGGCCTGCCAGACTACAGCATCTACATATCAACATGAAAGAGATGTTAGCAGTTCAGTCTCCATTAATGCTTTTCAAGGAGTTACTTCTTCCAGGGCAGGTGTTGATTCTAACAGACAACACAACTGTCATGTGGTACATCAACAAACAAGGGGAACACATTCTTACCCATTGTGCAGGCAAGCAATGATTTTATGGGAGACTGCGCCAGCTTGCAACTAACTCTTAGCACAGAACTCCTTAGCAGATGTGTTAAGCAGACAAATCATGGATCCCAAACTGGATCTCATGTATTTCAAAAATTGACAGTGTCAGGGGAACTCAGACATAGATCTGTTAAGCTTCTCCACTAAACCACCAGCTGCCAAAGTTTCACACAGCTTGGGAAGTGGATGCTCTTTCTTTCAGTTGGAAAAATCTTCTTCATGTGCTTTTTTTTCCCTGCCTCTTTCTCCCAAAGGTGCTTCTAAAGGTCAGACAAGACAAGCCAAGGATGATTTGCACTGGTACCATACTGAGGGAGTCTGGTAAGGAAGCCTCCATGGCCTTTACCCTTGATTCCACACCTATTGTCTCAGAAGGGCGGTCATCTGCTCAATGTCAAGCTTCAAACTCTTCATCTAACAGCCTGGCATATTCTGTTTTGAAAGACAGCAGGTCTCAACTTCCTCAACAAGTTTTAAATGTGATTATGGAAGCCAGAAGACCTAGTACAAGGAAAGTGTATGCAGAAAAATGGAAGAGATTTTTATTTTGGACTGCAGCACAGAATTTGGAGATTTGAGCCTAATTTGAGTGTGGCTCTTCAATATCTTACTGAGTTATTGCACAAAGGTTTGTCTTTCTCTTCCATTAAGATTCATGCTGCAGCAATTTCAGCTCACTATGATTGTGACCCACCATTGTTTTCACATCCTTTATTCAAGCAATTTCTTAGGGGCAAAGAATATAAGACCCGAGCTCCTACTCCTGCTTGGGATCTCAATTTTGTGTTGGAGAAACTTACTCTACAACCTTTTGAGCCTGCAGCTACTGCTGACCTGAAATACTTGTCATGGAAGACTGCTTTTTTGATGGCCATTACTTCTGCAAGAAGGGTTTCTGTGTTACAGGCACTTATGGCGGTTGTGCCTTTTGATTTTTCATAAGGATAGGGTATCATTAATCCTTCCTTTATGCCTAAGGTGGTTTCTAGTGTGGCTTTAAACCAAACTATTCATTTGCCTACTTTCTATGCAGATCCCCAAAATAAAGGGGAAAAGATTTTGCACACTTTAGATGTACACAGGCAATTATTATTTAAGCAGGACTAAGGATTTTAGAAAGTCTCAGCAGTTGTTTGTTTCTTTTGCTTTGAGCAAGCCTGTGTCAAAGCAAAACTATTTCTAGTGGATTGGGTTTTGCATTACATTTTGTTATTCCCATCATGGCAAAGAGATTCCAGCTGGGATTAGGCCTCATTCCACTAGGGCTACTGCCACTTCAACAGCATTTCTAAGGGATATTTGGAGGCAGCTACTGGAGTTCAGTGCATACTTTCTCTAAGCATTACCACCTTCCTCTCTACTCTAAGTCTAGGGCTGGTTTTGCCACAGCTATTTTGCAAGGCATGTTATCAGCTCCTGCTTCCTTATGATTTGCCAGCCTCCTTACCTCTGCTTTTGGGATTCTACCCATTGTTAGGACTGCAGCAATGTGGAACGAAGAACATAGTACAGTTTTGTACCTACCATAAATGTAGATGTTCGAGGATCCACATTGCTGCAGTCCAATTCCCTCTGTGTTTAGGGGTGGTTGTGTAGGTGAGATTATATTCTGGTACCTTTGTATATATTGTATATGTTTTTGGTGCAGGTATGTTTGGTGTGTTTTGGTTTTTTGGCTTGTTTTTTAGGGTCTTCTGACATCTGGGGCAAGAAAGGACTACCCAATTGTTAGGACTGCAGCAATGTGGATCCTCGAACATCTACATTTATGGTAGGTACAAAACTGTACTTTCTGTAATCTTTACACATGCTGTTTTGAGTTGCTGCCATTCTTCAACTCCACTGATTTCCTCTTCATCCCGAGATGCTAGAGCCCTGAGTACTTCATTGAACTGTTGTGCTTTCTCTCCAGTCAACTTCCAGGTTTTCAGCCTGGCCTCCGTCAACCTTAGAGTCTTCTCTGACCACTGCTTGCAGCTGGCTGTGGTAACCAGTGGATGTAATGGGATCCTATCTCGCCTACATTCATAATTGATGGGTTCGGAGCCGATCCATCGGCTCCGACTCGGCCACTATATAGTAGAACGAAGTCTCTAATTGGCTGGGCTACCCCTTATCCCAGAATGCACCACGCCTGCTTCCCCAAATCTCGTTTGCCGCTTTTCAAGCTAGACGTGGTCTCGACTTGGCTGGGGCGAAGTGGTTTTTTGTATACTTTTTGGTCTTTTGACCTAGGGTTTTCTTCACGAATTTAACAAACAGCTGTTTTAACAGCTTTACGTGTGTGTGTGTGAAAGTTTTCGGTGTGATTGGTATTTTTTATACTTACTGGGCAAGGCCCGTTTAAGTTAGAGGGCCCTTGCCCTTATTTGTGGGTTAATGTGCTTATTTGTGAGCCAATGTGTTGAATTTTGTACTTTTGTCTAATTTAGTCTTGATTTTGATCGAGCCCGTTTAAGTTAGAGGTTTTCTGCCCGATTCGTGTTCTGTATCTCGGGCCAGTTCCCT
Source organism: Protopterus annectens (assembly GCF_019279795.1). NCBI lineage: Eukaryota > Metazoa > Chordata > Ceratodontiformes > Protopteridae > Protopterus > Protopterus annectens. The sequence goes on from NC_056737.1 coordinate 1,561,493,490, forward strand.
TTTTGAGTCAAGGGCTCGTGCCCTACTTTAAGGTTACTTTTTGTGGTAAAAATTGTTGATAGGATGTCTAAAGAGCTGAAGTCTGGCTTTAAAAAGTGCACCAAGTGCAATTACAAAATGTCTATTACTGATAGCCATGCTGTTTGTGTTTATTGTTTAGGACCGAAACATTTGCAGGAAACATGTAGTGTTTGTCATGCTTTTTCCTCTAGGGTCCTTCAAGAACGTAAAAATAAATTGATCCTTAAGGGCCTTATTAAGCCCTCTTTTGAGGAAGCCTTGGCTTCTCCTTCCACTCCAGCTTCTAAAAAGAAAAGGTCGTCGGCTCCAACCAGTCCGTCGGAGCCGACTTCCAAGAAGCATAGGTCGACCTCTTCTTCCTCGGCTCCAATGGCTTCGGAGCCTCGGGTGTAAGGGTCTGCCTCGATACCTCTTTCCTCGGCTCCATTGGTGTCGGAGCCGCAGGTTGGGGGATCGAGAGGCCAATGACTTGCTTTGGCTCCTTTGGTCTCGGAGCCGTTGGAGGTGCGCAGCTCAGACTCTCCTCCCTCGGCTCCGAAGTCCCCTTCGGCGCCGATGCTTGTTCATACAGTTCCGGATCCGGTGCTGATGGTGTTGGAGCCATTTCGGAGCCGGTCCCCTGGTCTATCGGAGCTGAGAGAGAAGTCGTCTCGGCCCCCATCTATTTCCTCTAAATCCTCCAGGTTATCGGATTCAGATTTGGACAGAGTTATCCAGAGGCTTTTCCAGTCCCCGGTTTTTGCAAAAATGGTCTTGGCTCCAGCCCACTCAGCTCCGGAGCCGTTTCCCATTTTGAAGCACTCGATTCCTCCTCCAACCTCTTCGGAACCGTTGGAGTCGGTGATGGTGGAGTGGAGCAGAGTCATCCAGGTGGAACCGAGACTCCCTTGGAGCCTCCCGGTTCCGACCATCATTCCTACCCTGTTCTCGGCGTCAGGGTTCGGTACCGGGACTTCCTCAGTCGGGGCTGAGGGGAACACTTTGGAACTGGTAGCTTCGGTGCCTAGTCTCCCCCTCGGAGTGTCGGCCGCAGGGATTCCTGGTACCGTCGTGGTCTCTCAGCCGGTGTCCTCCGTAGAGTCTGGAGGTCCTGCTTTTGAGGCCATGAGGAGTGCGCTGGCCATGTCCTTGCCGGCTCAGCAAGTCTCTACCTTACCGTCCCTAAACTTGGGAACTGGTGCTTCTGGTGTGCTTCATTCCCACAACAGCGGGGCCCCAGAGCCTGAGGATACCCCCTTGGGGGGTTCCCTTCTCCCAGGAGGTCCTTCTGAATCCGCTTCAGATGAACCTCCAAGGAACAAATTGTGCAAGAGGAAGCACATTGACTCCCAGGATGAGTCTGTCACATCAGATACTGACCTCGATGATGCGGAGGGGTCCCCAAAATCGTCCTTGGATGACGTCTCATTCTCAGATATCCTCGAGATCCTGATACAGAGAGGCGATTGGCAGTCCAAAACCCCTTCCGCAGAGGAGTCAGTCTTCCTCAAGGCTTTTGGGGCCCAGCCCTCCGCCTCCTGGGTGTCTCCGCCCTTCGATGGATTGCTAGATTTAGTTTCTTGAAGGGTGTGGGAACACCCTGACTCTGTGGAACCGGTGCCCGCCAGGCCTAACAAGTTCCTCTCAGCCCCTCCTCAAAAGGAATTTTTGACCAAAGGAGTTGCAGTAGATGCGATGGTGGTGGCATCTGCCACTCAGCAGGACGTGACAGAGGCTTCAACGTCTATTCACCCTCCTAATAAGGATTCCAGGAGCATGGATAGGTATGGGAAGCGTACCCTTTCTTCAGTGGCCTTTACCCTGCGGTCGCTGAATTATCTTTGTCATTTTACCAGGCTCCAAAGGGACCTCCTCAAGGAGTTAGGTGAGTCTCTTACGGGTAATCTTCCTGAGGCGTTAGCTCAAACTGTTGGCACCCAGATGACTACCCTATCTTCGATAGTCAACTCGTTCATGAGGCTCATTTCATATGTGGCCGAAGGGGCAAGTAGAGCAGCGGGAACAGGCGTGGCTCTTAGAAGACACGCCTGATTACGCTTGTGTCCCTTTGCAGAGGCCTTTAAGTCTTCCTTCACTGACGCCCCCTTTGATGGGTCCTCCCTGTTTGGACCCAAGTTGAAGGACACACTGACTCGATGCGAGCAGGAGGGCAAGACCTTGACTGCCGTGGGGGCCTGTTTTTCCACTCCCTCTAGACCTTACCCCAAGCCCCAGAGAGGAGGGAAAATGTGGTTCAGAAAATCTCAAAGGTCTTTCCCTACTCCACCGAGTGATCCCCCCTCTAGAGGCGGGGGGGGATTCAGGAAGACGCCGCCCCAGAGGCGGCAGAGGCCCCCGCAACTCTGGAGACCGCGATTCCTTTCATGGTACATCCTACGCTCACCGTCCCTGAGACGTGGCCTGACTGCGCATCTCCGGAGCCAGTCGGGGGTCACTTTGCGGAACACCCACAGGCTTGGAAATCTATCACCAAGGATCAGTGGGTGCTCCGAACCATAACCGGAGGCTATCTCATCCCTTTCATAAAGCCCCCTCTTCCTCTCAGGAAAATGCCGGATGTGCCACCCAGTCAGCGGGATCAAGTAGCGGTCGAGGTCTCAAAGCCGCTAAGAAAAGGAGTCATCCAGCCTGTCCCCGCCGACCAGATCGGATCAGGAACTTACTCAAGACTATTTTTGGTGCCAAAAAAGACAGGGGACTTAAGGCCCATTTTGGACCTCAAATGATTGAATCGCTTTTTAAAAAAATCCAAATTCCGAATGGTCACCCTTCAGTCCATTCTCCCGTTATTGGAGAAGGATGTCTGGATGTGCTCCATAGATCTCAAGGACGCTTACTATCACATCCTGATAAGTCAAGAGTCCAGGAGTCACTTACGCTTCCGCCTGGGAACCAGTCATTTCCAATTCCGAGCACTGCCCTTTGGTCTCACCACAGCCCCCAGGGTGTTCACCAAGTGCCTGGCAGTAGTGACAGCTCACTTGAGAAGTCTAGGATTCCAAGTGTTTCCCTATCTAGACGACTGGCTCCTTACTGCCACCACCAAGCATCTGTTAGTTCGGGTGCTTATGACCACAGTCAGTTTGGGTCATTCACTAGGAATCACGTTCAGTTGGGGAAAATCTGTGCTGCAGCCGTCTCAGCGTATTACCTTTATAGGCGCAGAGTTAGACACAAGAAGAATGCAGGCATTCTTGCCGGTAGAAAGGATTCAGGTCCTGCAGTCTCAGGTTCAAACCTTGTTACCCAGATCACGAGTTCAGGCCAGACTGATAATGCAGTTATTGGGCACGATGGCCTCGACTATTCTTCTAGTCCCCTTAGCCAGGCTGCACATGTGGGTGCTGCAATGGCTACTGTCGGTTCAATGGTCCTTTCAGGATCTCCCCTTGAACCATTTGGCCCAGATTACGGAAACTTGCCGTCAGGACCTACGTTGGTGGCTGCTTCGATCCAACCTGGACCAGGGGCGACCCTTTGCCCTTCAGCCTCCTGTCGCCACGGTGACCACAGACGCCTCCCAGATGGGGTGGGGGGGAGGGCATTATCTGGACAGGTCTGTCCAAGGTACGTGGCAGGCTCACGAAACGCACTTACATATCAATATCCTGGAAATGAGAGTGGTGCTACTGGTGTTGCAAGCACTTCATCATGTTCTTCCCCGGGGTACTATTGCGATCCTATCCAACAACATGTCGGTAGTCTGGTACATAAACAAGCAAGGCGGAACCAGGTCCTACCCTCTTTGCCGAGAGGCCATGAGAGTGTGGCATTGGGCGATTTCTGCCCAGTGTTTCCTAGTGGCAACGCACATTCCGGGGAAATCCACTGTGATTGCAGACAGGCTGAGCAGGACTCTCCTGTTGCCCCACGAGTGGTCTCTCAACGACAGGGTGGCTGCAAACATTTTCTCCAAGTGGGGCATCCCTTGTTGCGACTTGTTCGCCAGCCCTCACAATGCGAAATGCAGGGAGTTCTTCACTCTGACTCCCTCTCAGGGGCAGATTCCCAGGGACGCTGTAGCTCACAGTTGGACCCCCGGTCTACTTTATGCTTTCCCTCTGGTTCCCCTTCTCCTGAAGGTGATACAGAAGGCGATTTATCTAGGAAGCGACATGATTTTGATCGCTTCACACTGGCCTCGTCAGGTTTGGTTCCCCTTCCTTCTGAGGTATGCGGTGGAGGGCCCATGGTTTCTGGACCTGGTGCCTGACCTGTTAACTCATCAGTTGGGACAGTGTCATCCATCCCTCAGGTCCTTGAGGTTGGCCGCCTGGTTACTCCACTTCCAACCTTAGTCAGAGATAACTCTCTTTCTCCAGACGTCATCCACATTTTATCCTCTTCTCACAAACCTTCTACTATTAAGCTGTATTCCAGCAAGTGGAAGAGGCTTGCTATTTGGGCCCAGCAATGAGGTATAGATCCCCTTACAGCCCCAGTACCTCAGGTTTTAGAATTCCTGGCTTCTTTGTTTTATTTGGGCTCTTCAGTTTCCACAATTAAAGTCCAACTGGCGGATATCTCTAATTTTCATGTCTCCTTTGAGCCTTCCTTAATGGCAAACAGGCTTTGCAAATCTTTCCTTAAAGGAGCGTGGCTCCTTTGGCCCCCAATAGCCCATCCTGTGCCCCCTTGGGATCTGAATATGGTTCTAGCTTCTTTAACTGCCCATCCCTTTGAACCAGGAGCTACTTGTGATATAAAATTTCTATCTTGGAAAACCGCCTTTTTGGTGGCAATAACCTCTGCCAAGCGGGTCTCAGAGCTTCAGGCTCTCTGTTCTAATCCCCCTTATTTGATTTTTCACAAAGACAGAGTGTCTCTCAAGTTAAATCCATCTTTCTTGCCCAAGGTAGCATCCCCCTTATGCATTCAACAATCCTTGGAGCTCCCTGTGTTTTTCCCAAATTCTCCAATAGCGCAGAATATATCTTCCATCAGTTGGATGTTCACAGACAACTGCGTTTTTATTTAAGTAGGACCAATCAGACACAAAAGTCAGATCAGCTGTTTGTGTCCTTTGCTGAAAATAGGTTGGGTCAACCAGTGGCTAAAACCACCATAGTCAAATGGATTAAAGATTGCATCTCCTTCATCTATTCACAGTCCGGCAAAGAGCTACCATTCCCAGTCAAGGCTCATTCTACCAGGGCAATGGCTACTTCTGTAGCATTCCACTCCAAATTATCGATAGATGATATCTGTGCGGCCGCTACCTGGACTTCTCCGTGCACCTTTATTTCTCATTACAAGAGAGATGTGGCTTCTTGAGGTAGAGCTTCCTTTGGTTCCCCAGTTCTCAGGAGTGTTTTCCAATGAGCCACCCGGGATTTAGGTGCTAGGGATGCTGTCCCATCAGTTATGAATGTAGGCAAGATAGGATCCCATTACATCTTTTAGTTATGTACTTACCATAACTTCGGATGTATGGGATCCATCTCGCCTACATTCATACGTACCCGCCCCCCTTCCCATTGGATTTAGAGGAAATGTTGCTACTTACTGAGTTTTTGTCTTGAAGGACTTTAGTTTGTTACAGTTGTTGGTATGTTTCTGTGCCTGGATGTAGGTATATCAAAGCGAACAAACAAGATCTGGGGAAGCAGGCGTGGTGCATTCTGGGATAAGGGGTAGCCCAGCCAATTAGAGACTTCGTTCTACTATATAGTGGCCGGGTCAGAGCCGATGGATCGGCTCCGAACCCATCAGTTATGAATGTAGGCGAGATGGATCCCATACATCCGAAGTTATGGTAAGTACATAACTAAAAGTTTATGTTGTGGGTCGTCTGCATCACTGGGGAAGAATTTACAATTTCTGATTGTACTCCAATTCCCTTTTCTTAGGAAGAGGAAGTTTACCTGATTTGCATGTTGGGCATTCTTGTGTGCGATCTTGTGGCTGTACCTGTTTCTGAACCATGTGTTGGCTGCTATCAAGACATTTGCCAGACAAAAGCCTAGAATGGCCTCCCCTCTTTTATTCTTGTTGCCCTACCCATGTGGACTAAGGCAATCCTCATATCCTGTTCTGTCTGTCCTGATAATGTGTATTCAAGTCACCCATTATTAACAATTCAAGTTGTCCTGCTTTATCTAGTAGGTCCTGCAGCTGCTGTCTGAATACACTCATTTCCTCACTATCACAACCATTATGTATGTGTGGTGCATAGGCTGAGATTATGAATACTACCCTATCATTAGACTGGAGTCTGATTGCCATGAGTCTGTCACTAATTCTGATAACATGACCTCTCTGTCTTTTAAAGCCTCTCCCTCACCACAATTCCCACACCATTTCTCGCCTGTCCTCCTCAAGCGTAGTAGAGACTGGATCCCATACTAAGTGGCTTTGCTGCATTACCCTTTCATCTTGTCTCCTGAATACGTAGGATGTTCTGCCTCCTCCTTACCATCACTTCATCCACTTCCAAGATGCATCTTTTCAGTAAACCTCCATTGAGTGTAGCAATTCTTAGTTCATGTTTAACTGGTTGATTAGTTTTACGTCCAGCTTTCATTTGACAGGGCTATCCGTGGTAACCCAAGCTTGGCAACTGGACACTGGTGGGGCAGTAGCTTATTAATGCAGGGCTTCTGGGCTTTATGGTGAGCACACACTGGCCAGTAGGGGCACATATACCCCTCCCACCATTAACATGGGTCCCTGGTATAGGTCGGAGTATATGCATCATAAGAAGAATAAAAATGAATGTGAGAAATTGCGCATACCTTCTCACTCCTCTCTAAAAAAAATAAATCTGAGAATTTGCATAAAACATGGAGTCGAAAACAAAACTCCATAACTTAACTGGTAATAACCTTCAAATTCTGGTTGAAGTGGCTTCACCTACAAAACAGACTGTTTTTCTTTATCTTGTCCTTCTCTCCACTCATCAGGCATATGCCAGTCCCACAGGAGATTTATTTCAGTAAACTGGGCGATGGTATTAAAAAGCTAGAAACATTAGCTTCTTCAACCACCACCATGATCATTGCTATTACCTGATGTCATTTCACAGGCATATACACATAACCCACACCCATGATGTGGATGATTATCCATTTCATAACCATGTTAGCTCACTGGATAGGTGGTCCCTTTTCAGGGGTAACCAACAAGCAATGTCTATTTAAGTGACTTGCTCAGAGATGCACAGTAGTCCAACCAAGGCTGTGGGAATAAATCCCAGGACTCCTGCAAGGTCTGAGTGTAGTAGCACACTGTTTTAAAACCTGTGCATTAAATTGTCAGTGCCCGCTAGCCACTAGAGAGTCCAACAGAAGGCTTGTCTTCACATGCTAGCCAATTTGCATCTTTGCCACTGACCTGTTGTCTGAGTTTGGTTAACCCTTAGGATTATAGTATATTAGTGTCAGACAGGCAGCTGTCCATCTGGCACTGGTCTGACAGGCACTTTGTATCCAGAAGTCTTAGTCATGTCGGTGTGGCATTCTAGCCATATTGATTGATGCAAATGAGTTGCCATCCATCAGCACAGAGGACTAAATCTCTTAGCTGTTAATGAGATGATCCCTGTTCCAAGGGTACAGGAGTGAAAGCTTTCCACAGTCCTTTGCCTGCTGTGTGATCTTGAGCAAGTCACTTAACCAGGTGGTGCACTGGAGCAATTGGAAATTCAGGGTATGCTTCTTAATGGTCTCCTGGGCTACATGCTTAGTAACTATATATGAATTTATAGCTACCCTCTTTCTTTATGTACATGCACTGAGCCTGTCATAGTGGGGCCTCTTTTGCAGTCCTCCATAGTTAACCTCTCCATTGATCCTTCTTGGCATATCTGTGCCTCAGCTAGCACTCTAACCATTCCCTTTGTATTTTGCCCTTCCCCATGTAGTGATGTCATTTGGTCTGTTCAGTTGATCATTCAGTTGATTGTCAACCAAGCCAGTGCTAAGCTACCTCATGTTGTCTGTGTCCAGTACAGAAACAGTAGCTCAATAATTTGTGGGCCTTTTGTCCCATTTTGTTGTGTTGTCTTTCTGACCACAGTGCCACAATCAGGATGTGTTTGTTGAAGCATACAAGCAGGCTTTCACATCCACAGTAGATGAAGTGACATTTGGTTCAGCTTTGAGGTCTGAGAACTCTGGAGGCCTCGAATGAGGTTGTAGTGAAAGTGGTGGTGTTCTGGAATGTTTGAAGATGAATTTGTCCTAGACTCACATTTGGCTATTTACTAGGCAATGATTAGTCATAAGTAATTGTGTGTCTCTTTGAGATATCCTTCCTTGGATCACTGTTGCAGTATTCCAATACTGATGGGTTTATCCTGCCAAGGTAACCTGACATTCAGCTGGTGTACAAAAACCAAAACCTTCCTAACACACCATATGTCTAGTGTATGACCTCAGCCTGCAGGTAGAGTGTGTGCATAACCATCAAGCAATCTTAGACATTCCCTATATTGACTAGACTCTCAAGAATATAATGTATATTCAGCTGGAATCTTATTTTCGAGACAGTGGTATGAGTGATCTTTTCCAGTCTGGTTTTCACACTAGGCATAATATGCGACAACTCTCACTGAAGTTTTTAAACAGTCTTCATTGTCATTATTCCATTTTGGTCTTCTTACTCTGTCATTGGCATTTGATAGTAGAGGTCATTCTATTCTTGTGCACCATTTGGAAAACTACTGTGGTATCTCCAGTATTTTCTGGGATTGGTTCACCTCTTACCTCTTTGGGTGCAACCCATGAAAGCTATTTGGCCTATATTTTTCTTCCTCCTACCTTCTTGACTGTGGCAGACTGTAGGACTCCATTCTTGGCCTTCTTCTTTTTGCCATGTGTATGTTAATGCTGGGAAATCTTATTCATTCAACAGAGTTACAGTATCATTGTTATGGTGATGACAAATGGTTTCATCTCTCATTCCCACAGGATTCCATGTCTGTTCTAAACCATCTAGCTAGTAATTTGGAGTGTATCTGTGACTGGATGGTCAGTAGTCAGCTTAAGCTCAACACTTCCAGGATGGTTACAGTGGTGGCTTATGTGACTCTTGCGGATCCTAATGTGCCAGTCTTGCCGCCAGTATTGTTTATAGTGGTGGCAAGTTGTGGCTTATGTCAAAAGTGCCATCACCTCCCTATTGTGCAGCATGAGCTTGTCTCCTTTCATTTGGACTGTTGCATTGCCCTTTATCTGGGCTTCAAGATAAGGAACTTATTTGTCTGCAGCTTTGTAGCTCTGCTGCTAACTGGGTATCTGGTCTTGGCATTTTTAGGAGTTTTTGTCTTAGGCTGATTCAGTCTCTACAATCAGGCTTTCAAAGCCTGTTGGCAATTCCCTCATACTGCCATGAGCCATACCCATCTGATATTCTTGCTTTTAGTTGTCTGGGTTCTTATTTCTATAACTTCCTGTCTGGTTGGTGGAAGGAAGAGACTAACTTTTAACAATTTTAATTATGCACTTTATGCTTACCTTTTGAGCTGGCCTACAGCTAATCCACATTGTTGTTTGTTTCATCTTGTAGATTATGTTAACAGTTTATTGGTTTTATATTTATTCTGCACTGTGGGTTCTTTCTTATTGCTTATGTTGTTGTGCCTATTTTTGTACACCTTATTTTTTGTACAGTGCTTGAGTGCAAGCACTTAAAGTTGAAGCTGTAGTGTTTCTTCCTCTCCCTTCTGACTCATTGATCCAGTCAAGCTCTGATAGAGTCTTTGTTCAGGCCCTGTGGTTATAACAAAGTCTTAAAAAGGAGACTTTAGAAATAAATATTTAGAACCTCCCTAAAAATATCAACAGATGTCCGACACTGTTGTTGAGGGTGAAGATTTGGCTTCTCCTCTGGATTGTCCTAAATTTAAAAAGATTTTTTAAAGCTGATGTGGGTATGGGGGCAAAGACAGGAGAGTGACCCTTTATTGTTTCCAAAAGCAGAGGTTACAGAAAGCCTGCAGAACTGTGGAGTAGTCCCTCTGGGTCATTTCACCAGTGCTGGACATTCTTGTGGATATTATTTACTAAGTATATTACCTACCAAGTATAGAAACATCCTAACACTCTGGCCCCAGTATGCAGGAAAAGAGGACCAAGTGTCCCATCCCCCCAGGGAGTGTTTAATATGAGCATAAATTCTCAGACCACAAGTCACCATTTCTTCAGGAACCCTATGGCACAGTCTCCAGTCTGCCGTCTTATAAATAAAGAATTGTGGGTTCAGGATAGACTGGAAAAGCAAGTGTTTGCATTCTGTACCTTTTTATTGTAGCTATTAAACTGCCTAATACAGATACTGTTCTTTAAGTGAGTCCTGTTGGATAAATTATAGAAATCTGTCAGTGACATTCTTGATTGGGAGGCTCATGTTTCCTCAACCACAAACAACCTGATTTTCTGCACTGCTTACGATGAAGCAAGTAAGTTGTCCAGGGCATCAGGATCTGGCAATGCAATATGTGGCACTTCTGATTCTGCCTAACACCATTTAAGAGACTGTATTGTTTGGCCTGGATGAGTTACTAATAATCTATGAAGGAGATGGGGCCATCTCCTACCAACGTAAGTGTTCGAATTCAACCCCTCCCCCCAGCAGCATTCCGTCACTTGGATGCATTCGGTGAAGGGCTTAGCTCTAGCAGGCCTTGCAGGCCTAGTACCATAGACTTTAAGGGGCTCAGTGGAACCCTCTGCTGGCTCCCCTCAAGAATGCTGGCCCTAAGGCTAAAGTCTGTGCAGTTTCATTGAGGCCATGAGCAAGTCTTTAGGAAGACAATAGCACTACTGACTTCCACCTTGGCCAACCCTGATGATGGTGCTCAGAAGAGTTGTTCCTTCCATGTATTGTCTTAGTTCAAGCTGTCAACCAATGCACGTGTAAGGAAAGTGACAGCTAAAAGCTGTAAGTCCTCCTATATTTTCTGTAACTCAACTCTACTCCTTGAGGAACAAGCTATTGTAACAGCTGTCTTAGCAGTCCCACCAGGAATATGTATAGTGTTACATATTGCTTTTATTTCATAAAAGTCATGCTAGTTAAGGCTACTTTTAGACTTAAGCAGACTCAGACTCCCTATTGAAATTGTAAGATTCAGTTTGCAGAATCCTACAATAACACACAAAAAAAATACTGAAAAATGCAGAAAAATGAATATCAAATAGCACCCTTCTCCTTTAAACATGTTTTTTGCAAGCACCCTATACCCCTTGATGTTGGGTCCCCTTCACATGATCGACTTTTCACAAAGTCAAAATTCATATGGCCAAGACCATGTGATCGACTTTTGAAAAGCTGACCATGGGGAACCGCTATCTCTGTACAGTGCGGAATGGGAAAATTTCCCTCTTCCGTACTGTAGTGCGATCTTAGAGTTGGTATATTTAAGTTATGGGGGGGTGTGGGGGATTGCAGGTAGGCATAGCCCCCCCCCCTGCTAACAGTGTTTAGGTAAGTGTTGGTTGTGTTTTTGTGTTTACTTTTCATGTTTGGCTTTTCAAATCGATCATATGGTTTTGGCCATATGAATTTCGACTTTGTTAAAAGTCGATCATGTAAAGTAGACCCCCCCCCTTACATACCCCTGAACTTTATATGTAATGCCAACTTTGCGATCACTGTACCTCTGAGAAAATGAAATATTCTGTGAAATGGCAGTCTCGAGCTTAGTATATGATAGATCAGATTTTTGGCTGTTCAGTCTCCATATCTCAGGACTTGGAACTGAGATTTCAAATGGTCACCACCTCAACATTTATATCCGAGAGCAGCTGTTTTACATGGCCATCCATTAATCTGTTCTCCTCCTGCTGTGCTGTCCAGATTAAAAAGTTTGCAACTCTTTCTATGAAGAAACTGCTCACATAAAGTTTGAACAATGGAGGGAAAAGTGCATTGTAGCACTTCAGCTATGAAGTACTGCAGTGTGCACATAAAATCAAGCACTTAATCAAGAAGTAATCTTGAAGATTCGTTTATGTTTGTGTGGGAGCTGAATCAGTCATTAGCTCTTCATATTTGTTTCAGCCTTACTTCCATCCTGAGAGTGTTTACAAAGTGTGCATCAGTAGTAACCATCTTTCTGCCCCTTATTTCAGTATTTAAAATGGCATTGGCTGATATCCAAGATATTATCTGGTACAGAGGGCCTCTTCTCTAGCCCTTTTCCCCAGTGATCCATCTGAATTATGCAAATTCTCTTCTGATACAAGTCCATCTTTTGACTTCAGTAAGTTTCTCAATCAGTACCAAGACATCTCGGCAATTGTTTCAAAAATTGTACAGTTAGAAGACAAGTCAGTACAGTTAATGTTTTTAAAATGAGTTCAGTGACATTACTGCAGTTCTTTTTTGTGGTATAAGGAATTTCTGTTGTCGGCAATCTCTAAATGTAGTTCATTTATTTATAACTTTTGAAAGTCTGAAATAACAGTTCAAGTATTCAACCCCTATATTCCTTTGTGCAGGTGAAATACATTTTGCTGTTTGATTTTTTTCCCTTTATATCTAGGGCTAGTTTACTGCCTTGCACCCATTTCTTACCAGAACAGCCTCCCCATGAACTTAAGTAAAATAATGCAGGCACTGGAGAGGGAATGAATGTTTTTTTGTCTTGCATAACATTTATTTTGGAGAATAATTATTGTTGTGTGTTTTGTAAGGCGTACAGACTGCAGATGACATCAGTGAGTTTGTCATGATGAGGAAGAATCTTGGTATCTTGATCATGTGATGAAAAGATTCCATTTCTGATTGATGGGACTGGTCAGTAAGTTGGGTGTATAGGAAAAGGGTACTTAGTGTGGGAGTTGCACATTATACTTAGGTGTGTGTGTTGGACTTGAGGCTAGAATGTGTTTGAACTGAGACAATGGTATTGAGAGGTACCACTTTACAGCAAGGTGGTCCAGAGATCACCATTGGATTTCATACAAAAAAATTCTTAACACACAGTACTCTCATGACTTGGTATCATTTCTCAGTGTTGACTTGAGTCATTTCTTGCCTGCAAGGAGATGGGTTTGGCGTAATGGTTAAGGTCTGCACGTCCTAGACACAAGGTAAAAGGTTTGATTCTGACCTCATGTTATTAGCTAGGCTTAAAATGGCCTAGTATTCACCTATGAACCTGTAAGAAACTTTTACTGTGATTGTGGTATAAGATTTCATGATTTGCTGTCATTTCCAGATGATTGTTTAGCTACACCTCACTCTAACTGCAGTTCAGAATCAAGTTATTTACTCTGGTTAATATTCCCCTGAAGTATTTTGATCTCAAGTAGATTTATGTAGCACATATTATCATGTTTGTTGTACAATAAACAAATACTGAAGTTTTCATATCATAGTCTCTATCCTAGTTTCTGGGTCTGCTTTCATTTAAGTTGTTAAATAAATGAGAAGGTTTAAATGTATTTTTATTTTATTTATCCTTTGTTTAGCCCCAGTAAACTAGTAGCCTGTTTTCATGGGGGACCCAAGGTGGTGTTTATACTACTATAATTCAAAGCTATTGAGGATCTTCCCCAAGTATGTACACATTGAAGCAGTTGCATTTTGGGAGGCATCTTGGTAGCTGAAATATAGGTGGTCATATTGCAGACACTTGGTAGCAGAGTAAGATTAATTGTCTGTATTGCTGATAAAAAGTAAGACTGCAGTGGTGGTGCTGTGGTAGTGTTGTCGCCTCACAGTAAGACATTGTCCTGTTCGATTCTCAGCTAAAGCGTCTTCTGTGTGGAGACATGCGTGAGTGGGCGTACCTTCGTTGAAGGTTGTACGTCAGGGCTGGCAACTCGGTACATAAAAATCTACTGCCAATCATTAGTGGACCGGAGTTCCGCTGTGGCGACCCCTAACCAGGAAAAGCCGAAAGATACAACATTGCTGATAAAAAGTAGCCACTCTTTTTAGTTGTGGAAGTTAAAAGGCTTTGAGTGCTGTTTTTTTATTGGCTTTTACTTGTGCCAAAAGGAAACATTAAATGCCAAGCATTATTCAACCTAATTTAAAAATGTTATACCTGTCTTACCAGTGCTTCCTATACAATACACCAGTTAAATGTGCTCACCAGGTCAGCATCTAGGTATATTCTTGGGAGAGATGAGTAAACATTTTCTCACTTCTTACAGATTGGTTCTGTCTTCATTTGCATTCTAACAAGGAACACACAGCATCATGGATGCTGGGTTTACAAAATTTGTTGTATGGCTCCATAGGTCATATGGAGTCGATCACTGAAGGTGAAGGGTCAGAATCCACCATTTTCTTAACGAGGAAAGGCCAGTATACTGTTAGTCACATCTGCAATAGTTTTTTTCCCTCTTTATTTTAAAACAGACTATCATATTTGTGAATACCTGCCTTAGTCACTTCACGATATGAATTCTACAACTTTTCATAAGTATTTAATGTTATTTATTTATTCATTGACATTTGATTACTGGGAAAGTCCAACTGGGTTATAAGCTAGCGTGCCTCCTTCCCCTTATATATATAAACCATGACAAGATGTCAAATATATAATTTCTTTCTTTAAGTTGGAAACATCCACAACTGGTTTATTCAGGAGCTTTACTTCAGTGAAGTGACTTGCTTAAACCTGGTTAATATGTATGTGGAAGCAGTGAGAATCAAACCTCTGATGTGAAAGTTATTTAGAACATGAGTTACAGTTGTAGACAAATGATGTACTGGGGAGTCATTTTCTGTAGTAAAAATAAGCAAGCCAACCCCACACAAAAAGTATGCTCCTGTTTTGGTAGTGAAAATGGGACCTTGAGAACAAACTCACTGAGTCTTTCAGGTTAACAAACAGACGTGTTATGTGTATATCATGCAGTTAGTGTATTTGTTAGAATGAATGAAAACAGAACAATTAGACAAAGAAATGCAGCCAATAATCCAGACCCAAAATGTTATGGTTTACCTTTTGCAAATAATTCAGTATACTTCACAATCACAGTATTTTCAGTACTATAAACATTATTAAAATGCAGTGCAACATGCATGCAGTTCTGGAAATGTTAGAATACACTGCTGAGAGTTTTTCTTCAAATAAGCTGTTTAAGAATTAAAAGTTGTGGCTGTACTTGCAGATACCTTAAGTGATATTCAAGAAGACTGAACAGAAAGGAGTTCTGAAGTCTTTAAAGCCTTCATTGATCAGGAGATGATCCTCAGCCAACATAAAGGAAGGCAAGCTTGCCAGAGTTGCTCATTTCCTCACTCTTTACATGTCCTTCTATCATTGGGATCACTGTTCAGGCCTAGGACACTAGCAGTTAAGGTGGACACCAAGTGTCCCACCTGCCAACTAGCTTTAAGCTGTTTACTTCCATCACACACCTTCTCAGCACATTATTATAGGTCAGAGATGCAACAAAAAAACATTATCAGTAAAGATGAACATTGATAATAAGCCTTCACCAACAAAAATAACACTTTGGCAGCTTTGGGTTCTGGAATTACTTTTCTGTTTGTAAAGATTCAAAAATTGTATAAAGGGCCCATTTTAACAGTTCTAAACTGATATGGTTGTTGCTTCAAAACTGCTCAGTGCTACTCAACGCAACACTTTTTATTATAGTGACTTTCACAACACGCTTACACAGTCACAGTAACAAGGAAACAAAAGAATCAATTAGTACAATAAATTAAGGAATCTAAATCTAAAACATTATTACCAAAGGTTGTGTATTCACTACTTGCCATTAGCGATTCACCTAGTAGCTGTTGGGCAAGCATACTAGATGACCTCACTCCTGAGAGACTGTTACTAAAATACTTTTTATTGATTTTATTATTTTTTATTTTTATGGTACTTGTGTATTATTGCAACCAAATTTTTAACTTCCTGTAAATTATAATGTTTCCATGAAAAGACTTTATGTGCAAGTAAAACAGGTGTGCAAACTCTTAATTACTGTTTTTTCTCGATGGTTGTGAAAGACGAACAGGAATAAGCAAGGCAAGCAAGAGTTTGTCATCCAATTGCAAATAGACATTTTGCATCAATCGCGTGTTGTAAAACACACACCGTTGAACCATGCTGTGTCCTAAAATTGGATAGATAACACGTGTAAAAGCGAAGTTGTATGTGTGTACTTCTTTTGGTACTTTTCCATTATCGAGGCAACACTTCTAACATGCCCGCAATGATCACCCATGTGCAGACCTTATTTTATTCACTTGTTGACTGTCGGGTAAGCCCATGGGGCACAAGTACCACATTTTAGCAGTATTATAGCTCTTAGCCGGAAATATTCAGATTTCACCTTGATTGGCCTTCTAGAAGGGTAGTTGATTGTCAGTTATTAGGAATCATTATCAGTGTGTGTCTTCTTCTTTGGATAGAGACATCAAGCTTGTGTCTGTGTTGAGCTCATTATTGGTCAACCTCTTAGCTTAAAAATATAATTGGGGGGGCACATAAGGTCCAAAATTGTGGATGATTTTGTAAATATTACTCTGATTTACTTTGAAAGTTAGAGTAACAGTTTTTGCATCAACATGCACTTTCTGAAGAGTGTAAGAAGTAAACAGTATTTTTGAACAACTGTATTATTGACTAAAATCGATTAAGCCTCACTGATTATACCACAAAATGAATGTTTTGCGAGGAACAGGGCAAAATCGGGGACAGGTGTGCTAGAACTTGCGCTCACTTCATCAACTGCCAGTAATGAGATATTTATAAAGCAACCAACATGTTTGCTTGTGCATGTTCATCCCTATCTTTTATTTTGTGCTGCAATATAAGAAAAGCTTGCCCAGTTACTGCAAACATATACATGCATATGTTTTGTTGTTGTTTTGTTCGGGCTGTTCACTGTGGGATATATCGACTTCCACCAAACAGCTTACTATAACAAAAACCGCTGTGTTTTTCTTTTCCACCCAGAAGCAGATTTATTAATATTTATACTGTGTATTCGGTTTTAGGCACTATCGAGTTTGTTGGTGCATTTAGGCCGAGCTGGTTGTGGTACATTGGTCTTTTTCACGGCAGTAAAACCATTTGTTGCACTCTTAGTACGCCGTGCGGGGAAGTAAGCACTTCACTGGTTGACAATGGTTAATATGTTCTCATTTACCAATAGAAATTGATATTTCCGCATGAAGTGTGTGCTAATTCTTTAAAAATGGGTATGTGTTCTCGTTAAGAAACATGGGTGATCATTACATGCGCGTTAGAAGTGTTGCCCCGATAATGGAAAAGTACTTTTTAATTCAGATTCCTACATCAACCATTGAGAAACAGCTGCTGAGAAACACTTGTACTGATTAACTACTGTAATGTAGTACTTTCCTGACACCTGGTAGAATGGAATAATGAATGCTGAACCGAAGTATCACTTTGCTGCATTTCTCATCAGCAGGCTGTGCCCCTAAGTTTCTGATCCATGTCAGTGTGACAGCAGGGAAACCTTTCTGTATGGGGACAAAATGTGATGTTAAGACAAACGTTCACATAACTTCGTAAAATCAGAGAAAATGACTCTAGAAGAGATGGAAATATACTCCACAAGATGAAAAATGCAAAACTCTAGAACAATCCACAAGAATGGACAGCCAGCCACAGGAACAGCTGAAACCACACAATTTTTTTTCAATGATTGACAATTGACAGTTAAGCGCTTTCTTCCCCCAGTAGTAGGGGACTTCCTCAGAACAAATTCAAAAATACAAAAATACACACATAGTAAGAAAAACCCAGCCTTAAATAACAAACCCCTAATAAGGCTCCAATTAAAACTTAAAATGATATACCACATTAATATACCACATTAAAGTCCCTTATTGTAACAGTGGACTAGTATGAAAAAAACGAATGTTGAATACAAATCACTAAAAAGAAAGAATAGATACCCGAATATAACACAAAAATAATCAAAACTTTTTCTAAAATGCAGCTAAAAATTTTTTATGTATATAACCTTGTATATACCTCAAATTGAACACAGACAAATAGCCGTATACAAATGTGAAAATTAAAACAATGAGTTAAAACGTATGTAGGACACTAGATATAAGGTGGAAGTTTTGTGGGATGTTGGCATGAATAATAACATAATATTGTGTCAATTGAAAAAACATTTGAAACAAATGTTAACCCCCATATCTAACCTAATATGTGTCTTAATTTCAGAACACTGGAAATACTAATGGCCTCATTTAATCCTGAAGAATTTGCGGCATCAAGCCTAAGCTGCCATCTCAATTCACAAATATCCAAATGGACATTTAATCATCTCCCCTGTGGGTCTTTTGTTAAATGCTGTATCACTAAAAATTTAAAGATGTGATCACCCTGTTGGTGAATATGTCTGGCTAGTACGTTAGTTTGCCTACTATGTTGGATGTCCAATAGATGTTCCCCTATCCTTTTCTTAAAGGATCTAACCGTCTTTCCCACATAAAAAATGGGACACATTAAGCACTTAGCCAGATAAACCACATTAGTGGTACTGCAGTTGTAATGTCCATGAATCCTCAGGGTTTTTTCATTTAACACAAATTTATCTCCAGTCTCCAAAATATGAGGGCAAAAATTACAATGTTGACACTTAAAATTCCCTTTTGTTCTATTTGAATCAAGAACACTAGCTTTGTCCCCTCAAAAATGTCTTTAAAGGACCTATCTCTTTTATAGACAATTTTTGGCCCACCACCCACTTTTTGGACTATATTAGTGTCAAATTGCAAAATGTCCCAATTGTTATAAATAATGTCCACTATCTTCTTCACATCTTGGTTAAAGCAAATAATAAAACCTAAACTGCTATTAGAGTCCAATTTTACGTCCAACACACTATTACTATCCTTTTCAAAAACTAAAATTAGTTTGTAAAAGCCATTTTTTCGTTTGTCAATGACTTCCTGACCTATCTCCTCAAGTAGGTTCTCTGGGTATCCCCTTACTTTAAACATGTTCAAAATAAACCTTACTTGTTCACTAAATATTACATCTGAACTAATCATCCGAGCTGCTCTAACCAATTGTCCTTTGACTATGGACTTTTTTTGGAAAAGGGGGGGTGTACACTAGTAAACTCAAGAGTTGGAAAAAGTTTGTTTCCGGTGGATTCTTGATTCTACAACATTCCTTTCTGTAATGAATAACTCAATATCCAAGTACACAATGTTTTTCCTACTATGTTGATGTGTAAATTTTAGGAAATTAACTGGGTCATTAATGTAGGCATAAAAAGCCACGGTGGTGCAGCGGTAGCGTTGTTGCCTCACAGCAAGAGGCTCTGCTGTTCGATTCTCGGCTGGAGTGCCTTCTGTGTGGAGTCTGCATGTCCTCCCCATGGTTGAGTGGCGTTCAAAAGACATGCGTGAATGGCCGTGCCTTCATTGAAGGTTGAGCGTCAGCACCATAAAGATCTACTGCCAATCATTAGCGGACTGGAGTTCCACTGTGGCGATCCCTAACTGGGAAAAGATGAAAACACATAATGTAGGCATAAAAAAGCTCAAGCTCCACCTCTGTGCCTTTCCATAAAAGGAACAAATCATCCAAAAAGCTTGTGTGAAAAATTATATTTGGTTTAAATACACTCTGAAACACAAAATGTTGTTCCTAAAATGACATGATGCAATTAGCAAAGATGGGGGGTGCATGCGGCTTCCATGGCAACCCCCGTTCTTTGGCTATAATATTGACCCTCAAAACTCAAATAATCCTTTAAAAGCACCACTTCCATGAGTGTGACACATACATTGATGGTGTCCTGATCATATAAACCAGTGTTAAATAACTGGGTTTCTAACCAAGGCAACCCCTCATCATGCAATATCACCGTAAAAAGACTTACAATGTCTATTGTAACCAAGATGTTGTTTTCATTGAATTTAATTCGACCCACTTTATCAAGTTCCCAAGACTCTTTGCATATGTAGGAAATGTTCCTAAACCAACCTGTAATTTCTGATCCAGAAATGTACTTCTAAAACTGGTTTTAGAACTTTTACCATCCACAATGGGCCTAAACTGTGGATTCCTAAGCCCGTTGTGGATTTTGGGAATTCCAGATATGTTCAGTACCATTGGGTACTTGTTTACCATGTATGTGTGCTCCTCCTCATTGATTTGACCCTGATATCACATGTCATCCATTAATAAGTCAATTTTTTTTATACATGACATGTATCTCGTTAAGGGAACTTTCAATATATGAACCATCTAACAACAAACTATTAATCCCATTCAAATAATCAGATTTGTTCATAATGACAATGCCATTGCCTTTGTCTGGTTTCATCAAACAGATATTAACATCATGTACCAGATCAAAAAGTAAACTGTCCTCAGTGGGTGTCATATTTGTTAAAACTTGCTCAGGCTTTCCTAATAAAACTTTTCTTGTCTTTTTCACATTTGTTTTCAAACAATCTAATAACATTGTTTAAAGGTGGATTAAACATACTGGGTCTCCTCAAACATCCATCCTTTCTCATCCCAGTATCTTGTGAGTTAAACCATACTTTAAAATTTAATTTCCTAGTATAACTTTTCAGATCAATCGGCGTGTTATCGACCCTTGCCCTTCTGAAAGGCACAAATGTAAAACCCTTGGCTAAAACGTTTACATGTTCAATTTCTGTGCGCTTTGTAGAATAATTGTATACTTTAAAATCATTAGATCTATTGTATATTATACAAGGTTCAACAACTTTGTTCAGATCAAACAAGTCCATCCTTTGCGTGATAAAAATGCTATTATTAACCACAGAAACATTTTCGAGGTTAACCACATTATCCTCATTGAAAGTTTCAGTAAGCTTGAAAATTGAATCAAATTCATCCACACTAATGTGTCTTGAAACATTGGAAGGGCTCACATTTACCTCCCTTACATCAATCTCAACCTCACCAAAATATTAACTTTCATTAATATCCAAGTGGTGGGAGCAAACCCATAGTCATTAACAAATACAGTGCTTACAGAATTAAGTAATTCCAAAGCCAGGTCCATCAGATCTTCTGCTGTCGGCTCTTGCTCCTCTTGTTGTTGGTGGTTTTCAGCTATGCCCCCTGCTCGCCATAATCCCACTAGTTTCTTGGTAAAAAATGCGGCTGCTGCTCCTTTCCTTTGAATCTTTCTGACCGCCTAACATTTTCCTCATTTAAAAGAGACTGCAAATGGTGCCTGTTCTCTTTAGTACCTCCCCCATTATACGTCACTCGTTCATCTGGATCCACTCCCTGATTGGTCTGATCCTCCTCAATGCTGATACTTCCTGCTGACAATGGATACACCCTTTGATTTGCGTACTCATTCATATCTCTCTTAATTTTTTTGGTTTTTCGTGCAAAAATAAGGTTACAAGCAGCTGTCACATTTGAGAAGGCATTGTTGTAAATGGTTTGATTTTCAATAAACCAGATATATTTTGTAATAGTTTGGTTCAAATCCTCCAAATCCTGCACTGCTTTTTCTGCTGCCTGAATATTGTATTTGACCATATGCCTCTTAATTTGCAAATCAGTGTTGTCGAGTAGGCAATGTAATTCATTTAATAACTCCACATTACCCTCGACCCTACTGGGGTATTTCCACAATCTCAGCCCACATGGGACCATTTCCATTTCAATGTTTTTTTTGCAAATAAGATATTTCAATTGCAGCTTTTTATATATTAACAAGTTCTTTTCAAATACCGTTATTTTGTCAATGACAGAGGTACTCTCAGATGGAAAACAGTTCCTCAGTCTTTTTCACCACTAAATGTAAAAGTGTTGTCCTTCCACTTTGAAGATCCTTCCAAACCACCATTCGACTCTTCAGTGCTAACGGACGTTTCACCTTGCAAAATGCCCTGCTGCCTTTCAGCCCCATAGGAACCATTAGCAGCTGGAGTTGGCTGGGTTAAAAGTTATCCAAGGCTACCAAACACATCATTATTCCCCTGTTTCTGTTAAAGTCTGTATTTGAACTGTATGTGCAGCCAATTGTTGTTGAATTTGTTGCAGAAGTTCAAAAATATCACTGTTCGTTGTGCCTGCAGCCTCCATATCTGTAGGAAACAAACTCCACAAGATAAAAAATGCAAAACTCCAGAACAATCCACAGGAATGGACAGTCCGCCACAGGAACAGCTGAAACCACACACTTTTATTCAACAATTGACAATTGACAGGCGCTTTCTTCCCTCAATAGTAGGGGACTTCCTCAGAACAGTAGAATAGTAGGGGTCTTCCTGTTACAATAAGGGACTTTAATGTGGTATATCCTTTTAAGTTTTTATTGGAGCCTTATTAGGGGTTTATTATTTAAGGCTGGGTTTTTCTTACTATGTGAGTATTTTTGTATTTTTGAATTTATGGAAATATGTCAACAGTGAGTTGCATGCAAGCAGCTTGCGTTTCACTTTAAGTAAGCGTTTTCCTCCCCCTCACTACAGGGTCAGCTTCCATTTTGGTTAATGAGGTAAAGCTAAGTAAAAGATTTACCGTTGTTCACTTCAGTAAATATAGATGGGAAGAAATGTTTCACAGGAGCGCAAACGATTTACAGGAGGTTAATAATCTGATTGCTTTAATACACAAATACCATTTTTATTAATACTTGTTCCTGACTTCAGCTTAGAAGTGTCACACAGGTGCTGCATATGCGCCACATTCAGACTCTGATGGTACTGTTTATTTTGAACAGATGAAATGGAATAGTAACTTTATAAAATTCAGGAAATGGTTCTGCCTCGATGAACTAATTTCTTCTGCGCACATGATGCTTTTATTCAAAGAATGCTTCCTCATGCTAGAAGCATGGGCCACTAAAACATTTTATCCTTTGAATGTACTAAACTCCACCACGTCATTACTAGATTAGGAAATGACTTGAAAAGTGACCTATGCAGATTTCATTCAGAATTCAGCTCAGTAGGATCCCTCACTGCATACCATTGTTTCCTGAGAATAGAGGTGAAGACAATGAATTGGAAGTGAAAGGATCTAATTAAGATGGCTGTACATGATAAAGTGCATCATTAATGGATGCAGGTGAACTGAATGAATTAGAAGTGGAAGGAGCTAAATATGGTGACTTTACATGATAAAATGCAGTTACCGCTACATCATTAATGGATGCACAGAACATTATAAATGACTCGTTACACAGAAAGAGCGCCATGATACCTGTCCAAATAACTTGACAGCATGAATATGCTACTGGACTAAGTAGCTGAGGCCATTTCAGCCCACACTGATTGTGTGAAACATGAGAACTCTTGTGTCTGTTACACTGTCAGTATGCTGTACAGTTGCACTACGTTTTAACACTATCTTTAATTTAGTTTACCTGTTTCCATTTGTTTTGCTGTAAGATATACATTAAAAACAAGTATTTTTGTTTTATAGTGCTGATAAATATGCTCTCTTGTCTTATCGTTATGTTTCAAATATATGTGGCAAGGTGTGCTGTCAGTTCTTGAGGTTAGGTTCTACAATTATCCAAAAATGACTGCCTGGATCACAGATAGCAGACCTTAGATGGAGAGGCTTCTTTTGACATCTTGTATTATTATTATTATTATTATTATTGTTATTATTATTGTTATTGTTATTATTATTATTATTATTATTATATGCTTTGGCCTAGTTTGACCTCACTGCTTCTCAGATGCTAACGATTGGTGACAATCTGACACAAACAAATAGTAAATTGCATATGAAGATACCAGCCAGTCTAGAATGCCCATGCAGATGCCATGAGGATACCAGTGGATGAAGAGCACCCATGCAGATGCCCTTCCCACCACACTCTTGTCTCATGCTTTCATTACCCTGTCTCAAGTGTTTTATTTTATACGATGGTGTCAGGCAAGGGGTGCAGGAGATTAAAGGCTGTGCGCTGTAAATACAATACTTCCTGTGGTACAAGGTTTGATTCTCTCAGCCTTCTTTGCTTACTGTATGATCTTGTGCAACTCGGTTAACTAGACAGAGTTTTGAAAGATACTTGGGAATTTGGGTTAGGTTCATTAAGTAGTCTTCAGGACTGCATGCCTAGTAACTGCATATGAACCTATACATATACCTTAATAAAATGTGGTCAGAAACCTTTCTTTTTAAATAGTGGGCTGTATATGGAGAGGCCCAAACATCTGACTGACATCATTCTGACATTAGATATGAGCAGAGATGCATTTGGATTCGAGTGTAGATGAGTTAGAGGGAGAAGGTGTCATTCAGAAGTTGTATGTTGTAGGTTTGATGTTATTAGCAGATTACTCAGCAGTGAGTGCAGTGGCTATGAAATCATCTCAAATTTATTCTTAGCTGGACAGGAAGCAAGGACACGAACTGAAGCAACTGTCCACAGTAAATTGTTTGCTGGGATATTGTAGAATGGAGGTATTTAACAAAGCAGGTGCTTAACAAAATGTATGATAAGAATCAAATAGAGTAACAAACCCCCCATCACTAGGTTTTAGATACAACGTACTTTCCAAAATTGCGACCAGGAGTCAAACTTGTACATTTATTTCTATTATATTGCTATTTTTTTATGATGTTGATGCAGCAGCATGTTCTACTTAATCCTCAAGCAAACAACCCCAACTCACTGTGAACTTGAAAGTCAGGCCTAACTTAACACTAGGAAGATACTGGAATGATGTGAGTGTGCAGTATTTCCTTGCTGACACCAACCAGTAGCCACAAAATACAAGGACAGATGCAACATTTCAAAGTTGGTGAAGATGGTGTTTTGCTTATTAGACATTTATAGCAAAGGTGTTTTAGGTGCATCAGTTAAACATGAACATACTGCAACAGTATCTTACCATGTAGTAATGCTACTTTCTGTTAGGATTTTTACTGGGGTGGGGGTTGGGGGCTAGAACCACCATCAACTCTCCAATTGCCTTATGTACTCCTATAGGGGTAACTAAGGAATAAGGATGACATATGGGGTAGCAATGACATGCAGTCCAAATACATAAAATAAAAATATTGAAACAAAAACAAGACGGTTTTGTGGTACGTCTAACATTGCACATTGAACTGTTAAATAAATAAAAATAAATAGTTTACAAGGAACAAGCAAGTCTAGAAAAGAAAGCAGCACTGTAAAACGTAGCAAAAGTTAAGTTCTACGTTTTTCCATTAATGTAAGTGTATAGCACACCAGAGTACAGCTCTGCTGGGTTTGCAGCAGACGTTTAAACTCTTCAGACTTCTGAAGCCCAGTTGAAATATACTGGAGTCTATTAGCTGCAAGGTTCACATTTCTGCTTTAGGTCACCTAAAATAAACTATAACATAGATGTTTCATGGTTACAGTTACTGATGCTCTTTTATCCAAAGCTGGTATGCCTCAGTGTATAATTGCTGTCTTTATCTTTACTCTTCATAATTACTTTATATTTCAAGCTTGCATTTTTATCCTTTTAATCCCTACAAGCCTGTGTTTTATATGTAGGCATTTCTTTGTCCATGCTGTATTTGACATGTTAGTTGGCCTCGTTTTTTTTTTTTTCCTTTCCTTTAGATTGTATCTCTGCATCCAAGATCTTCTTAACTACTCTTCCATGGACTGTCCAACACATCTATGTTCCCAGAACCTCATAATTCTGTTCTTTAACTGTATTTTAGAAGCTAATTGAAATGGCACATCGCAAGTGTAAGGGATGGCGGTCGTTTGTGTAAGAAGCAAGAGTCTCTGTTTGCCAGATAGGAGGATGACCCTGACAGGCACAGAGTACACAAATTAATGTACACTGGTTAGTTAGGACATGCATTTTTTCTTGGCTGTCCAGAGGACTTTGCTCAATTCTGTCTTCTTGAAATTCAGAAAAATATGTCATCATATACATAGTATAACAGCACAGTTGTTGAATGAAAGAATGTGAATTTGGGAGGGGAAATCTAAATTCAAATTTGCATGCCTCAGTATGATAATCTGCAAAGGTGCCCCGTCTACAAAGTACTGTGCATTTTGAATATTAGTGGAGCTGTAGCCCAGATTGGCAAATATTGCTGAGGCCAGAACCTTATATGCCGTGCACCCTAGTGGTGTATGTACAACAACATAATTAAGACAATCTCACTACTACCTCCTTTAATCCTCACCCATCTATTCACCTTCTTTGAAAACCCACTAGACCCAATCCAAAACTATCCCAAGAAAGAAACCATCTCTCCTAACTCACATCTACAATTTACACATGCTAATATAACATTCTCATCTAACTACATACTTCCTAAATATCATAGAACACAACACACAAAATACAACAACCTAAACCCCAGGAAATGTCTATCTCATTACAGTAGAATCCATAACCTATACTATCTAAACCTGCTACTCTCTTTAAAGGATGGTGACATCCACCCTAACCCAGAGCCCCCAACTACTCCTTTTTCTCCCCTCAACTCCAAAATATGTCCTACCCAAGCCTTTTTCAAACAATCTAACTCCCTTTTTATTGCTCATCTTAATATACGCAGTATAAACAATAAAGTAACTCAACTCCAAGCCCTAACTGAAATTTACTCCTTTGATATACTCTGCTTAACAGAAACTTGGTTAAAACCTACAACCAAAGACAATGAGATCATCCCACCTGGATATAATATCCTAAGACTAGACCGAACTTCCAAAAAAGGTGGAGGAGTTGCTATCCTATATAAACCTAGCTTACAATTAACCACTCATAACTGCAAACCACCTCTAGACTCCAATGCAGAAATTCTTATCTCCAAACTTCTTATTAACAATGCCAAATCCATCTATATCGTTTGTATATATCTACCTCCTGGTAATAACATAGCAACCATGGAAAATATACTTTGCTGGCTATCGCAAAACCTGCCTCAAGAAACCATCATTCTAGGTGACACAAATATTGACTGGACCTGCTTCTGCAGAAACCTCCCCTCAAGCCATATAAACCTATATGGGTATTCCCAAACCATTGCTTCCCCTACCAGGATAAATAAATCCAACAAGAAATCAAGCTTATTAGACTGGATTCTCATTAACCATCTTCCTCATACTTATGACTCAGGAACCCTCCCTGATGATTTAAGTGACCACTCTCTTACCTATATCATCAGACATAAAACCAACTTTCCCTCTCCAACATCCATTAAAAACATCAGATCTAAAAAGAACTTTAACCCTGAACTTTTCCAGATGGAACTAATAGCATGTAACTGGTCACCCTTACAAAACCTACCTTTAGATGAAGCCGTTAGTTAATTTAACTCCAACTTCCTTGCCATCCTGAACCACCATGCCCCTACCAGACAAATTAGAGCTAAAAACAAACATGCTCCATGGCTCTCTAAAGAAACCAAACAAAAAATCAATGCTAGAAACAAACATTGGGCAAATTGGAGAAAAACTCAAAACCCTATACACCAACAAACCTTTAGACAACTAAGAAACCAAACTAAAAAAGCTATAACATCTGACAAAAAAACCTACTACCTCCTATCCCAACAAGCCAGTCAAAACAAGCCAAAGAAATTTTGGTCTAGTATCAACCAACTACTTCATCCAGGTCAATCCACCACTCCTAACCCTCAAAACACTGAACACAAAACACCAATAAATATAGCCAATTATTTTAATACCTTTTTCACTGACACTATACAGACACTAGCTAGTCAGCTCTCACCTAACAACTTTACTTTACCTACTAATAAAGCAACCTCTCCCCCTTCTGTTCATTTTCAACCCATCCCAACATCATATATACAAACCCTTCATCGAAAATTGAAACCATGCTCTCCCTCAGCAGACCAACTACCTGCTGAATTCCTACAACTAGCCGCTAAAGCTATTGCCTATCCAATATCTATCCTGATCAATAGAACTATTACCGAAAGTTATATCCCTACTTTATGGAAAATTTCCCATATTATCCCCCTCCACAAAGGTGGGCAATCCACTGAACTCTCCACAACTATCGTCCCATTGCCCTCCTGTCACCTCTGGCAAAGATCATGGAAAAATGCATTCACAGACAACTACTTCACCATCTAACACAAAATAATTTACTAGCCAACTGTCAGCATGGTTTTAGACCTTCACATAGCACCACTACTGCCCTTCTTTCCTTCACAGATAGTATCAACAAACACCGCAATCTAAACAAACTCTCTTCTGCCCTATTTATTGACCTGTCTAAAGCTTTTGACATGGTAAATCACCAAATTCTCATCACAATATTAAAATCCCTGTCACTTGATACATCCTCCATAAAGTGGTTCCAGTCTTACCTTGACAAAAGACAACAGGCCGTACTATGGCACAAGTCTCTCTCTACTCACTTGCCAGTCAACCTTGGTGTCCCCCAAGGATCCATCCTTGGACCTCTACTTTTTTCCATTTTCATCAATGACCTTCACCTTGCCATCCTCCAAGTCACATGCATACAATATGCAGATGACTCTACACTGATATGTTCATCCCACTCCTCTTCTGAACTTCTCTACCTTACCCAACAGGACTTTAACACAGTTGAGCAATGGTTCACACATAGATGCCTTCTCTTAAACCCCAAAAAGACTAAGCTCCTCCTTTTCTCTCCTACTAGAAAATCCCCCCCACTGGATTTCTCAGTTAACTCTACCAATAAAACTATTATATCCCCTGAACCTACCACCAAACAATTAAGAGTCACCATTGACAATAATCTAAACTTTGATATCCATATAAACAATACTATAAAAACTGTCAACAAAACGCTAGGCTCTCTATATAGGATAAAATAATTTCTCCTACCTTCAGCTCGAACTACAATAGCACACGCTCATCTAATCTCTCCTCTTCTATATGCCTCACCTATTTTTACTAAACTATCTAAAAATAATCTCAGCAAACTGGAAATGTTCTACAATAACATCGCCAGATTTGCAACAGGTAACCCAGTTAGAACCCATCACTGCCTTAATTTAAAACAGCTAGGATGGCTTGAACTACAAAATCTAGTTAAATACCATCAACTAACTATAGCTCACAAAACCCTTTGCACACCTTCCAAAACACCTATTCTTTCCACACTAATCACTCCCTATAAAAACCTAGATTCCTTAAGGTCTTCTCAGAAACTTCTAGCACATACTACTAAAACAAACAACAAGGCTGGTGATTCACTTTTTTCTAATATAGTTGGAAAAGCCTGGAATCTCCTACGAAACAAACTCTCCACACTTCCCTCACTTTCCTGTTTCAAAAACAATCTGAAAGTGCATCTCAAAACTCACTGGTTATGCCCATGCTCTAAACCTGACTAGCTCAAGAGTTACTAAATACTCTGATCTTCCCATCCCATCTACTCATCTAAAGAAACTTCTTCCTTATAAAACTAGTTCTACTAACTATCTCTAGAACACCTAATCTATATTACTTTCATTTGCTATGACTGTATTCTACACTGTAAATTTGGGGATTTTAACTGCATCCTTTGTTATGCCTGTATTCTACACTGTTAATTTTTTTACTATGATAACCTGTAATTGGCACTGTAAATAGAATTTATTTGTCTTCTATATCCGTAGATAGAATTGTGTTAAATTCATTGTCTTACCTAGGAGCTTATCTCTCCGGGCCTCTACTGAAAATGGACATGTATCCAGTTAGACTAGCCCGGTAAACAAATGTAAAATAAATAAATAAAATAAATAGATGTTGCAGGATATTTAGAAGTATTTTTAAATGAGGACACTCTTTTTAGTTTAGCATCATGAAATAAGTCAAAATCATGTTAAAATTTGTCTGTATTGCAGCCAGAAATAAGCAAGAATAGCTTTTGCAGATGCAGATTTTTTAGTTATTCTTTTATGAAGTTTCTTGAATGTTTGACCAATTGCACTAAAATATCAGAAATGTGTTGCTTGTACCAGACCTGAACATTTTAAGAGTTTTATTGCCTAGCACTTCAGCCTATACAGCACAGTATCAATCTCACTGTAACTATATACAAATCTAACCAGAATAGTGGTCTCCATAATATACATCATTATTCCTTATGGAGTATGGAACTGCTAAGCTATGAAAGTAGTATTCTTAACTGCCTGCTAGTCACCAAGTACGTTTTTCACTAAAGTTCATTTTTGCATTGTAGGGAAAAGATGTGCTGTGGTAAGCAGCAGATTTTCTGTTCATTGTCTGAGACGTCTTTGCAAAAGAGTGGAATCTTATTGCACACACTTCTAGGTATTTTATTTTAATTAGAGCATAGGCAGTCAGATTTCACAGCAGATGAGCAAACCATTATAGTTTCCTGTTTGAAGAATTGTACATCTGTAGAGTTTCGTACATGTAGTTTTAAAAAGCAGGTGATGGCAATATGAAAGAGTCTACAAATTACTTCCCAGACATTTTTTAAAGTTCTGACCAGTAGATTGTATGCAGTCCTTTACTAGAGTTTAGTACAGCATTGTAAGGGTGAGACGGGGTGGAGGTTTTAAGGGTGCAGTGAAGTGTAATGGAGCCAGAGAGGAGACAATCTGTGTAATTAACATTAAAAAGCATTTAGTACAGCAGGATTTTCCCTGTGGAAAAGGAAAGATGGAGACCAAGCAGCACTTTTGTTGGATGGATTAAGGATGTTGTACTCTTACCCAAAAGTGCAAGCTATTGTGAATGGGTTTGGGATGTTAAAAGAGCAGAAAAAGGCATACAGGGGAATTGGCTCTCATGATAATGGATGACTAGAAAGGCTGTGAGGAGAAACATGTAGGGACTCTGTTTCTGGCTTTTTTGTAAATTAGTGAAATTTGCTAGAGAAGGTAGATATAATGTCGCTGACAGTTTTGGAAGTATTTGACTAGCTAAAGGTGTTTGGACTAACATGAAAACAAGAAATCATGTTGGTTCTTCTAGATGTGGACGAGGAGATGCGTAGAGTATAAGGATGGGGAGAGGGCCATCTTGATTGGGAGAAGAATGAGTTAGACACCATCGAGCAGAAGTTAGATAAACTAATACATAGGGTGAGAGATGTTGGGAAAGGGTTAGGCTAGGATTTGGTATGATAAATGCAGCAAAGATGAGCTTCATTTAGAAAGCGAATGAGCAATATGTGAAAGGAGTAAACCACAGTAGGTTAGTTTAAGAATGTTTTTGTACAGGTATTTTGAGTTTTTATGGGGTTGGTGAGCCTTGCCGTACATAAACATATGCAGTCCTGTTTAGCATCACTCAGTGGACAAGGGGGAAGAATAGTTTAATACCTGCAGGGTAATGGGGATTCAGAAAAGGCAAAAGGAGGGCCCCCACTGGAAAGTGAATGGCCAGTTAGGAAGGATATTGGGAAGGTATAATGAATCAAAATAAGAAAGGTCTAGCAAGGTGAAGGGACACTTCTTGGGGGTAGAGAGAATTGTATGAGCTCTGGAAGGTGGATGTGGATGGGGATATTATACTGGCACAAGAAACAATCAAGAAGAGACATTATACTGGCACAAGAAACAATCGAAAGATGAAAGAGTAAAGAATAATAGGGATTTGCTCTATGCTGGAATCAGTAGGTGAGAGGAAGGTTAATTTTTGTTTGTGAGCCTAAAGGAAAGAGAGGTTATTGATGAGGTGTGGAATTGATTGCCTACATAGCATTTCAATGCAGTTAATCTAGGAGAAACAATGACCAATGAAGAACTAGGTCCGATTTCCGAAGTAATCCCAGAGCACTGTCTGGTTAAGTGACTTTCTCAGACTCTTACAGGAGGCAGTGGTAGCTGATGGAAGTAAACCCTGCAGTACAGGAAACAGCTGGTTAACCATAGCCGTAAACCTCATTGCTAATCTTTTCAATTTTAATTGAAGAAGAGGTGAATATTAAGAAACAAAGCTGTAAGTGAAGGAAAGATAAAGGTGTGCCCCATTGGTATAGTGTTTGGGCTGCAACTGGGGTGATATAAAAGAATATGTGGTGATGTAATTGAGAAGTGTGGCAGAATATGTGGTGGTGTAATTGAGAAGTGTGGCAGAATATGTGGTGGTGTAATTGAGAAGTGTGGCAGAAGTTAACTGTTCAAGAAGATGGGGAGACAGGAAGAGGAGGTGAATCTAAACAGTCAAAAGAGGGTAACAGTATGGAAAAGTTGTCAAGGACTGAGAATCTAGCATTCCATTCATTTGTACAACATATATGTATATGTGGTATCTTAACCCATGAGGTTAGTGAAGGAGGCAAAAGCCAGAAAATGCACACTGGAAATGTGGGGAGGAAGGTGTGGACCTAATGATTGTGTATGTGGACCGAAGCATTTTGGCAAGTTGCCACAGATGAACAGGCAAAATTATTTGCTTAAAAAGCACCTGCCATGTGGTGGGGCATTGTGTAAATGGGGAATGTGCTATGTGGTGGACCAGTCATATGAATTATGAGCATTAGCAATAGCATTAGCAATTCTTCCCTCTGTTTAAAATTAAATAGTGGCCAGTTGGAAAGGAAGAAGAAATGAGAACATAAACTGGGAGGTGGCAACCATTAAGTTATTGTAGAAATTAGTAAGGTGATATATAATCACAAGTGCTTTAGGAATTTTGTGGCAATTGGGAGAATTTTAATCCCTTAAAGAGTGAAACTTGGGTGAGCTTGTCTCTTTAAATACAGTATTGTAGACTCACTGGTCAGAGAACATAAACATTTAGGTTAGACGTCTGATATGCATTTGTGATCAGAAAGATCTAATATAAAGAGAGGCTGTTCAAGGAGAGGTAAAGTAACTAAGGAATGAGGGGTTAAACCTAGCATATAGAAACATGTCTGATGATGAGTGAATAAATCTGAGTATTGGAGCAGTATTAGCAGGGAGATGACACCAGTAAATAGAAGAGTGTAGAGTTGTCAGCAAGCAAGTGTCATGGAGGTGACAAAGGAATGCCAGGGAACCAGACTGAAGACAACATTCTCAGAAAGCCTTCCTATGCCAGGGTCTCCTTAGTGAGGAAGGAGAGGATTGTGAAGTGTAATGACAGAGTATTGTAGTGGATAATGGAGAAGGGCTTGAGATTGGTAGGAGGATGGAGAGAGAGAGAGAGAGAGACTTGGAAGAGAACTGTTTATGGACAGACTGTCTTAGCCCAGAAGGGACAGTGGTGCACAGAACTAAATTGAAAATGTGCATCGCTTTGATTACACTTTAAATGAAGGAGGAAGGGGGAGTGCCTTTCACAGCTGCAGAATAGGGGAGCACGTAGTCAGGAATTAAAAAGAGAGGAAAAGTTATGTACAAGAATGCAGGGGAATAAACCAGAGTACTAGCTAATATTGGAGTGTAATGTAAGGAGTCTAGTTAAGATGACTGGGGACTGTAGGAGAAAAGTGTGGATATTAGGTTCATAGGTTGGTACTAGGCTATCGGCCCTAGGGCCTATACAAGCCTAGCCATAACAATTCCCTAGCTATTTCTTCCCACAGTATTTACTTCCCTGGACACCTGTCTAGCAGGGCAACTGATGTGATCCCCGGGGTGAATTTCTTGTCTCCCATCCAATCATCAAGGTTCCTTTTGAAGAGGGCCAAAGAGGCGGTATGCTTGACATGTATGGGCAGTCTATTCTAGAGTCTGGGGAGTCTGGGTCAAGAACCTATCCTTCTAGCTTGTTTTGTTCATTGTGATGACACGGTTTAGATCTCTGGAGCGTGCGTCTCTGAGGGATTGGGATTTCTTTAAGTGTGGCATACCCAACAGCTCTGGGTTTGACATGGCCTTGTATGTTAAGCAGAGATCGCCTCTGAGTAGATGATATGTGACAGAGTACAGGTGGAGTTTTTTTTAGACGGTCAGCATAGGGCATCTGCTTTAAGCCTGTGATTCTTTTAGTGAGGTATTTCTGCGGCCTTTCCAATTGTTGCAGATGTCTTGACAGGTACATACCAAATGGGGCATTGTATTCTATAATGGGACTATTGAGGGATATGTCCAATGGGACAATGACCTCCTTTTTCTGGATGAAAAGCCCTTAGTAATGAGGTGTGCTACATAGAAGGATTTCCTGACTGTTGTGGTGATGGCAAAACCAAAATGTGTTGGATCAAGGGTTTGGAGATCACCTATATCCTTATTTATAAGGTCCATGATGATTTGTTCCATGTCTTTACAAATAAGGCTGGTTAAGCTTATGGGTCTGTAGTTCCCAGGGTCTGTTGCTGTACTGCTTTTATGAAGGAGGATGACAGTTGCTGTTTCTATTCAGCAGGGAAAAAAACAGAACTCAGGCTGTGATTGAGAGTACCTAATGGAGTTGCTAACTTATGATTTAGACCATTTAAAACACAACCTGGGATGCCATCCGGTCCCATAGAGGCTGTATTTTTGGCCTTGGTGAGAGCATTAATGACTTGCTGTTTGGAGATGCAAGGTGGGGGAGATGTAGAGGGAATGCTTTGTGGAATGTTTGGAGGTAACAGGGGGGTGAAATTTTCGTCAAATCTGTCGGCTAATAGGTTAGCTATTTTCACAGGATTACTGTGTGTGATGCCATCCACAGCTAGTTCAGCACATATCTGGGTCCTACCTTTTTGGTTGTGGATGTAGCTGAAGAATGCTTTATGGTTATCCTTAGCTATGGTTGTTACATTTTTTTTTCAAAGTTGCCCTCAGAGGATTTTACAAGTTGTCTTATTGGTTTGCTCAAGCAGAGGAGGGTGCTCTTCCAGTGCTGGGACCTCTCTCTTTATTTATTTATTTATTTATTTTATTCTTAAGACAGCAACTTCTTCCTCTTGTTGTATAACTTATTAATGCTAGCTGCACAACAAGGATACTTGTTTTTTCTTGCAGATCTTGTTTTGATCCCATCAGGTACAGCTGTGTCAATACATTTGTGTAAGTGTTTGTACAGGGCATTTTTGTATATCTTAGTATAGTTGTCAATGCCATCTGTGGGAACAGGAGCTTGGAAATTATTTATGGCATCCCTTAGGGGGGTATAATTAGCTTTGGTGAAATTTTTTAGCCTGATTTTACCTAAGGGGGGTGCAGGTGTTATAGCTACTTCAAATGTGACTTGTATGTGATCAGATTTAACCAGTGAGAGTCCTATACTTGTGGTGATGCAATGGTCTCCGATGTTGGTGAGGACCAGGTTGAGAATATTTGACCCCCTTGTGGGGTTGCATACCATTTGCTCCAGGGCATTAGTGTTAAAGTCCAGGAACCTTTGTGCGAGCATGTTGGTACTTGTATAAGTTTCCCAGTCAATGGAGGGATAGTTAAAATTGCTCATGACTAGAGTGTGTGGTTGTAATTGGATTAACTCAAGTAGGTCCAAGTAACCAGAGTGGATATCTTGGTTCATTGAAGGGGGCCTATAGCTAATGATGACTTGAAGGGGGATTTTACCCACAGTTAGTTGAATTTGGAGTAACTTCTTGCAGTTTTCCTGTCTAACCAGTCTAGAGGTGTATTTATCTTTGATGAAGATAGATACTCCTCCTCCTCTGGTTCTCACACATTCATTTTGCGATTTGAAAGTTTGGAAGGCATTGTAGCCTTGCAAGGCTGGGGTACTCTCTGTGGCCCTGAACCAAGTTTGTGACTGCACAGATGTCAACATCCTCCAGAGAGAGGAGTGCTTCCAGAGAGTGCAGTTTCTGATTTAAACTCCTAGCATTTAGCAACATAACCCTTAATTTATTTGTGAGTGATATTTTCATGTCAGAAATTTAATTCTTGAGACCTTGCCTAAAAAAAGGCACTATGGGGGAGGCAAGTGCCTTGGCCAGTACCCAAAAGCCTAGAGGTGACTGTTGAAGGCCATCTCTGGCAAAGCAGTTTGGTCTATCAACCATGTCATCCCAGGCTGACAGCAACTGGATCCCCTTAGAATGACACCAGAAACTAAGCCAGTTGTTGAAGTCAGTTATTTTTGTTTATATTATGGTATCATCCTAGGTGAGGGTAGAATGCTGCTCAGGGCTAAGGACATAACTACCTGGGACACACATTCCTAGAGCTCAATCGTGTATCTCTTCATATAATCCAGTGAGGTATGTCTCAAGTCATTCACACCATGAACTATGACAGAGTCATAATGGTACTTTTTGTTGAGAGACCTAAGTGCATGTGTGATCTGATGGGTCCTGGCACCCAATATACAGCTGGCTGAAACCTTCTCCTTGTCCAGCCTGGTGAATGGGATATCTGTGCGTATCACAGTGGAGTTACCTATGACTAAAAAATTTGGTTTAGATGTGCTTTGCCTTAGGGGCTTATTCGGAAAGAAACTGGTGCTTGTGTTTTTGTGTGTATTGAGTGCTGTAGGTGCTGTATTAGGTGTAGCATGTTTGTGTTTGGAAGGTCTCTGGTGCTTAGGTAGGTTTTTGTTGAGTACTTCCACATGTGATGGTTTATGTGTTGAGTGCATGGTTTGCGTAGGTGGGTGTAGTATGTGAGCTGACAACCTGTTTATTGTAACTGTTCTGTGCATGAGAGTGCAAGGATTCCAGATTCTTAGTGTAGATGCATCTCTCATAAATTGTACTTGGGTGATTTAGGAGTAGAGGGTTGTCAGTGTTCATGAGGCAGTTGCTACACGGCCTCAGGATACCCATGTCAAGCAGGCTGGTAGGAGAAATGGAGGGAAACTGACCATCCATAATGCTAGGTTAAATCCTGTTTTCACAGTGGGGAGAGAAAATGGAGGGGTATGGTATAACTGGGTGCTCTAAACAGGGTGTATACTAATGGTGTCTCTATAAAGGGTCTATACTAGTAGGGGTTCTTTAAATGGTATGAGACTGTTGCAGATGTGGTGGTGTTAGGACTGTTTAAGGGGCAAAAGTGCAGCTAGCTAAGCGTAACTTAAGGACCCCTCGGCTGGATCATGGGCAGCTACTAAGGGAAAATTTATCTACTGAAGTTTTTGCATCTGCAACCACCAATTGGTTACCTCTACTGCACAGTAGTGTGCAATGGTGCAGGGAGGTACTATACACGTAAACAGATGAATACAGCAGAGCAGTGGCTGGTCACCTAACTCTGTGGAGCTGTGTGGGCCAACAGTGAGCAAACTAAATTAAACAATTTAACCAATAAAAAAACTCAAAACTGAGCCCTGTGCCAGCAACCTTCAATCAGATGAGTCCTAACTGCACTCTCCTGCCACAAGGGTGCAGGAGGGCCCTCTCCAACAAAGCTAGCCTGGTTTAGTGCTCAATTTAACAATGAGCATCAGATTCAGCAGGTTTGAATCTAGTCTGTGCTACAACAGACAAAAAGTGCATCAAATCAGCAAGAATGTTTGGTTAGCAGAATGCAACAGATTCCTTGGATTGCACAAATGAATACAGCAGAGCAGTGTCTGGTTGCCTGACTTTAATCAAAGTGAACAATAAAGAAGGCCTGTGCCCATGGAGAATAGCTCTCTGTATGTAGCTCTAAGTGTTAGCATTTAATGTTGTATAACACCCCCATCTAATTGCAGAAACTTTACATTTTTGTATACATCTATGATGTCACATGCATTGCATGGGTAGTATGGTAGATAAGTGGTGAGATCTCTGCCTCAAAGCTCTAGGGTCCAGGGTTTAGTCCTGTTCTATGATTGCTGTGGGGAGTTTTTCTTGCACTTCAGTTACTTCCCACCTCCCAAAAGCACCTTGTTGATTGGCTGTGCTAAATTGTACATGTATATGTTGTATTTACACTTGCCATTGTAATCTGGGACATGGTTAAAAGGGTCCAAGAAGAACTAGTTCACTTTCCCATTTGCAAGTATATATATAAAAATATCTTACATTGATCATTTTAAAATTAACTTCTGTGCTAAGCAAAGCATACCATGGAATATTTGTATTAAAACAGCGCATTTGTACATATTCAAAACACATTTAAGAAATGCAGCTTTAGCAACATAATCGAGACTTGAGCTCTGTTTGAGGCTATGTGGTTCTTCAGTGATCTTTCAGGTTTAGAGTATTTGATGGGAGTATAAGTTTTAGACCGCACTTCTTGCAACTCTGCAGTTCTTGATAATTACAGTCATTCTTGAAAACATAAGCTGAGGAACATCTCTGCATAGTCTCTTTTTTGATGTGGCGGTATTGGTTGTGACCGTTCTGGTTACTCCTGAAAGTGTAATGCATCTGTCTTGTACAGATGTCTGTTTTTCCTTCTCTGTACCTTTTCATCTTCCTTATGAAAAACATAGTATCTTGGTTTGGCTACCTTACCAAATAATTAAATTTTAGACCACACTTTCCTGTGTTTTTTGTATTCGTAATATGTCTTCAGATTGCAGATCTAGAATTCTAGTGCACTTTCTGTTAGTTTTTTTCAATCTCTGGTGATTTCTCGCCACCATTTCCTTTTCTTTGTGTTGATTTTCAGTCCATCAGTAGGCTAGTTCAGGTAGGCCAGTCTACTTTTCAACTTTCTGCCCTTTAGCGGCTGAGTAGGTGAGAGGCTGTCCCTGCATTGAAGTGTTCGTATATTCCAGAACTGAAAGATGACAATCCTTATAACTTTGGCAACTGCACTTTCTCATGAGATATTTTTTTCATCCATTGAATTGCAGATATTGCAGGCTGGATCTTAAAGGTTTACATTTGGTTTTCTTAAGTTTGTATTGCAGAAGATTGTGAGATGTCCTGCCTCAAGAATGTAGACTTGTATTAGCCTCTTGCTGTTCAGGACAGAATGAGTTAATGCACTGATTCCACTTGCACTTGTGTCTGTAAGTTTTAGTATTTCAGGGCACTTGAAATAATAACCTACAAATTCATGAGATACATGG
The DNA here is from genome assembly GCF_019279795.1 of Protopterus annectens. NCBI lineage: Eukaryota > Metazoa > Chordata > Ceratodontiformes > Protopteridae > Protopterus > Protopterus annectens. The sequence goes on from NC_056737.1 coordinate 1,561,532,198, forward strand.
CTTTCTTGAACTGAAAGAAATCTGAGCCCATTTGGCTCTATAGATGTTCTGAAGTTGGGTGTGCTTTCATCATTATGATAGACATTGCAGCTGTCACAGCTTTGCACTGCTTTTTTATCAATATTCCTGGCCAGTACATTGCACCTTGCTCTTTTCTTACACTCTGTTTCTCATATGAGATTTGTGTATTCTGTTTGAGTTTATTTTCTCAGTTGATTGGGACAGTTATTTTGTCAACTTTGAAAATTAAGCCCTAGGCATAGCATATTTCTTCCTAGAAAGGAAAACATGACTGAATATCTTTCCTAATTGATGAGTCTTGCTCAGACCTGCTTTTTGTTGTAATGTCTTCAAGTAAATCCTTCTGTATGTCAGTGTCAGTAACTCTCTGGAAGTCTTTAGGGACTGTGAAATTACCCAAAGATCCTCCGTGTTTGTTCTTGTAACAGTTCTTCATGCTTCTGTGGTAGACTGTCCACTCATCTGGCATTTGTGTAGATTCTTGCCTGACCTGTATTCCACTTTCAGGTTATACTTCTGCAGATTAAATAATCTCCTCCTTGGTCTTGAATGAGGTCTTGAATGAGCCATATACCAGGACATTATAAATATACTTTGCAGGTGTTGTGGAATTTCTCACATTTATGTATTATTGCTAGCAGTTCTTTTTCTGTCTAAAAATATTTTAGAGACTCAAATTTAAGTACTGTTTTGAAGTTAGAGGAAACTGCTTATTGCAATTGTGTTTAAAACATGACAGAGCACAAACTGGAGAGTGTTATTTATTCTAGACATTCTAGAGATCCTCAGAAGAAGCAGTAATTCTCAATGGCTGACATTGCAAACAAATGCAGTTTGTGGACTCAGAATGTGTAATGTGAAAGAGAGAGCCTATCCAAGAAGGTACATCCTGTATAAAAATGATTAATGACAATTTAGTGTTGCAGAAACATTAATGAACTCTAGATAGATTAGTAAATGCGTTTCCATTTTGTGACTGTAGTGGTGCTTTACAAGCAAGATAGTGTTTCCTATCATGATTAATAGTTACACCCTCAACATGAAGCTTGAATTTCATTTACATTTTTTTCTCAGACTTCCATTTTTATTACAGTACAGTGCCGCACAGCTTTTTTCCCCTCATTTATATTACTTTAATAATACATTCTCGCTTTATTTTTCATCATGACTTTGACTCACATTTTATTTTACACACATCCTTTTCCTCCATTGTGTGTGCCTGTAATTTCACTTGCTGTGTACACATCCACAGCTTTTGATAAGGTATGTCAGCTTGTCTTAATAGCCTGCTTCTTGTTTTATCCTTTCATGTACCACAAGCAACTATGTATGTTGTTAATCAGTCATGCACTTCACAGAATTCACCATCTCTGGCATTAGATTTCACCTGAATATAAGCATCTGTAATCTCTGTGGGTCACACACAAATGGCTGTAGTTTCTCAATGATTCCAGACTGTCACTCCAGTTGCTTTTTTGTCTTTCTCCTCTTGAAAAAGAATGAGTTAAATACCATTATGAAATTTCCGTCAGCAGCAGCAACGTGCAGAATGTAGCACACTGTACCTTTGAAGACTGCAGCTGACACACTAAGAGTAAGAAAGAAACAGAATTTCCAGATCCAAAGTCTAAACTCTTTTTATGTTTTCATGCAGCAAGAGAATTTGTGGCTGTAGATGGACCATTTTCTCCACTGAAAATGATCCTTCTGTTCTTCCAACATGCAAACTCTTAAAAGTAAATATGTTTAGGTTGGGAGTTGACATAATGGTTAATGTGTTTACCTTGTAAACAAAAGGTTCAGGGTTTGATTCTTTCTTACACTTATTTCATTGAATTGCACTTCTGTAATGCTTATAATTGTGCTATACAGTTAATATACTACATTTTGCACTGCTATAAAGCTTTTTTACTGTTTCCCTGCATTTATGTAGTGTTTTATAATGTTTTAACTGTATTTTTCATTGCTAGATACGGTTTCATTACTCTAATTGCATGTTTACCTAATTACTTAAATGTAAACTGCTTTTTCATACTGAGAGTTGTATTTTCTGTTTGTGAGTGCTCTATCCGTGCTTTTCTGTGCATTTTTTTGAGTTTCTGTGTTCTAGTTAGTGATCATATAACTGATTTGTTTGCAGTTAAAAGCATTTTCTAGAGTCTCCTTGCTCCTTTATCTGTTTAAAACTTTCATTTAGTGGCTACAGCTAGCAGGTATAGTAGTTTCCCTCCCCCCTTCATATTCTTGTGTTGTTCTTATACTTGGTGGCTTTGCAGTTGCCAGCCAATACTGTATATTTGACCTGGGACACTCCCCCAAGTCTAGTGTCATTAGTTCATTCTACCTAATAGAGAGAGAACATTTGTGAAGGCCAATCCACTTAGATTCTTAACCTTGAATTATCTTCTGTTCAGCTTTCTCCTTTTCCACTTTAATAAAAAAAAAAAATTCTGTAACTAGTCTAGTCCAGATACAGATTTGCTGTATCCAGGACTGTTTGTAAGCTCCTGAGCCCTCCCAAGCCTTTCTATGTTGGAGGGAAGCCTGCTAGCTTATCAGTGGAAGTGATAAGCAATAGGTAGCCTATCTACCACATAAGGAGTGGTTTTTGGCCCAGAAATTGTATTTATTGGCCATTTGGGCGGTTTTTCCATCTCTCTCAATTTTCTGACTTAAAGGCCTGTGTTTGCGCTTGTTCCCCTCCCTTTCCTGTAACTAGTCTAGTCCAGATACAGATTTGCTGTATCCAGGACTGTTTGTAAGCTTCTGAGCGGTGCCAGAGTCTGCTCTTCAATTTTTTCCCTTAGATCTACTAGTTCTCTCCTCTCCTGCCCTTATACTAGCTTATTAGTCTAGCACTTTACCAGACTTCTTGTAGCAATTATTGTAGCACACAAAAGTGCTACCAGCACTAAACATTCTACAAGGAAACAGATCCAGTACTTATTATCAATGACCACCCCTCCCGGCAAGTCTAAAGGTCAGTTCCTTGTGCGTTCTCCTATTTACTTAGTGAACTCGGGCATCCTGAGGCAATGTCACAACAGCCTCATGTACACCAACAACCCACTCCTGTTACCTTCCAACACTCAGACTTGCGAGAGATGCACTTTTATATATCCAAATTGGAAGCCACGCAGTCTCCAGCCAAGACCGGAATAGCTGGTCAAGAGGAGAAGGTCAATACTTGCACCACACCACATGGAACACATAACCCTCCAGAACACACACCAGCACTGCCTTCATATAAAAACACAAACCACACACCCACCTTCACGGAGGCTGTCAATAGAAATCTACCCAAGCAGCAGAGACCTCCAAGGCAGAAACGCACTCGACCACCACAACACAGCACTAATCATGAGACACATAACTCTCCTAAACAGTGTGCCACTCAACCAAAGCCCCTAAGGCAAAACAGCATGCCTAACACACTAGTCATAGCTGATTCGATAGTGAGGCACACTGATGTCCAACTCACTAGGTTAAATAAAGAGAAAGTAACAGTCAGCTGCCTGTCAGGTGCCAGGATCTGCCACATAACACACGCACACACGTCCCTCAACAGCAGGTACAAATATGACTCTGTCATTGTACGTGTGGGTGTGAATGACCTGAGACGTATCTCCCTGGACTACATGAAAAGAGACATGGAGGAGCTCTTGGATTATGTAGCCCAGGCGGGTATGACCCTAGCCCTGAGCAGCATCCTACTATCACCCAGAAGTATACCACAGTACAAGCAGAAAATTAATGATTTCAACAAGTGGCTAAGTTTTTTGTGTCATTCTCCACGTTCCTAAGAACCCTGGAGAACATTAGGGTCCAACCTAACAATCTCTTACTAGCGACTTCAACTACCCCTCCATTAACTGGGAAAACTACTTATGTACCAATACACTTGCCCAACGTTTCCTGGAGTTCATTAATTCCAATGCCCTGGACCAGCTCGTTCTTACCCCTACTAGAGGTAGCAACATCCTTGACCTGGTCATAACTAACATGGGCGACTGTTGATTTGCACCAATAGTCAGCTCCTCCCTGGTTAGATCCGACCACAAACTAATCACCTTGGGAATCCATGTCCCTCCCACCCCCCCGCAAAGGTAACCACCATGAAAAGCTAACTTTGGGCTCCTAAAAACAGAGGTGGCTAACTTCACGGCACCCATGCTAATGGAGAATAGTTGCGTGACCACAGAATCATACACCAGTGCACTGTATGAACATGTACACAAATGCTTGGATCTCACCATACCCAATAAAACCAAGACACTCTCCTCCAAAAAAAGGAAGCCGATCTTGTGGTCCCTTGCCATAAACAAAGTCTACAACAGGAGGAGGACACTGATGTAGAATAAGGTGAAATCCCAAGACTAGAAAAACTCCCCTTATCAGCCTCAGCAAAAAGTTGAGATCCCTCATCAAATCCTCTAAAGCTAGCTATGAAAACAGAATTGCAGCACATAGAAAAGACAACCACAAGCCCTTCTATAGTTATGTAAAGAATCTCCACAGAAATACCCAGATTTGCTCTGAGATACTGCACATCGGTACCTCCTATACTGAGCCAGCAAATATTGCCAGTAAACTGGCCGACAGATTCAGTGCCAACTTTACCCCTCTCTGCCCCCCCAAAGGACCAATCACAATACAGTAGATTGCCAGGCACCCAATATTACTGCTGCACAGGTTAAAACAGCACTGTCCAAGGCCAAGAATACAGCTTCTATGGGATCTGACAATATCCCTGGCTGTGTTCTACATGAACCACAGAGTGAACTGGCACCTCACCTGTGTGCCCTGTTCAGTCACAGCCTCATCTCAGGCTTTGTCCCTACCGAATGGCACACTGCTACAGTCATCCCTCTCCGCAAAGGAGGAGTGACTACAGACCCTAGGAACTATTGCACCATTAGTCTGACAAGTCTGATATGCAAAGCTATGGACCTAATAAACAAGGATATAGGGAATCTCCAATCTGTGGATCCCACACAGTTTGGTTTTGTGAAGGGTAGATCTTGCCTGCTCAACTTGGTCGACTTCTTTAAGTCAGCCACCAGAGCTGTGGATGAAGGCAAGGTGGTTCATACAGCCTACTTGATCTGGCCAAGGCTTTTGATACCATTCCCCACTCAGGAATCACAGAAAAACTCAATAAGCTTGACATCAACCCCTATATCATTAGGTGGGTTGCAAACTGGCTCACAGATAGAACCCACAGTGTGAAAGTAGCTGACTCCAAGTCAGACTGCTGACTAGTCATGAGTGGAGTCCCACAGGGTTCAGTCTTGGTCCTCTTCTGTTTGGTATCTACTTCTCTGAAGTCCAAGCCAACACAAAGGGACTGTGGCTGACAAAGTTCTCAGATGATTGCAAGTTGGGAGCTATTAACTCCCCAAGTGATGTTGACATCCTACAGAATGGCCTCACTGAGACCAGTGACTGGTTTCACAACCATGGCCTTAAGCTCAATGCCAAAAAATGTGTCGTCATCCTTCTGGGAAAAACCCGGTTCCCATGAATTACCACATTGATGGTAGTCCACTGAACAGAGAAGGCGTTATAAGAGATGTGGGAACACAGGTTCACAGCAACCTCTCTTTTGATCACCACATTGCCACTGTGGTCAAAAAGTCCTATGTGGCACATCTCATTAGTAAGGGTTTTGCATCCAGGAAGAAAGATGTCATTGTCTCTCTACTCTTCCCTCATTAGGCCAATCATCGAATACAATGCCCCATTTGGCATGTACCTCACTAGACACCTGAAATAACTGGAGAGGCTGCAGAAGTACCTCACAAAGAGGATCCTAGACCTTAAACACTTGTCCTATATGGACAGACTCAAAAAACTCCAGCTGTTCTCTGTTTCGTATCTCCTACTTAGAGGCGATTTCTGCTTGCCTTACAAAGCCATGTCTGACCCAGCTCTGTTAGAAATGTTACATTTAAAGAAATCCCAATCCCTCTGCACTACACGCTCCAGAGACCCTCAACCTCATTACCACAATTAACAGAACATACCGGAGGCACAGGTTCATAACCCAGAGACTGCCCATGCTATGGAACAGACTTCCCGTACATGTCAAGCAGAGCACCTCGCTGACCCTCAAGAGAAATCTTGATGAGTGGATGGGAAACAGAGAATTCACCTTGAAGATAACTCCAGTGCCTCTACTCGACAGAGGCACTGGGAACTAAGGTCAGGTAGCACTATGCCAGGGTAATCCTATGGCTAGGCTTGTAAAGGCCCAAGGGCCATTAGCCTAGTACACACCTATGAACCTATATGGATGTATGTCTTCAATTCTGACTTTTTTTTCTTTCCTGACACAATATGGCACCTGACTTATGAGTAAGGCAGACACAACCAGCTTTTTAAGCTTAGAGGGATAAAGCCCTGCCTGTGACCCAGGTGACCAAAGTTCCAGGACTGGTTTGGGTGTATGTTGGAACTGACAGTGGTGAGAGAGGAGTGAAGGGGCTGTGTCCAATTAACCTCTGCCTGGGGGAGAGAATGCAGAATGTGTCCAAGTGCACACAGCATGTACCAATTCCCCTGTGGTGGCCAGAAAACTGTACACATTATGCTTTTCCTAGGAGGTGGAGGTCACATGCAGGCTTACTTTGTTCATGAAAGTTGGTGACAGTCCCATGATGCTACTCCCATTGCATATCTTTCTGGAGTGCTTCATGAACAAATCTTTCTGCATATGATAGTCTCTCTCCTTGGTTCACCAGCTCCTTACCTCAGGAACAAATAAGCTGCACAGCTTTCGTATGTGGATCATTAGGGCAACCAGTGCAGAGAGCTGAAGGTCAGCAGGGAGTGGATAATAGAGACAAAGACAGAGGTATTCTGGTTGTGGCTAACCTCTTTGATTGATTTACTTGGCCTGAGCATTGTAGAAACCAAAATGTATCACAGGACATACAGTTTGCTGTAGTTAACTGTTTCTCTCTCTCTCTCACACACACACACGCCACACACATGCCACACACACACACACACACACACACACACACACACACACACACACACACACACACACACACACACACACAGTATTCTACATAGTCCATTATAAGTTGGGAAATACAGATGTATACTCTGAACTTCAGGCACAGAGAAATCACAGAAAGAAAATGATCAAGACTAAATTTATCATAAGAAAATTGAAGTTTGATTGGTTTTACTAGGTTAATTTGAATTTTAAATGTCTTTTTTATGGGGGACTAGCTCCAACTGAAGCCCTTACATTGGGGGGCTTCATCCCACACACACCCTGTCACATGGTTGTGCAACAGTGGAGAAAGTGCAAAGACATCCTACTTTGAAAGCCTGTCCTTTTCCATTATCCACACAATGTGGTAGCAGATTAAAGGAAATGTAATTGCAGTGGTAGATTGGCACACTGTAAAACATGGCGCCATGTGCCAAACAACAACTTGGTTAGCTGTAACGTAAATCATGTGGTGGTTTCACATAAAAGTTCAAAAAAGGAAGCTTAATTTAATTTATATGATCTAAAGAGCTTTAGAAAAAGCAATAATTTAGTGGTCTTCAATTGAAAGAATGCTGTGTATAGATGTGTATTGAACTAAGTAGCACAAGGTTTATGCCAGCACTTCTACTCTGGTATGTGGTGCTGTGATGTTTACATGGCTTTTGCTACAAGCTTGAAAGAGAAGAAATAGTAGCTGAAACCGAGTATAGCAGAACAGGAAATTTCACCCTAGCAGGTCAAGAGGGGTTAGGACGGTGGCCTAATGGTTAAGGTGTTTGCCTTACAAACACATGGTACAGGTTTTGAGTCTCACAGGGGATAATTGGCTAGGCTTAAAATGGCTCGCAAGGGCAGTTAGCTTAGTACTAATCTATGAACCTGTGAACTAATATGAGGAGTATGTTTTTGTTGTGCCTCCAGGGGAGGTATGAATGTGCATTCTTGTTTGCAGAACAGTCACAGAGTTATCTGTATATTCTCATTATTCTGTTTATAATTTATTTTTAATATTCCTAGGTCCCCTGAAAACAGGCTACACTCTAGTAGATAGAGTGGAGTAAAAATAAATTAAGTCAGTAGACCACTTTATAGTTCCCTTGATGGAGTTTTAAGAAGTGGAGAAGGTATTGCTAGTTTGTGGTTGCTGTGTATCAATGCACTGCTTATGTCACTTTTTTTTAGGCAACTCTGGCAGTATGTGACGGAGGCACTAAGAAATGAAGATCTTGATAAAGCAACAGAGCACAAGAGGATGCTGGAAGAGCAACAGAGAGCTGAGGAAAGACACCGACTTGAGACAAACACACCATGGCAAACAAAATACTTCCTTAAAGAGGTAGGTCGAGTAGTCAGCAAACCATAATGTAATCGGTCATGGAAAAAAGCCTTATTTATATTTTTCATCACGTTTTCAACTAAAAATGTATTTTCTTACACAACTTTTTCAACAGTGTATGTTCAAGTGAAGTTTGATGTTAGCCTTTTGTCTTAGTGTCCCTTTACTGACATGAACAGTGTATATTTCTACCTTACCTTATGTGGAAAAGGATATTTAGAAACCCCTAAAATACCAAATCAGAGTTGCTGCCTATTCTTTGACCCTAAATTTACCCTCCTAAGAGTCTTCATATTTTCTGTCACTGCACTGTTGTATTTATTTATTTATTGCTGTGAATAACCACATACTGTTTTTTTCTTACAGCTTTTTTTTAATCATCTTTATCAAATTATCATTTATGACATAGGCAATCATAAATTTATATAAATGAAAACAAGCCATATTGACATATTCTCAGTTACAAACATTATACATCACATATAATCTTCTGTACAGTTATTTTCAGTCCAGCATTACATAGCTCACACAATTCTTGCCTACCGTTAAATCTCATTTTTCCTCCCAAACATTATTGTGAATGCCCACACACTGTTAATAAATGATAACATTAAAACACTATTTGTTGTAGGCTGTAAGCTATGGTAATATAGCTGTTTTGATGTCTTAAACGTCATTGATTGTAAAAGTAGTGTTTGAGGACTTGCTTGTGAATATTACAACTATATTAGCATAACTTAATCTAAACTTTCCAGTTTTTAATTTTATGTTTAGGCTCATGCTGATAAGTAGTTTTCTTAAGTAGTGTATGATGTCCTTCTGTTCTCATGTTGCAGTATTCATAACTGTAGGGAAATCGCTGCATGCAGCACCGGACATCCGGCCAGTATACCAAAGTCTTAGGATCAAGGGTACATGCGATGTTGCATGTCAGAGCCATAAACCAACATTGGCTGTAGAGGTGATGTCTGCATGTATCCACTTCAAAACTTTTCTGCTACAGTGATCTATGGACCTCTGATCACCAGTTATGGGAATCAGTTTGTTCATTTGTTTTGGCCGTCTGATACAGATAAGTACTCTTTTGGGCTTTTTGTTTGCCTTTCTTCTAGTTTTTCAAACGTACATGTCAGCTAGGAAGGGGAAGTGTGTTTGTGGAAGACAAATTCCACATAGTGACATGCATGATCAGTGTGTGTTTTGTTTAGATGAAGGCCACGACCATACATCTTGCAACATCTGCGAGTCTTTCATGCCAAAGATGCTGCGCAGCCTCTTGGCTGCCTTAAAATTTTACTTAGAAAACCAGAGACTCCGACGTTTAGCATTCTGTATGGAGAGTGGGGAAGGTACCTCCGAGGAGCCGCCTTGGATGAAGGCAAAAAAAGTTAGGCCTGATGCCCATGCTGCCTCTTAGGAGTCCACTGAGACTCTCAATGCAGATGTTAGCCCAGGGTCCCATCAGTTGTTGGTTTCACAGCTAGAACTGGGAACCATGGTAGAAGCTGGTTCGGAAGAAACAGAGAGTACCACAAACAGAAGTACTGGACCCAACGGCACAAGGAATAATTGAAAATATAAGCCCATAATTAGCGTACAAACTTTTATTTAAATGCTTTCATCCACAGACTTCCTCAGAACATAATACAAAAAAATGCTACTACTACTATACTTTTATACTAATCCCAGTTGACCCTTTCAGTTACCTAACTAACCAAGCCATTTTATTTAAAACAAGATACAAAATAAAATTACTTCATTCATTTGTTCAACTGTAGTTTCCTATGTTTCAAAAAACATTTTATATTAATCACTTCATTCAGGCCAGGTTTCTTATCTGCCTCTAAGTTAATCTGCCAATATGTTTCCCTTTATTCTAGGGAATTCTTAAAGTCCCCTCCCCTCCCCTTAGATCAAAAGTATCTTGTTCTGTGATGGAGAAAAGAAACTTTTTATGTATTACACATTCTATCGAATGTTTATACAAAGCATTGTTAATATCCCTCTTTCTTATGCAATATAAATGTTCTCTAATCCTTTCAAAAAGGGTCCAGGTGGTCATACCTATGTAAAATGCTGCGCATCCACTGCAAATACTGATATATACAACCCTTTTTGTTCTACATGTAAAATGTCCAAGTACTTTTGTAGTACATGCAAAAGATTGTAGAGATATAAAAGGTCCCTCTAAGGTATAACTACAAAACCTACAATTGTCATATTTAAACATCCCAATAGCCTTTTGTGTATACCAATTACCCGGGCTATGTCTGGTATTCTCATTCTGTAATGTATTTTCAGATTATGTTTGTTCTTATATACAAAACTTGGCTTAGCCCCCACTGTACTAAATAACTCACTGTTACCTTCTAACATTTTCCAGTTATTTTAAATAATCTCCCTGATTCTAGCACTATCAATTGTCATCTCCAAGTTGCAAACTAACCTTTTATTTCCTACTTGTTTGGTTTTGTTACTCTTAAAGGGGTATTTTAAAATAGGTGGGTAAAATTTGTATCTTTTCATCATGATGTCATCCGCAGTATCCTTCAGATATTTCTCATCATACCCCCTATTCATAAACAAATGACAAGTAAACCTGAATTGCTCCACTACTACTTTATCATCACTGGTCATTCTACTGGTCCTTATAAAATGTCCTTTAGGAATATTTATTTTAATTAATGAGGAATGATTACTCTTACTGTGCAAATAACTATTAGTAAAGGTATTCTTCCTATGTGTACTGCTTTCAAACTTATTGGAAATGACTCCATTCTAAATGGACATCTAAAAAATTAACATTAATGCCACTATTTCAGAGTGTTTGTGTTTTTTGGCTTTTCCCGGTTAGGGGTCACCACAGTGGAACCGCTAATGATTGGCAGTAGATTTTTACGTACTGGCTTGCCGGGTCTAACGCACAACCTTTATTGAAGGAACGCCCATTCACGCATGTCGCTACACAGAAGACGCTCTGAGAATCTAACGGGCAACGTCTAACTGTGAGGTGACAACGCTACCGCAGCACCACCACCGCAGTCCACTATCTCCTAGTGTGAACTTTAAAAATTCAGATTGATGGATTATGGTTTCCAAAAACTGTTCTACTACCCTTTTATCACCCTCAATAATAAGAAAAGAAATCGACATAGTATATCCTTGCTGAGTCTAATTATGGTGGCTGCCAAAAAAACAATTACTAGAAAATGAAAATCAGTGTAAACCAAGTGTACTAGAAGTAGTGAATATAATAACAGAGATAAAACAACTAGAATTGGGATCTTTAGAAAAGGGTGGGAACAAATTACATAGGAAAAAATGGGAATTGTATGAACAATACATACAGGAGAGGAATGAGGTTTAAAAGAAGCCAGGATTTGAGTGAGTTATGCAATGTTTGACCGACAGTGATTGGGTAGATTATAAGTGATGTATAATGTTTGCAGCTAGGATTACGTCAGTATGGTTTATGATGTAAAATGCTTGTGGCTAGAATTGACAATATGGTTTGTTTTCATGTTTGTAAATGTATGATGGCCTATGTCATAAGTGATAATTTTCTTGTTTAAAAAAAAAAAGTAAATAAGGCCATCTGTTTGAAATAAAATTGAAAAAAAAATCCTTTCCAGAAAAGGTACCTTTAGAAATTTCTCTAAGACAAACTGCCTACTTCTTCTAATGGATACAGTGACGAGCATCAAATCCCTACGAAACCTAATTGAGGCCTTTTTTAGAGTTATGTTTGTAATCTCAGAAGCACAACACAGCTGTGTGCTTACACGATTGTGAACAGTGTTACCTGAAGCTGAAGATAATAGGGAACCTACTGGTCAATAAATTCACTTCAAGTTTTAGCCTGGTCTCCTCTTCATCTGTCCCACAAGATGTACCTAAAACTGACTCCCCTCCAGCTACTGTAGAAGATCAAATCCTAAAAGCACTATCAAAAGCTAAAAGAAAAGCATTGATGTGTCCTGGTAATATAACTGGATGCACCTTAAATAGCAAGAAGCACCATTTAGCCACACCCATAAACGTTGTTGAACCTCAGCCTCCGTATAGGTTTTGCACCAGGTGAATGGAAGAGCTACAGTTACTCCCTTGCATAAGGAAGGACCTTCCACAGACACGGGTAGCTATAGACCCATAAGTTTAACCAGCCTCAGATGCAAAGCCATGGAAAAAAATTATCATGGAACTAATCAATAAAGACATAGGAACTTATGAACACTGGACCTGTCTCAGTTTGGATTTGTCAAGGGCAAGTCATACGTACTCATCTTGGTGGAAGTTTTGAAAAAGCATCACCAAAGCAATGATGAAGGTAAACTGTACATACTACATATCTCGACCTGGCAAAAATGGTGGTAATAGAAAAGATAGATAAACTGGGAATAAACTCTTTCATCACCTGTTGGATTACCACCTGCCTCATAGGTAAGACACAGGAGATCAAAATAGGAGAAGCCAACCTCACAACGAGACCAGTCACCAGTGGAGTCCACTAGGGTTCAGTGCTGGGACCCCTCCTGTTTAGTATCTACTTCTGTAAAGTAAAAGCCAATACCAAAGGGCTCTGGCTGACTAAATTTGTAGATGACTGCAGGCTAGGAGCAATCTTTGAATCCTCAAATGATGTAGCCATCCTGCAGGAAGATTTTCTGCAAGCAAATAACATGCTAGAATCGTGGACTGTAGCTAATTTCCAAAGAATGCATTATCATATCCCTTGAGAAGTCAACTACCTCAAGGAACTACCACATACACCCCTTTGGGATTTGAGAACTTATGTGGGCTCTGACATAATTTTCAACCAACATTTGTCAAGGGTTATAAGAAGTTCCTTATATGTTGTGTAGCTTGTAAACAAGGGGATTGTGTCTAGATCTAGACATGTCATTTCTTCCCCTTTCTTCAGCCCTCAGTAGTAGTAGTAGGCTTCCCTCAATCCCAAAGGATCATGGGTTTATGCCTCTATTGAATTGATTCAAGCAGCATCTTCTGTGGCTGTCAATTCAATCAGGGAGTGGCAGTCCTTTCCACACTCTGGGTAGTAGTAGGCAGATGTTGGTCTGGTATCATTGGCACAAATCTTCTTGAGGGCTGTCTTATCCTCTGCTCTCACTGCCAAGATGGTTTCATATATTGTGAGAGCTTCTTTCACTTCCTGTTTCAAGGAAATCTTGTCTGAGGCGAGAGAATATCAGTTGTTCACTCTGATGAAGAGAGCTCTGAGGCCACACTTGCATATGTCCTTGTGCAGTTTGGGTCACCCTTTTGGCCTCTTTCCAGACTCCAGCTCTCCTAAAAGGAAGCCTTTTGGTATTCAGCCATCTGTCATACATGAGACATGACCCAACCAATGCATACATCTGTTTCAGAAGGGTGAAAATGGAGATGCCTGTCCTTTCAAGCACTGTACTGTCGGAGATCTTGTCCTGAAATGAGATACCAAGTATGCATCTAAGGCAGCACATGTGGAATACGTTGAGCCGCTACTCGTATTTTGAGTGTGGAGTCCATGTTTCACTGGCATACAGCAATGTGCTCTAAACATAAGCTGTGTAAGCCTGCACCGTGGTGTGCACAGTGAGCTTATTACCCCATACTGTCATTAATACAGCAATGTGCTCTAAACATAAGCTGTGTAAGCCTGCACCTTGGTGTGCACAGTGAGCTTATTACCCCGTACTGTCATTACACCAGTCATAGGTAGGTGTAAGCCTGCACCTTGGTGTGCACAGTGAGCTTATTACCCCATACTGTCATTGCACCAATCATAGGTAGGTGTAAGCCTGCACCTTGGTGTGCACAGTGAGCTTATTACCCCATACTGTCATTAATACAGCAATGTGCTCTAAACATAAGCTGTGTAAGCCTGCACCTTGGTGTGCACAGTGAGCTTATTACCCCATACTGTCATTGCACCAATCATAGGTAGGTACTAGGCTGTCAGCCCAAGGGCCTATGTAAGCCTAGCCAACAAAGTTCCCTGGCTTACGCCACCCAAGAAAGTTATTTTCCTGTGCCACTGTCGAGCAGAGACACAGAAGTGTTCCCCGGGCTGTATTTCCTATTTCCCATCCACTCATCAAGATTTTTCTTGAAGAGTGCTAATGAAGAACTTTGCTTGACATAGATGGGTAGCCTTTTCCAGAGTATGGGAAGTCTCTGGGACAGGATTCTATCCCTCCAGCATGTCCTGTTTATTGTGGTGATAAGGTTTAAGTCCCTAGACCATGTAGCTCAGAGGGATTGGGATTTCTTTAGGTGTAGCATGTCCAACAGCTCTGGGTTTGACATAGCTTTATATGTTAGGCAGAGATCACCTTGGAGTAGGCGATATGCTATGGAGTAAAGCTGGAGTTTTTTGAGACTTGTCAGTGTAGGACATTTGTTTGAGGCCAGTAATCCTCTTTCTAAGGTACTTCTGTGGCCTTTCCAGCTGCTGCAGATGTCTTGAGGTACATTCCAAAAGGGGTCTAATGAGTATCGAGTAGAGGGGAACAATGACCTCTTTTTTTCCTGGATGAGAACCCTTTTATGATGAGGTGAGCCACGTAGGACTTCCTATCTACTGTGGCAATGTGACTGTCAAAGGAGAGACTACTGTCCACCTGGGTCCCAAGGTCTCTTATCACACATTCGGTGTTAAGTAGATTGCTGCCTATGTGGTAGCTCATGGGTACAGAGTTTTTACCAAAGGGGATGACACTGCACTTTTTGGCATTGAGCTTGAGGCCATGGCTCTGACACCAGGCATCTGTCTCAGCAAGGCCCTTCTTTAGGACGTCCACATCATTTGGGGACTTGACTATGACTCCTAGTTTGCAGTCATCTGCGAACTGCGTTAGCCGGAGGCCTTATGTGTTAACCTGTACTTCAGAGAAGTAGATACCAAGCATTTAGTTTAATTTCCCCTTTAGTATGCATCTCTCTAGATGCATGCAACAAGTGGCACACCCACATAGATACTTTACAATATGTCCTACATGGACCACTTAAGAGCCCTGTCACTATACAGTGCATCCTACAGACTGCTGTGGTGTGACTTTTGTGTAGCATACAAGGCATCCTCTGACTTTCTACTGATGGACCTACTGCACATCATCAAATCAAGTGGCATCAGAAATACTCACCCCGGGGGATCTAAGCGTCTTCTGTAACATCAACAAACCAGTATGGAGGGAATACGAATGGAGAGGTGTTAAAATCAGCAAGCAAAGGAGAATAGTATTGCTGGAATGGAATTCATCCTCAAGTCTTTTGTGAGTACCTTCATGAGGTGGACCCTGTTTTTCACAAAATCTCACCAGGACAATGCTGATACGTAGATTGTATTGTATATAGCTTATATCATGGACAGAAGTAGCTTCAAAATTGAAAAAAAAATAGCTGAGTGCACAAGACCCAGGATAAAAAGTGCCCAGTCCTGGTAGTAGGAACACTGGTGCCAGGACTAGAAAAAAAATGACCGTGGAGAATCCTCAAGACACAGAAATATTCCTATGACTGGGATAGGCCATGCTCAGGAAGCCTGTTGCAGATGGATGTAGTTGTCCACAAAAGTCACAAAAACTGATAAGCCAAAAAAGAGCCATAGAGATGACGGAGTGGACTACTGAGGACAAGAAAGAACTTGTGTTTTGGTACTATTATGCAAGAAGCCCAGAATTTCTGGACAGAAGATAAAAAGATTGAGAGAAATTAGAGGAAGGAAAAATACTTGCACAAGAAATACTATCAAAAGCCTCAAATGCAAATTTGTGTTCGTTATATAGACTAAGAAACATTGGGTCATTTGGAAAGAAAAGTGACTGAGGATGTGCAAAATTATAAAGAACAAAATCCTAGTGATTTTTGAAAGGTATAAAAAAGAAATATGGATGTGGGAATTAGAGACATCTGATATAGTGCAATATATATGCAAAGGAGGAAGCCAAATTAATCAGTGCAAAAAAGCAGCCCCAAAGATATTAGAAGAGAAATTCAAACAAAGGCATCCTGATATGGAAAATTTCACAATGCAAAAAATAAGACCACAAAGAGGGAACATAGAACAGAAGATTAGTACAGTAGAAGTTAAAAAAGTAGAAGCGGAAGTTATGGAATACCTATGAAATAAAAGATTTCGTGTAGAAAATCTAACACCGGTTATATCACAGCATGATGGAGTAGTGAGACCCCCAAGTAAACAGAAACAGTAGGAGGAGAAGCCATCTGAGGAAGAAATATGGACACGGGAACGAAAAAGTGATTTGTTATGATGCAATATTTATGCAAAGGAGAAAGCAAAACCAAGCAATATAAAAAGGGCAGCACCAAAGATATTTGAAGAGAAATGCAGGCAAAAGTATCCAGATATGGGAAAGTTTACAATACAAAAAAAATAAGAAAACAGAGGAAAATTAGAAAAGAGGGTTAGTAATGGGGAAGGTAGAGAAATTGAAACTGAGATTATGGATTACCTGAGAAGGGAAGGATTTAGTGTAGAAAATCTAACTCTGATAACACCACAGCCGGATAGAGCAATGGATCCCCAGATCAGTTGCCATGTGAAATACTTTGGAGCCTTCCATAGGAAACCAGTACAAAGGTTCAGCTGGAGTTGCACAGCAAGAGAAGGAATAGGAAACTGGGCAACTCTGACGTAGTGAATGTTGTGGAGTGACAGGCCAGTGAGTTCCCATATAAAAGTGCAGCAGATGACACAGGATGAAACTGAAGAGATTGTGACACAGGAAGATGCTCTGGAACTTTCTGTAGAATGCCTGCAGGAAATGGAGAACAAAGAATGTGCCCTCAGTTTAGAAGAAAATGATCTAAGAGAACAGTTGCTTGATTTAATATAGATGGCAGACATATTAAGATCAATGAAAGAAATACATTACAGAATGTCAATAAAAAGCAGAAAGAAGTTTGATAAAACGAATGCAGTAATTAGGACTGTTCATAGAAATTCATGCAATATAACAGAAGTAAATAAGATGCACTGCTGTGCAGCTAAATTAATAAGTCTTACCATATAAACACAGGGCAATAAAGGAAAGGAAGGGGAGAAAACAAGTGCCGTCATGGAAGTATCGAATAGAACAAAGTATAAAGCAATTAAGACAAGAAGTGTCACTGGTAGAAGAGTACAGAAGAGGGAACAGATTAAAAATACTCAGAAAGATGGACATGATAAAAGCAATGCGCAGTATCAGAACAGATCAGGATCTATCATGCACTATCGCAAATAAACTAAAAATATTAGCACAGGCAGAAAAACTTAGACGATATACAGATTAATATAAAGGGAGAGTACAGAATAAGCAATATATTGATGACCCAAACAAGTTTTATAGAGAATTGTGAAACAAGGCAAAAGGAATTAAAAACCACCAAAAAAAGAACTAGATACATTTTGGAGAAACATATATGAAGATCCTGTGGAACATAAAGATGATAAATGGATAGAAGAAGTAAAGAAAGAAAGAATAAGAAGTTCAAATGTATAGGATATGAAATGGATAACTCCAGGCCCAGATGTAGTACCAAACTAAATATCCGTATACACCAAGGCTATATATTCCCCGTTCTGAAAGAGGTATGGACCTTTTCCAAATTGATTACATGTATAGATCTGCAACTGCAGGACTGCATACATATCTGCTGACCTCACAAAACCCAAACGTTGTGAAAGTTTTAAAAAAGGAAGAGAATAAGTCTGATGACTTCCCTGCTTAGTTTAGCAGAAGCATATCGGTGTCAAGCAGAAGTGGAAATCAAATCACAAGTAGAGAAAAATCAGGCAGCAACTCAATGTGCCAAAAAAACTAAATTAAAAATATAAGGTGAAGGATCAGATGAGAAGGCAAGAAATGTGAAAAATGCATAAATATAGTTGCAAGTACAGAAAACTCTTGGAGCAACCTCATGATCAGGAATGGTTAAGGTGTGGTGAATTTGAACCAAAAGGCAAAAGGTTAATATTGGCGAACACAGATAGTGGTCTATGTACATGTTGGTTTACCAAATCCATTGAACATGTCAGAGAAACAGACAAATGTAGGTTTTGTAAAACAGAATTGGAAGCGGTCGCACATCTTGTTGCTGGTTGTGATCTACTGATGGCAGAAGGATTGTATACTGAAAGGCATAATAATGTGGCAAGACTGTTGCATTGGGGATTGTGCAAACATTATAATACTGAAGTAGCTGAAAAACATCGGGAACATGATCCACAAAGCATTATAGAAAATTATCGTTTATATCACACAGGATCACCCATGAAAGGAAGAGAAAAGTAGCCTTGATCATTAAAATTGCTACAGCCAATTACTACATTGTTTTACGTACAGAGAGATTTAATATGTTGCAGTAATTTGTGCCATTTCCAGGTCCATAGACACTGCAGCCTTTTTCTAAACCTGACTCACCAGAGTGATTTACAGAAATGTAGCTAGCATGCTGGTAGATTGGCTGTATTTTGTTCTTTGCAACTCTGTTGGTGTTTTTTCTTCCATTTCATGTAATTTCCTGAATATACTGTTTCAGCCGGTAAAAGTAGGTTGAGATTTATCTTGCTTTTTCTGTGCCATTTCCCACAACAGGTGGGTTTTATCTGCTAACTTTGTTAGCTGTGTGTTATTTTGTATTTGGAGGAGTCAGGTTTGTAAGTGTTTTTGTTCTACTTGCCTAGCCTTTAAATATAAAACACTCATTATCACAACTGATCAAGTAAATATGCATTCACATTTGTGCAGGTGGCCAGCCAATTACCTCTCATTTGTAAATCAATAAATAAATATATATATATGGTTTACTATCAAAATCCTGAATGCAGATGCATTGCAGTTGGGATAACAGATGGCAGATGTTCAGTTGCTGTGTTGCTGACCGTTAGTAGCGCATATCAGCGAATGCCGTGGTGCATTCTCTGATATGAAGTCAATCTAAGGGCTAGAGATCATGGTACAGTGCAGATTGGGATATTCATCTCTTTCCTCACTGTAGTGCGATCTCATCGTTAGAATATGTAGCTAGCAGTGGGTATGGGGACACCCCTGCAAAGACACAATGTGAAGTGTAAGAGGTATAATTACATGAGCTCCTATGTGGACTTCACATTTTAGGGAAAAAAACATTGACATGTGGTACATGGATGGTGGAAGACTTTTGCAGTTTAATGTTTTCGACATTAACATTGAACTTGCATTTCTCCAGGATATGATTCGATGTGATGAGTATATGTTATTCACAATTCGAGCACATTTTTTGATATTCTGATCGGAAATACAAAGTATTTGGTATTTTAATAATATATATATATATATATATATATATATATATATATATATATATATATATATATATATCTTTGTGTATGTATGTATATGTGTGTGTATATATATGTATGTGTGTGTGTGTATAAATATATATATATATATATATATATATATATATATGTGTATATATATATATATATATATATATATATATGTGTGTGTGTGTGTGTGTGTATTTATATATATTTTTTTTTTTTTAAAGAAGTTTACGTGTCTTTCCTTCAAATTACCCAGTGTTCTAAACAGTGGTGTTTACTAACTCCAGTTTACCAAAATGTAAAAGCACAGTTCTTCTCAAAGTTGACTGCTCATTTTCTTTAGGTGGAACACTTTCTCTGTAGGATAGCCGTTTTTCTATTGCAGATTCATATCAGAGCTCCTGATGTTTTCATAAACAAGTTTTAGGCCTTCATAGGAATAAATTCACATACTCCTTTTGGCATTTTATTACACACTGACTTTTGGAATTACTTTTAATTTAGAAACTGTCTGGCTTGCATAAAGAAAGATTGCCAGACATATCAAATTGTGCTGCAACAGATGGGTGAGAGCTGCATAAATTATTTAATGCTGATCGCTAAAGTGGCAGATTCTATAACCTTGGACAATACCTGGCAGTACTGTATCAGAAAGTGATATTTTTACTGTTACATGATACCTTTTTCACTATTAGATCTCAGGTATCCTCTTTCTGTTACAAGTGGAGTGAAGGACTAGACTGTGCCAAACTGTCCTGCACTGAAATGACCCCTTTGTCATTCTGCAAAACTTTTTCACCTGGATATAACTTAAGATTGCTTCAGATTTTCCATTCATACATCAGTAAAAAGCATTTTGAGTGTTTCACTGTGGCCTTATAAGAAGTGAAACAAGCTGCAGGTCCAAAATCTGCATCTTATGGTTATTGTCAGTGCTTAATGTGCCGTTAATTTGTTTATGGACATTTATAACTCATCAAATAATTTATTTGTTAACTGGATAAATTTGGTGGATCAAAGGCAGTGTTAAATGATATTAAGACCCCCCCCCCAGTATATTGGGACATTCTGAAAAAATAATAATTAGCTATAAGATACTTGTGCAACAAAAGGCATTTAGATTCCCGCATAGAACTGTCATGAACTGAGAATTGTATGAATCTGTTTTAGAAAATTATTTAACAGTGAACTGTGTCTGTGACAACATAACTTTCAGCTTGATACATGCAAAAAGGGCAGTCTGTGTGATTATTTTTTTTTTTTCTTGTGACTTGCACCCTTCTGTCAGCATGAGAATTTATGCAGTTCTCTATCACTCTTTGCCTTGTCCTCAACACAGATGTCATCATCCATTGCCTATTTTGGAACGTATATGTTTAGCCAGAAACCTGAACCGTGGGATACTTATAACACTTTTGTAATGTGTTTTAGTTTTAATCACAGCTATATCCATCTGTCCACACAGTGCTGTGGCTTCCTGAATTATGACTTGTGGGTCTTGTTTTTCAGAAAATAAAACTTCCATCATCAGGTAAACTGCTTTTGTTTATAGTAGACTCATGTGTAACCCTTGATCCTTGTGTAAAACTAAGAGATGAGGGAATTTTACATCTAGCAAAAAATGTATTAGTCAAATGACTAGATTGGAAGTGTTTAAGACGTTAGTATTTTTGGAGTGACCTCCATAATCATAATACGATTATGCTTTGTGTTCTTTTTCAGTAGATGGTACTTTTGTACAGGGAAGACAGTTTGTCTGCACTCATTGTGACAGTGCCTGCAGGGTTTTAAAGTACACAGGGAAAACAAGGATTCTTGAGGTATTGTTCCACAGAAAGGATGGTGGACATCTGGACCAGCCTTTATGAAGAAGTAGTGGACTCAGGACAGTGACTAAATTCCAGAATGTACACGACAGGCATAATGCCATCCTTAAGTAGGACTGAGGTGGGAAGTACACTGATGCAGCTTACCCAGTAAATTATGGTGTCGGTAGCCATAGTCATTGCCTGTGTATCAATGGTTGCCATTCATTTTATCAAACATTTATTTGTTTTGACAAAGTAAACTTCAGGTTCTTTCGTGCAAACATTCATTTTAGTAAACATCCAGTCTGAAGTTGTTTTCATTTGATCTTCAACCTGTAGGTTCCTGGATCCATATTGGATTCGACTTGGCCACATATCCAGCATTGATCCAAGCTCCTCCCCTTACCCATAATGCTGCTGTCTCCTTCCTCCCTTCAGATCTCATTTGCCACCTGTAATGTCCACATTGTGATCTGACCTCTCTGCATAAAAAGTTGTGGTAAATGTTGTTTTTGGGTTTAAATCTTCTCTTTCCTCTCTGTTTTTTCTTATCTACTTTCTACCTCCCCTCAGCATTTCCGTCGGTTAAAAAAAAAAAAACCTCTCTCTCTCCCTTTCCTTTCCTTGTGTGTGTGGTTTGAGTGATAGTGAGTGTGCTGGGCCTGAGGTCAGGATATGACTGACACTCCCGAACCCAGCTTCAGAAAGTATACAGAGTGTGGCCATAAGCTCCCCCAGCCAATGGCCACACTCTGTGCATAGTGTGTTTTGGGACAGCCCATCTCCAGACCTCCTGTTCCATCTGTGCCAGGTTTAATCCTTGGGCACTTAAGGACAGGAAGGACAAATTAATCCTCAAGTACCTGTGCTGCCGGCTTCTGCCCCTGCGTCTGCCCCTGCCTCCTCCCCGGCCTTTGGGACTCAAATTCCCACCAAGAGGCCTGGGTATGGGGACAAATTTGCTAAAAACGGTAGGCCAAGGAAGTGATCCCTGGATTGCTCGGCTTCAGCTGGGCCCCCACCTAAAGTTAGGTTGGCTTCGAGACCATATTTCCCCCAGCTCCATTCTCCTTGGTACTTCCCAGAGCCAGAGGGGAGCCCTGGATCCAATCGCCGGCTCAGGCTTCTCCTCAGCCCCTCCATGCCAGTGTTGGTTGCCTCCTTCTCCCGCTCCACCTGGAGCCTTAGCGAAGCAGAGATGAATAGGATGATGCAGAAGTTCATCAGCACCCAGATTCAGATTGGAGTCTTGCCTGTCCCCTCTCCCTCCGGAGCGGGGACCATGCAGCACTTTTTCACCCTGATTACTCCTTCTCCAATCCTGCCTTTGGTTTAGGAGCCCTTGGATCCGAGGACTGTCTGTGTCGAGGGGTCGGCGCCGATGGTACCTTGTAAATCTATGCCAGTTATGACCTTGAACAGGTCGGATCTGACTCTCTCGGATCCAAAAAGCTCTCTGAGCTGTAGCCTCAGAGTCAGATCCGAGGAGTTGTTGTCTGCTCCGAGTGTGTCTGAGTGCAGCCTTCCTCTCAGTAACTCGGTGCCTGGAGGCTCAGGTCTGACTCGCCCATCAGGTCAGAGGGTGATGACTCCTATTGTCCTTTCTCAGGATGTCCGTTCCTGTTCAGCTTTCGATGTGGAGAAGAAGGTTTTCTCGGTTTCCTTGAGACCTTTGACCATCTTGTCCTCGGACTCCGCCCCGACTCCCTCTGTTTCTGGTATGGTTCTGGCCATCCTGCAATCTCAGGGACAGCCTGCCGCCACTTTGCCTCAGGAAGCTTCCGCTTGGGAGCAGCAAGACATTGGCGAGTCCTCCCCAGAGATCCCCACTGAGGAGATCCCTCGCAAAAGTACTTGCAAAAGCAGGCACTTAGACTACCCACCGGAGTCTCACTGAAGACACTGATTTGGAGGAAGGAGAATGTCGTCCCCCCCCCGTCACCCCCTGAGGATGCCTCCTTCGGAGACATCATAGGACTGCTTTTCCAGTGATGGGGGGGGGGTGGTCTGCCCAGAAACCTACCTCGGATGAATCTGTGTTGCTCGAGGCATTTGGCTCAGGGCCCTCTACTTCCTGGGTGTGTACTCTCACAGATCCTTTAGTGGATGTCATTACACTCCAGCTCTGTCAGTTTTCAGTACCTTTCAAAGATGTAATTTACCAATCCCCCATATGACGGTACTTCCCTGTTTGGGAAGTCTGTACATGAGACTCTAGCTCAGAGTGAGAAGGACAGGAAGACTCTGTCTGCCTTCAGGATCTGCTTCTCGGCCCCTCAGTGATCCTTCTCTAGGAATCAGCAAAGGACCAAGAAGATGTGGTTTCAGAAATCTCAGAGTTTTCCCTGAGATGCTCAGGGCTCGCCTTCCCCCAGGGCAGAGGGGGATTTGATAGACATTGTGCTAGAGGCAGAGGGGGAGCCGAGAAATTACTGGTCTTAACAAACTTTCTCGGACAGACCCTCTCAGCAACCCTGAAGGGTTGCCTGACTGCTTGTCTCTGGTGGTAGAAGGGGACCATCTCTCATTGCACCTAACCGGAGTGCGAGTCCATCACAAGTGATCGTTGGGTGTTAAAAATTATATCCATAGGCTATTCATTCCTCTTCATCAAGCCACCTCCACCACCCAGACACCTCCCAGACATTCCACCCATGCACAGGGAAAATGCAGCACTGGAAATTGCAAAGCTGGTAAGAAATAGAGTCATCCAACCAGTCCCCATAGACCACGCTGGATCAGGTATTTATTCCAGGTTCTTTTTGGTGCCAAAGAAAACAGGGGACCAAGATCCAGTTTGTATCTATTCACCTTGAACCTGTCTGTAGCCAAGGTGAAATTCCAGATGGTCACTCTTCATTCTATCCTGCCCTTCCTGCAGGAGAATGATTGGATGTGCTTGATCGACCTCCAGTATGTGTACTATCTTATCAAGATGGACAGATGCTCCCGGAGGTTTCTCTGCTTCCAGCCAGGAGCCAGTCATTATCATTCCAGAGCACTCCCTTTGGTCTCATCACAGCCCCCAGGGTTTTTACCCAAGTGATGTCAGTAGTAGCGGCTCACCTGAGACTCCAGGGCATTCAGGTATTTCCCTACCTGGATGATGGCTCCTCACTGCCCTGTCCAGGCATGAACTTTGTCAAGTGAGGGATTCCTTTCTCCTTCTGGCTCAGAGGTTGGGCATTACAATCAATGTAAACAAATCATCTCTGAACCCTGTCCAAACCTTAGACTTCATTGAGGCACGATTAGACATGGTTCGAACCAAAGTGTTTCTTACTCCAGACAGAATATGCAGTCTGAAGCTACATGTCCTGTGCATTATTCAAACTCTGTGTGCGACAGTGGAAATTGTATTAAGGGCGTTGGGCTCCATGTCGGCCATGATCAGTCTCGTGCCCTTGGCGCATCTTCACACGTGAATCCTTCAGTGGACCCTGTCAGTACAGTGGTCTCTGTTAGACCTTCCGTTGACTCACCCTGTCCGAATCTCTTGAGTGTGCAGGGAACTCCCTTCAGTGGAGGATTCATTCCTCGGATCTGGTTTGGGGACGTCTCTGTCCCCCACCTTTTCCCACGGCCATGGTGACTATGGATGCCTCCCAGCCTGGCTGGGGGGGGCACTGCTTGGGAAGGACAGTCCAAGGCATGTGGTCTCCCTACGAGACCAATTTGCATGTCAACGTCCTGGAGATGAGGGCGGTGCTTCTAACATTGCAGGCTGCCCATGCCCATCTCCCTTCAGGTTGATGTACCAGACCATGGACAAACAAGGGGGAACCAGATCATATCCCCTGTGTTGCGAGGCCATGAAAGTATGGGAATGGGAGATCTCCACCGACTGTTTTCTGGTGGCAACACACATTCCAGGGAGATCCAACATTCTAGCGGGCAGGCTCAGCAGATCCATTCTGATGCCTCACAAGTGGTCTCTGAACCCCTCAGTAGCAGAACAGATCTTTCACAAGTGGAGTTAGCCTTGCTGCAATCTATTCGCCTCTCTGTCCAATGCAAAATGCAGTGAGTTCTTCGCTCTGAACCCTCCTCAAGGGGAAGCCCCCAGAGATGCTCTGATTTATGCTTGGCCCCTCCGGTTTTCTGTATGCTTATCCTCCTCTTCCCTTAATATCAAAATTTCTTCAGAAAGCTTGCAGGCTGGGGAGCTTGGTTATCCTCATTGCCCCATTCTGGCCTTGCCAGGTCTGGTTTCCCTCTTTGAGGTCTCATCTGGTGGCTGACACTATGGACATTGGATCCAGTTCCAGATCTCATATCTCATCCCTCAGGGATTCCCCATCCAGACCTGGATAGTCTAAAGCTCACTGCTTGGCTGCTTCAGTTCCCATGATAGTAAGGACTCCCAAATTATCTTCTCCCATGAAAAGAATTCTAGTGACAGCTCATAAGTCTTCCACCAGAAAAGTGTACTCCAGCAAATGGAAATGTTTTTGTATCTGTGCCTCTCGGCTTGCATTAGATCCTTTCACAGCTCCAGTTCCTGCAGTGTTGGAATTTTTATTGGGAATTTTTCAACAAGGTGCTAGCTTTTCTACTGTGAAAGTTCAACTTGCAGAAATTTCTAATTATCATGTGGGGGTTACTATAGCTTCCTTAGCATCTTCAAAGCTTTGTAAGGCCTTCCTCAAAAGTACCTTTCTTCTTCGTCCCCCAATAAAGGACCCTACACAACTGCGGGATCTTGCCCTAGTACTTCAAGCCTTAGTCTCACCTCCCTTTCAACCTGCAGCTTCATTGGATATACAGTTTCTCTCCTGGAAGACTGCCTTTCTGGTTGCCATTACTTCTGCTAGGAGAGTTTCGGAACTTCAAGCTCTATCGATCAAAGCTCCTTATATGATTTTTCATAAGGACAGGTTGTATTTGCATACTAATCCATCTTTTCTACCTAAAGTAGCTTCAGAGACAAATATTAACCAGCTAATCAAACTCCTGGTCTTTTTTCCAAATTTTCAAAACAAGGGGAAATACAAATTGCATTTACTAGACATGCACAGGCAGTTATGTTCCTACTTGCACAGGACAAAAACCTTTTGTAAATATGACCAACTTTTCATTTCTTACTCCAAACCACTTTCTAAAGTTACCATTGCCCATTGGATTTCTCACTGTATTATTCAGGCGTATTCAGCCAGGGGGATTTCCCAACCAAGTCAGGTGAAAGCACATTCCACCAGGTCTATGGCCATGTCAGCAGCTTTTTGGTCCAGAGTTTTATTAGATGATATTTGTTCTGTGGCCACTTGGTCCTCATCCCATACTTTCATCTCACATTCTAAATTGGACATTGTATCCAGGAATAGGGCATCCTTTGGCTCCACCGTGCTCTGGAATATCCTTCCATGAGAGCCTCCCAGATGTCTGGTAGCTGGGGAATCTGTCCCACAGGTTAAAGATCAAATGAAGACAACTACTTCAGATAAAGAAGTTATGTACTCACCATAACATTCCTTCTGAGTAATTGTTCTTCATTTGTCTTCAACCATCCCTCCCTCCTTTCCCCGGCCTTGTGTGAGCTGCTGGTGCCTCCTAAGAATAATGGTCACTGCATAGGGTGTCTTTTATCCCTGTTGTTTTCTGGTACGGACTAGTCTCTGTTGGGTCGGGTGATGGTACTGGATTGGGCAGAAAACTTGATCTCAAAGGAGGAAGGAGACAGGAGTATTATGAGTAAGGAGAGGAGCTTTGAGCTTGGATCAGATGCTGGATATGTGACCGAGTCGGATCCAGGAACCCACAGGTTGAAGACAAATGTAGAACAACTACTCTGATGGAATGTTACGGTGAGTATATAACTTTTTTTTTTTTGTGTGTGTATGTGTGTCTATTTTGCAAAAAGAGTTGTCCAGGTTTGTATTAGTGGTGTGAATATTTGCAGGTTATGGTTAGAGTATCAGCTAGATAAAGGGATAGGCTTAAGTCTTTGTGCAAGGGTTTCCAGTTAGAGGAAGGTGAGGGGATAGATTTAGTGGTGTGTGTATTTACATGAAGTAGGTGTCTGAGCTATCGTGTAGTGGTACGAAATTAGTTTTTCTAAATTTACTAAGGTGGGGCACCCCCCCACCCATATTAGTAGTGCATGCTTAACCCTAGCTCTAGTCCTATCCCTGAACCTCTCTTTAAAAAAACTCTCTAACACTGCCACTAATCAGACAAATTAGGTTTGAGTGCTGTGTTATGGTTTAGAGATTGCAAAAGGAAATTTTCTTTTTGAAATCTGTTGTATGCTGTGTGTTTAGTTTTTGGTTATATTAATGTTAAAAATGTTAAAATACATAAAATCAACAAAAACATTTTGAATGTTCATGATATAATTGTATAAATGGAGGTGGATAATGCAACGTATGTGTGACAATGGGAAAGGGGCTATTTGAGATACTTGTATCACAAAAGGGGTTGTGGAAATGTACAGTGCATTTCCTGGGGCATTGACAGAGTATAACCTACAAGAGCGGTTCAGTACTGCCTGAGACAGAATAAGGTAGGGATAAATCAAGGACAGTGGTCTAGCCGCAAAATTCAGAGAATCTGAATAGACTTCAGGATGTTCATCGTGTTTCACTTTTGCAGTCATTACACTTGGGTTATCCTGCTGGCAGGCTACACACAGTCGGCCTGAATTCCAAAGTCCTGGGCCGGCATCGGTTGCTGTCGCCTCTTCCCTGACGTCAGTGCGCTGGGGTGTATAAGATGCAGCCGACGCCATTTTCTTCAGTCTTTTTTGCCGCGGGGTGCCCGAAGCAAAAGCAGTTCGCAAGTGCCGGTCAGCCGACTCCTGAGATATTCAAATTCGAATTTGAGGTCCGAAGTCTTCATTAAAGCTAAGTACTTCATTGGGGAAACTTTTTTCTTGCTCCAGACCGATGTCAGAAAAAGTTAACAATTGTATTTCTTGTGGGAAGCAAATACCTCATAAGGATTTTCACTCTTACAGTATTCCTTGCCTAGGCCCTGACCACGATGTTGCTTGTTGTCGGTTTTGTGCTGGATTTAACCAACGCACTGTTAAGCGTCGGTACGATTTTGCCTTTCATTACTTTGGCCACAGGTTCAATTATACAATGCCGGCAGAACAGCCGGCCAGAGTCTATAAAAAATGCAAGGATAAAGACAAGGACAAGCATCCAAGGTCCAAAACCGACGATGAGGCTTCCTCTAAGCTAGTCGTCGGTTCGCCGGTTCTCAGTGAGGCGCTTTCGCAGCCCCTGACATCCCACATGAGCCACATGCCGCTTCCGACTCCCATGTGGAGCCGACTGGGCCTCTGGAAACTCAAGGTATTGGATCCTCGGAAACTAAACCCTCAGATGGGTCCAGAGCTGCTGTGCAGGCATCGGCTTCTGAGGGTGTTTTCAGACCTACACAGTTATATGTAACAAAGCCAAAGACTAAAGCAGCTCTAAAGACAAAGAAACAAGTACAGCATTCTCCAGGACAGACTTCCATGCCTAAAAAACAGATGCTCAAAATGGCCGAAGACCTTGTTACTTTGATCAGGGGTTCCCATCCCCCTCCTGATAAGAGGCCTAGGCAAGAGACAGACTATGAATCTTCAGATCAGGTTTCCATTTCTTCTGATTCCTCCACTGATCAGGAATACTCTCTTCCCAGAGAGCCAGAATTATTCACAATCCAAGAAAAGGCTCAGAGATTTTCTTTTACTTCCTCAGCACAGGCCCCTTGCTATTCCTCCTGTACTGGACATTGTAGATGATGTTTTTTCAGAGTCTGGCCTGTCTCCAGACTCTATACCCCCAGCAGCCGTTAAGCCAGACAGGTACTACAGGGTTCCAGACTCTCATAAATTTCTATATAAAAACCCTGCTGCTGACCCAGAAACTATCTCTCAGGGTCCCAAAGGGGTCAAGGCTTCCACTGCAAAAAAAACCCTGTTCCCTCTGATAGGGATTCTAGAGCACTGGACAGATGGAGGAAAAAAGTTTACACTTCTGCTACCTTGGCTGTAAGGGCTTTAAATTGTCAGTTTCATATGCTTAAATATCAGCAACACTTACTGTCACTGTTAAAACAGAAAATGTTGACAATTTCTGAATGTGTTGAAAACAAGGAAATGCAGGAATTATTGCATGCAGCTGAACAGGTGGGAAAACATACTTTGCAATTGATTCTTTGGAGGCCTCTTGTAGGGCCGCTGTAACGGGTTCTGTTATTGGGAGGCATGCTTGGTTAAAGGAACAGAATCTGCCTGATCATGTTAAAGCAAAATTATTAGATGCTGCATTACAGCATGATACTTTGTTTGGTGTTAAGGCAGAAGAGGTGTTGAAGAAAATGGAGGATAAAGCGAAATCTATGCAGACAGTTAAGGATGTCTTACAGGTACAACCACCCAGATTTAGCAGGAACTGGCCTTCAAAAAAAATAAATAAATAAAAATAAAGAAATTGGTCCTTTCCAGTGTCAGATAGGCCACAAAGAGGCAGATACAGGTGCCCTAGAGGCAGATCCCAGCCCCAAGGCTCATACAGGCCTAAACAATGGGGTGCTTCTACCTCCAAAAATGGAGAAGACAAATCTCAACCTTATAGGAAACAGACCCCAATGACTTTCCCCTACCAGTACGAAGCACTTATCTTTTGGATGCTCACTTAGGGGGGAAAACTAGCACTTTATTGACAAAACTGGCACATGATCACCCAGGACAAATGGGTCTTGAATATAGTGCCTCAGGGTTACAGGTTCCACTTTCACACCCTGCCAAAGGCAAAAGGCATGCCAGACCTGCCAAACAAATTAATGGGCAGAGGCACAAAAGCTAGTTTCATCCCTCATGGACAAGAGGACCATTCAGTGAGTACCACTACAGGAGCAGGGACAAGGATTTTACTCACGTCTTTTCTTGGTACCCAGAAAGGACAAAGCCTGGAGACCAATACTGGACCTGTCTATTCTAAACACTTTTCTGGACGTTCCAAAATTCACAATGTTGACTCTGCAGTAGCTTCTGTCCATGCTGGACAAAAAGGCTTGGCTTGTAACCTTGGATTTAAAGGAGGCATACCTGCATGTCCCAATCAGACAGTCTTGCAGAAGATACCTCAGATTCATAGTTGGCTCAATGCACTACCAATTCTCTGCACTGCCCTTTGGCTTATCTACTGCACCCAGGGTCTTCACAAAATGCCTGACACCAGTAATTGCTTTTTGCAGACAAAAAGGAATTCAAATATATCCCTACTTGGACGACTGCCTTATTCAAGCAGAGAACAAGGACATTCTACTAAATCATCTGGCGTTTGTAAAAAGATTGCTAATTTGCCTGGGGTACACAGTAAACGAAAAGAAATCAAAACTAGTACCCTCTCAAGAGATAATATTCCTGGGTGCAAGCTTAAATACAACTGCCCAGATGGCCTATCTCACGCCAGACAAGCAAAGGCAACTGAAAAATTCTGCAGGCTTTGGGCTTCATGGCATCCTGCATTCTGTTAATTCCATATGCAAGACTGCATATGAGGAAGCTTCAGTGGTATCTAAAAAGTGTTTGGACTCAACATTGCCACAGCCTGGAAAAACTTACTACCCTCATTCCCTGCCTGCAGCAGGAGTTTCGATGGTGGGCACAGGCCTGTCACCACAAGGGACAGCCTTTCACTTTACCCACTGCCAGGCAGACAATAACAACAGATGCATCAGATTACGCCTGGGGGGCCCACATGGCAGGAAAATGTATACAGGGCACCTTGCCCACGAGCCAAATGCATCTTCATATCAATCTAAAAGAAATGCTGGCTGTCCAGAATGCCCTGACAGCTTTCAAGGATCTACTTCATCCAGGGCAACTACTGATAAAGATGGACAATACTACAGTCATGTGGTACATAAACAAGCAGGGAGGCACGCATTCCTACCCCCTCTGCAGACAAGCCATGAATTTTTGGAACACCGCATTGACTTAAGAACACCTGCAAGCACAATTCCTGCCAGGAAAGACAAATACTCTGGCAGACGAACTAAGCAGAAACCTCATGGATCCTCACGAGTGGAAACTAGATCCACAAATTTTCAGCATAATAACAAGGAAATGGGGATGCCCAGACATAGATCTATTTGCCTCCCCTCACAATTGCCAACTACAGAGATTCTGTACAAGGACTTATCACAAGCTAGCATGGAAAGTGGATGCTCTATCATTCAGCTGGAAAAACCTTACAGTATATGCCTTTCCTCCACTACCTCTCCTCCCCAAGGTACTCGTAAAGGTCAGACAAGAGAAGCCAAAAGTTATCCTGATTGCCCCAGACTGGCCATGCCAGCACTGGTACCCAATCCTAAAGAGCTTGTCTCAAGGCCCAGCCTGGACATTACCTTAAATTCCTCATTTACTGACCCAACAAAGCAATCAGATACTGCACAGCCAACTCAGAACCCTAAATCTGGCTGCATGGTGGATAATGTAACCATTCAGGACACACCTCTCTTTAAAGCAGTTATGGATGTTATTCTGGAGGCCAGAAGGCCCAGCATCAGAAAATCATATGCAGAAAAGTGGAAGAGATTCTGTGCCTGGAACCAGGCACAAGGAATTGACATGCTTGTACCAAATATTCCTCAGATTTTACAATAACTAACTGAGATCCTGGACAAAGGCCTATCCTTTTCATCAATTAAGATCCATGCCTCTGCCATTTCAGCTCATTACAATACGGACCCGCCTGTTTCTTCACATCCACTACTAAGGCAGTACCTCAGAGGGGCCAAAAACATTAGACACCCAAGAAGAGAACCAATACCTGCATGGGACCTCAACTTTGTCTTGGAAAAGCTGACACTGCCTCCTTTTTTGCCAGCCAATACAGCCAAGATAAAATTCTTATCATGGAAAACAGCTCTGCTCCTAGCAATAACTTCAGCAAGAAGAGTCTCAGAGTTACAGGCATTAATGGCTGTGGAACCTTTTATCATTTTTCATCCGGACAGGGTTTCTCTAAGGACAAACCTAACATTTATGCCTAAGGTAGTATCCAGTGTGGCTCTTAATCAAACCATTCATTTGCCTACATTTTATCCAAATCCCCAGAATAAAGGGGAGAGACTTCTGCATTCTTTGAACATACACAGACAACTACGCTTCTACTTGGACAAAACTAAAGCTTTCAGAAAGTCTGAGCAACTTTTAGTGGCATATGCTGCAGGATCACAAGGAAAGGCCATCTCAAAGCAGACCATTTCAAAATGGATAGGACACTGCATTCATTTCTGCTATTCACAACATGGCAAATCAGTGCCTAAGGGCATTAGGCCACATTCGACCAGGGCAGCAGCCACCTCAGCAGCCTTCCTCAGAGGAGTACCAACCAAGGATATTTTGGAGGCTGCAACTTGGAGTTCAGTGCACACTTTTACAAAGCACTACCACTTGCCTCTTTACTCTAAATCCAGAGCAGGCTTTGCCACTGCAGTTCTGCAGGGCCTTATAGCCACTCCTTATTCTCTTTAGACCCAACCACCCAACCTCAGCTTTGGATTTCAACCCAAATGTAATGACTGCAACAGTGAAACACGATGAACATAGTACAGTTGTATACCTACCATAAATGTAGATGTTTGAGTGTATTCACTGTTGCAGTCCAGGTTACCCACCCACCATCCCCCTTTCTTTGCTGGGACTTATCTGTACTTCTCTATTCTATACAATCTATGTGGTGTATTTGCTTGTAGATGAAGGTAATGTTTATTTTAGTGCATGCTATTTATAAGCAATGTTTTTAGCCTACCCTTTTGGGGGCACCTGACATCTGGGGCAAGAAAAACTGAAGAAATTGGCGTCTGCTGCATCTTATATACCCCTGGCGCACTGACATCAGGGAAGAGGCGACAGCAACCGACGCCGGACCAGGACTTTGGAATTCAGGCCGACTGCGGGTAGCCTGAAAGCAGGATAACCCAAGTGTAATGACTGCAACAGTGAATACACTCGAACATCTACATTTATGGTAGGTACACAACTGTACTTTTTCTTCTGTGGGTATCTTTATATCAAACATTTTCATTTGATAATTTGTGAGGTAGTTCCCAAGTTGTTGTTTACGGTCATTGAGGATGAAATCTGCCACAATATCCTTCCCAGTAGGCATTAATGGCTAACAAGCCAAAGGCATGGTAAAGACCTGAGCTAAAGGTCTATTGATGAGATTCTCATGATTTCAACTACTTGGAGTCCATTCTGCACTGGGATTATGAACAGAGTAACCAGCAGATTCCTGGCCGGACTGATCTTTATCGGATGAATGGGTCAGTACTGTTTCTGATGGCAAGAAAAAGAAACACTAGGTAATGTTATGGTGGAAAACTAAGGTAAAAAATATTGAAAACTGGACTGGTATGTGGTATAAGTTGGTAGAGAGTTGACTATGACCCATATGAGTTTGGTTCTGATAGCTGACTTCTACACTGGGGAAGGTAGCAGGGCAGGGAGGAGAGTAAGGAACCAGAGGCAGTTCAGCCATCCTTGGATTGGGGGGTTATGTGCCCTTTACCTTGTAGATGGCCAGAGTGGACTTGGGCACAGGGTTCAGTAGAAAGCACTTTGTCCACAAAGGAGTGCACAGCACTGTAACCTAGAGAATGAGTGACTGGATATATGAGCTTGCATAGTATAGCTGGGACATTGGAATGTGCTTGCTGGTCGGCAGGGGAGTAAGGTTTATCCTGACTCAGTCATAGGTAATGGCCAGTCAGACTGCAACCTAGAATTCTTTCCAGATGAGCAAAATTGTGATGGCTGTATGTTCAGGCTGGCGATGGCCAAAACAAACTGTCTTAAGCTTTGTCTACACCACCAGGACATTTTTCTACCTGAAAAAGTTGCTTAAGTTCAAGAGGACAGACAAGTTGTTTTCCTCCACTGCTCCTGCTGTGGAAGCGCTATGCCTAATCAAACCCTGTCAACAACTCAACAGGTTACATCCTTAAGTTCTAAACCTGCATAACTAAAGCCTTTCAGTATATTTTATTGTCAGAAAACAGACCACCACTGTTATCACCTTCTCTAAAGTCAACACTCTGCACATTGATCTTCAAAGCCATTTTATGTTGGCCACACTGATCCATCAACTTTTAAACCTTCTCCATTGACTGCTAGTATAAACTCACACACAGAACCAAACTAGGTCACATCTGAGTTCTATCCTTTTGTGATCTTCACCTGTAATCACCCTGTATCACTTAACTTGTACACTCAAAGCCTTCTGCATTGCAGTCCTCAGACTATAAAACTCTGTACCACCACATATTATGATTTACCTTAACTCGCTCACCTGCTTCAGTTTTGTGGGTAGTATGCACAAGGTCATATATGTGTGTAACTTTCACAGCGTGGGGAACATTAAATAATTTCACTCTACACCTTTTTATACCTGTTGTATTTTTAGTTTGAGCCATCTATGTCATAACTACTGGTTACAGCACAGCTTACTTTACAACACTTTGTTTCATTTTAATTGTTGGTTAACTGTGCCTGATCCATCTCTATATAAATATTTAACTTGAATAGACATTCTGCAATTATGTTATATTTGTACCAGTAATTGTCTAATTCAATCTTCAGTCTATTTTAGCTCTCACTGTCAGTGACGTACTATTGATAGGGCCCTTAGAAGGAGTTCACCTGGGGTGCAGACAGTAAAGGGGTGCTTTTTAAATAGTTTCCCTTTCAGTTTCATTGATTCTTTCCTGTTTTATTAGTTTTACGAGTTTGAAACCTGAAATGTTTAATATAAATTTTGTGTATGTGTGCATGCCTGAAATGTGCAGTAGGACTGGAGAAAAATTCTGTGACCATTGTTTTCAACAGAAGGATGCCTGTGAGAAGCACATGCTGTTTTTTTGTAAATTAGTGCAAACAGTTTGTAGACAAATTAGTGACAGTGTTTTAATGTATCTGTTTAAGTCAATGATTTATGAGGGTATTGTGGACTGCCAGATTGAAACTGAAATTGAAGTAGTCCAGATATGTCTTTACTTTGTTTTTTAGATTTCCACACACTTTGAATATGAGTTTGAACAACATTCAAACAGCAAGTTAGTTAAAATTACTGTAACTTTCTGAATTATGACAGGTTAGGTTGTATAAAGCTGATCATGCCTGCTTGTGCCCATATTTTGCAGGTGTCCATATAGAACATATAGTAAAAGAAATTGATCACGGAGTATGTTTCCCTCATAGGGGGAAGTAGAGACCAGGTAGTGGCAGGTTTTGGTTTTAAAAAGTTGCTATACTGTGACAGATTGAATTGGATAATGTTTTCTCTTTTTATTATTCATATATATGTGCACACACATGTGTAGGTACGTATGTGTGTGTGTATACACACACATTTATACAGAGAGAGAGAGAGAGAGTGAATACTTACAAGCTAGAAAGTACATTTACACTTTATGTACAATGTTTTGCATCTTGTGATGAAACTTTGTTATGTAGAATTACTCACAGCATATTAACTGATCAAATATTTGTGTACGAGAGATTTAAGACCCCTTGACAATGTACGTAGATCCTGTGCATTGGGTACTTATCCTCCCACCATAGCTATTTAGCTGTTCTCTCCACCCAGCAGCATTGGACAGATTTTCCTGTTTAGATGGCAAATGTATTATTATGATCTGATGTGTTCTTTTCATCCACCACAACCTGTGGGTTAACAGATCCAGTCGGATCCATGGCCGGCACTTTAGAATCTTCAACTCCAAAGCCCCACCTCCTCTTCCATAACGCTCTATACACCTAAACCTCCTCAGGTCTCGTTTGCCACTCTTTAGGGTCAGACATGTTCTCTGAAGCTCCCATTATCATAAGTGATATTTGCTTCTTTTGCTATTACAGCTTTCTAGTAGTTTGCCTCCTCTTCCAAGATATAATAGTCGATGGTTGTTAGTCTTAAACAACTAGAATAATTCTTCTTTCTGTCGTCAGCTAGTGTCTGCATGTGAGCTCTGCTACTGATCTTGATTTCCTTCCCTGATAGCAAATGTTCAGTTTAGCTCTTCCTACTATCTGGGCTTGCCTTAAACAAGTGTTTTGTCATTAAAATACTTTCCTTACATATATATATATATCTATGTATATCCATCTATCTGTGTGTGTGTGTGTGTGTGTGTGTGTGTGTGTGTATATATATATATATATATATATATATATATATATATATATATATATATGTATATGTACACACACACACACATATATATATATATATATATATATATATATATGTATATATATATATATGTATATATATATATGTATATGTATATATATTATTTATTTATTTATTTATTTCCAGTTTGATAACCGGGGAAGTCCACTGGGCCCGAAAGCCCGTTTTCAGTGGAGGCCGGGAGAAAACTCCATGATAATACATTACACACAAAAACAGCAGAACAGATCTAAACTAATACACACAAAAACACACTCTGTTCTAATAGCATAATACTTTAACAATTTCCAAACAAGAATGAGGTGCATTGGGCACTATACATAAGAAAAAGATATATTAGTGCAACTGTGAATGTTAGTAAAGTAGGAAAGGAAAGGAAATTATAGATAGAGTTTGAATGCAAGAGCAGGGATGCATGGGAGAAACGAATAAGAAGCAAAGAAATTAAAGGAGAGGTGTCAGAAGAGGATAGAAAAAGAACAGATAACTAATGTTCAAACACACACACACATATATATATATATGTATATGCACACACACACACACACACACACACACACACACACACACACACACACACACACATATATATATATATATATATATATATATATATATACACACATACACACACACACACACACACACACACACACACACACACGTTTTTGTGTGTCTTTGTAGTTCATTGTGTGCTGTGCCTACTTTTGTGATAGATAAAATTTCAGGCTTCTGAAAGTGCTGCTGTTCAGCCATAAATTGCTCCATCCAAGATTCACTTGATTCTGTTGTTTATTGCCTGGGTGTGACCCACCTGGCTGCTGATTAACAGGCTTGTGTTTCATTTGGGGACAGAGCGTTGGCCGACCACAGAGCCAAGCTAGTAATGAAGGGGATGCTTCCCTTCACCTTCCCCATCGAAGAGTCTGGTGGAGATCAGGGACAAATAAAGAAATGGGCAGAAATTAAAGAGAAAAGGAAAACAGTAAGGAGAAAGAAAAGGAGGCCAAGAAATGGCCTATTGATTCTTCATATTCTGTGGATGACGTGGCTGAAGGCTTCAAGACCCTCACTCTCCCTGGCTCAAGTTGTAGATCCAGTGATGGTGCCACATCGTTACTGATATGGTACCCTCCTCAGATTAGGTTGTGGTTGTGGTGATGTATCAGATCAATACCAGTCACCTCATTTATTGGCTCCGGTGTCAGAGCAACTTAGATCTCCACATCTAGACATCCCAAGCCCTTTCTATCTGTGGCACCTGGATTCTGATCAGCTCCATTCACTCTCTTTTTCTCCATCTCTCTGAATCTGGAGTAATCACTAGAAATCTCTCCTACCCATGTCTGGTCTTCCCTCTTTAGGATCCAAGAGGCAGAAATACCTGTGTACCAGTCTGATAAGATGGCTTTGATGGCTTCTTCTGCTAGTTCTGCAAGGGTCCACTATGGGTATCAAGGAATCTGATTTAGTCAAATTAATGCAAACCTTTCTAAAGGCCCAGATGGAAGTGGGGATCATTCCCTCCCCCTC
The DNA here is from genome assembly GCF_019279795.1 of Protopterus annectens. NCBI lineage: Eukaryota > Metazoa > Chordata > Ceratodontiformes > Protopteridae > Protopterus > Protopterus annectens. Next base: position 1,561,570,416 of record NC_056737.1, read on the forward strand.
AGCTTGCAGGGCAGTGAGAGTTGCTTTGCTCGCCATGTCACAAGTGGTTCCTACACTGTTCCACCATTGAGCAGCTGTGACTGTGGGTCAGATGTCCACCTGTGTTGCTTTTGCATCAGTGCCAACAGCTTGGCTTGCATCAGCACTTATTTCCATCTGAATGTATTTGAATCTGGTGCATTCAGAGCTGTCTGCATTCCAGAACCTTAGGGTTAGGGCTGGGAATCAGGAATCAAGGTAGATTCTGTGGTTGTTAGAGTTGTCCTTGCCCTTGGGTATGTTGACCTATGACAGCTCTGTGTCAGTACTATCTGGATCAGTAGCTGAAGTGGTGATTTCTCTTAAGTCTGTGGACCGAGGAGAGGGATCCTTCCCCACTCACCCTACTTAGCCTTCAGCATGACACCGTGGAAATGATTTTGTCTCAGTAGACAAGATCATCACATGTGGTGTCAGATCCTCTCATCATCCTGATGCTTTGGTTTCTCATTAATTAGTCCAATAGCAGCCTGCATTCAAATGTTTTGAGCAGTAAAAGACCAGGGCACCCCTACTTTTTCTCCCCTCTCCCCCTGGATTTTCCCCACAAGGAGGTACATAAGAAGAGTCAGTGTAAGAGGTAGCACTTGCATTTCCCCTGAGGAATGCCTGAAGAAAATTCTGACCTGGATGAGGGGGGGGGGGTTCCTTTGGTGATCTCCTGGAATTGATGAAGACAGCAGGGAGTTGGACCACCGAAGCCCCTTCCCTGGAAGAGTCAGTCTTTCTCAAAGCCTTTGCTACGGGTCCATCCATGTCCTTGGTGGTACCACCTCTGGATTCACTTATTGACCTTTTGTCCAGGAGGGCATGGAGAGCACCTGACATGGTGGAGAACAGTATTGCTCAACATAAGATTCTGGTTCTGCCTAAGGATAGGTCCTTTTGGAACAAGGGTGTCACTGTCAGTGGCGTTGTTGCAGCTATGATGAAAGAAATATCTGAAGTGAGTACATTGGTTAATTCCACAAACAGGGGCTCACAGTTATTGGACCAATTTGGGCAGTGCACACAGTGCTTCAGCCACCTTTGCTTGCATGCTGTGAAATATATGGCAGATTTAACTAGGCTTCAGACACTTAATTACTGAAGATACTAAGTCGGTGGCATCACAATCTTCTCTCAAGTCTTGTAAGACTCTAGAGACTCAGTTGGCCACCATGTTATCTATATCTAATGTTTTCATGCAACTCATCTCCAATACAAAGGATAATACAGCACACTGGGCAGACAAGCATTGCACTCTGCTGCCGTGCTTGGATGTGTTTAATTTTGCAGAAAACTGCAAGGCATTTTTCCATAATACCCTCTTTGATGATTCCACTTTATTTGATCCCAAAGTTAAGGACACATTGACTAGGAATGAGCAGATGGCAAGATTTTGGTTGCAGGTGGAGTTCACTTTTCTGCCCAGCAAAAGCTTTCTGTAGAAACCAAAGATTCTTTTCAGTGCACATTTTGGACCTAAGTAAATTAAATGTTTTCATATAACAGACTAAGTTCCAGATGGTGACCATGCAGTCCATTCTACCACTACTGAAAAAGGACAAATGCATGCACTTAGTGGACCTCAAAGATGCCTGCTATATCACACAGTTAGTCATTCCAGGAGGTTCCTGTGCTTCATGCTTAGAGCCACTCACTACCAATTTCAAGTACTGCCTTTTGGCCACACTGCAGCTCCATGAGTGTTCTCTGTATGTAAGGCAGTGATAGTTGCTTTGCTCAGGCTGCATGGATTCCAGGTCTTTCTATACTTGGATGACTGGCTCCTCACAGTGACTTTAGGGGCATCATTGATTCAGGCAAGAGACTTCTTGCTCCATCTGTGCTTCTCATTGGATAGTTTTCAGTTTCAACAAATCCAATCTGGAACTTGTTAAAACTCTAGAGTTTATTGGATACCATTTTAACACTACCAGTCAGATTGCCAGGCTTCTTCCCTTGAGATTGCTATCCCTATGACTTCAAGCCATTCAGTCCTTGTTACTTCAGGGGCCACCAACTTCTTTGGCTGTTCAACTTCATCTTCTCATTCTATTAGCCTTTGCAGTCTCTTTTGTTCCTCTAGCCAGGTTTTTCATGAGGGTTCTTCACATACCTCTCAACCGTGCCGCATTCCTCAGCATTTAATGGTTTTGAGGTCTAAATAAATGGGTGCCACAAATTTCCGATTAGCCCCTTTATTCCCCGGCCTTTTTACATTTTTCTTTCCCTCGGCAATTGTCCGCTGACATCATCACGTGCGCAATGACGTCAGTGTCACGAGCAGCCTGCCAGCCTGTCGGAATTTGGCTGAGGGGTGTGACTGGCTGACTCATTGGCTTTTGTTTATGTTTGGGCAGCAGCAATATGTGTCTCGGACTTCAGGTGCAGCACTATCCTAAAAGGTAAGTGGAGAGCTCTTCTTTTTTGATTTACAAATTACAGAGCAGACTGACTGTGTCTGAGTCAGTCAGTTAGTGTTAGTTTAGAGATGGTTGGGTCAGGACTCGAGTAGGACTACACAGGCTACACAGGAGTGGCAGGAAGTAGCAACAGATCTAACAGTGTTTTTTTTTTAATTAGAAGTTTGAGATTTACAGTTAGAACTTAGTCAGTGATAGTGGGTGAAGCTACTCCATCCCCAAGCAAGCCGTAACCCAGTCCCGTAACGTGCTCATTTCAGGCTTCAGACTTCAGTTATTAACACTTACATTACATACATGCATGTGCTTATATAGTTCAGACAGACAATGTATTATGACTTAGTTTGTTGCTTCACAGTGCAAATGACTACCAGAAAATTAAAAAAACAAAATCACAATACTTGCGCATTACTGCTGATATATGTTGCTCCTTACCATTTTATTAATGATGTGTCCATTTGTAAGAGCAGAATGTTTAGCTTCTCCCAAATGTCTTTTCAAATCAGACTGATGCTTGTTTTAAAACAAAAGGAAATTAAGTAAACAAGACCATGAGAGTGAAAAACAGGTGTTATAATCATTCAGTGACTGTTTAAGAGTATAGAAAGTGCTTGGAATGATTCAAAAAATTGAGTAGCAGTTATATTTTATTGATAGTCTGAGAAATGGAGTACATTAACATTCCAGTAATAAGTAATTAAAAAGCATGAATATTTCAGTAGTTGTGATGAACTGATATGTGATGCATGCTGTTATCTAGGTGATGGTGTAAATTAAATACTGCACACAGTGGGGAATAGTAAACTTTAGCCTTGCAAAGCATGAATTACTGCAGAATATTCTCATAATAGTGTCAACACATCAATCTTTATTTTCCACTGTAGCTATATTATTTTATTTTTTTGTCTTTAATATTTACTTGAAAACAAAATGAGCTTGGAGAAGAGTGCCTCAGAAACCTAATTAGTTTTTTATCTAAGCTGCTTTAGAGAGAGAAAAAATAATCAAAAGTTGCAGACTGAGGTAGGAAGTGTTTAGCTCTGCTGTGGCTAGCTGATGCTATTGCTAATGCGCGGTCATGTTTAACAATGAGTGAATTTGATTTATGCATAGCTTCAGTGAGACAAAGTTTTAAAACATATGAATGTAACTTCTCTTCAAACTTTTCAAACCACTGAAGATATAAACAAGCATGCTTCGATGGCTACTGATTATCTGTTAAGCCTGTTCGCAGTGATCCCTTTTCAGTTGCCTCCCCCAAATTTCTTCCATCTGTTGTCCACATATACCATAACTCTTTTTTTTTTTTTTTTTTCAAAACAGGTTTATTGTTTTAACATACAAGAGAAATATCATAACAATTTTATACAAGTAATTAAAAATAGATATGATTATAACATTCAACAAAACAACTAAAGTATTTACAAAGACATCCACTACAATCAGATCAGTTAATTAAACTAAAATACCATGCTATTGAAATTAGGATTTTTTTAACAAATTCTCTAAATTATCCCATACAATATAATAAGATGTTTTCTAGTTGTTCTTGACCTAATTGTGTTTATTTCCATATGGCACACTAAATTCATAACATTTTTAAATTCATTGAACGAAGGAGGTGTATCTGAAATCCAATTTCTGGTTATTATTTTCCTAGCCACTGCTAGAATAGACCATAACAAGGGAAGCTTAACCTTTTAACACTTTGAGGTACAGGTGTGTTGAATAATATAAGAGATTTAGAAATAATGAAATTATCTGTAAAAAGAGCCTGCAAAAATTCATTAACTAACTTCCAGTATTCTTTCAATTTTATACAGTCATAAAACATATGAGCCCAGTCAGCATTAATTTCTACATTACATCTCTTACATAGATTATCTTTATTATTTATTTTATTCATCATCAAAGGTGTATAAAAAGATCTATGTAAAAATTTCCATGTATAAAGTCTCCAGACAATGGAAGACGTAGTTCTAGAGGCAGATTCCAATATATATTGTTTATCTTGTTGATTTGGTGGGTTCCCATTAATAGAAGTGAAATAATTCCAGTATGTATCTACACTGTAAAAAGTTTCTTGTCTGATAATTTTATGTATGTATGAAAGTTTACCTTTATCAGAAACTTTATGTTGTAAATTTAATATCAAGTAATCAATCAGTGTTGGAATAGATTCTTTAACTGTTATAGACATTAGATCTATTCTATCAATGAGATGTTGTCTAAAGGTCTGAACCTCTAACCAGCAAGTTTCTCTTAGATCAAATTCTTGTTTTAAGAAATCTAGATTTTTAACTTTATTATCAGATATCAACTGATACCAGTACTTTAGATCATTATCTATAGCTAAATGAGTTCCTTCAGAAGTAGATGACAAAAGCATACCCTGAGTATACATTACAGGGAATATAATAAAATTCCATTCCCTATACTTAGGGTGCATGGATATAAAGTTACGATAGCTAATAATAATGTTTAATGGGTAACAAACCATATGTTTAAGTGTAATAGGTGAAGAACAAAATTCCTTTAGTAACCATAACATGGAGTTATTTACAATCATATTTTTATGTGTTAAGGAGATTTTCATGAAGTGCATACTAATTAGCTCCCAATAATCTTTCCATTTTGCGACATATGACTGATCTATTAATAAAGTAATAACTTTTACAATAGAAGAGATAGTATATAAATTAAAGTCTGGAAAAGAAATACCCCCTTGAGACCAGCTATTAGTATGTTTCTTTAATGCAATCCTAGGTCTATTAGGTGCCCATAGGAAATTTAACATTAGTGTATTCAGTTTCTTGATAATTATTTTTGTAGGTGGAAGTATTATTGATTGTATTAAGTATAAAATCTTGGGGAATATTATCATTTTAATAATTGTAAGTCTCTCCTCCATAGTAAAAAACATATTATTCCAGGTATTAAAAAGATTTTGTATATTAAGAAAACAGGTATTATAATTATTATATATAATAGATTTAAATATCTTTAGATTGTATTATACCTAAATAAGTTATCTGACCTGAATTGGGTACATATTTAGTAAAATCACTAATGAGAATATTTTTTCGTGTATATAATAGGTAGTATTTTAGTTTTTTCTTCATTGAATATTAAACCAGAAATACTTTTAAAATTCATCATTTTATCAAATAGAGACTGCATAGAAGAATTAGATCCTGCTGATGTAATTAGAACATCATCTGCAAAAAGTAGAATTTTGGATGTTGTATTTTCATCTATTTCAAAACCCTCTGTCAGTACTGTTTCTGATCAAATTAGCCCAAGGCTCCATTACTAAAGTGAATAATAGTGGAGAAAGTGGACATCCTTGTTTTGTACCTTTAAGAATGGGTATTTTTGTGAAACATATGTTCCTACCTTAATATAAGCCAACGTTCCTTTGTATAAATGCTCAATTAGATTTACAAATGCATTTGAGAAGTTTGTGCACTTCAGTAAGGTAAACAGATAGTCCCAACTTACTGAATCAAATGCTGAACTTATATCAAGACTAATAAGTGTTAAATCTTTCTTTTTCCTATTTGCAAAATCAATTAATGTTAAAGTTCTTCTTATATTATCAAAAGTATTTCTATTTACAATGAAGCCTGTCTGATCTATGTCTATAATGCCGGGAATGATGGTCTTCAATCTATCTGCAAAAATACTCATAAACATTTTATAATCAACATTAAGTAATGAGATGGGCCGATATGAAGTACATCTAGTTGGATCTTTATTAGGTTTTAAAATTGGCGAAATAAATGTATATTGCCAAGATGGGGGGGGTTATTAACTCAGTTTGGGCCAAAATAAAAACCTTATGTATTAATGAATATGTACTTTTAGAAAGGATTTTATATATCTCTGGTATAATACCATCATTACCCGATGCTTTGTTTGATTTAAGCTTATTTATTTGTGTAATAACCTCTGTATATGAAATACTTTTGTCCAATAGTTTAATCTGTTGTTTATTAAGCTTTTTATTCATGTTTGTGGTTATAAACTCCTTTATTTTATCTTTAGGTTCCATGTTAATGTTATTATTGTTAATATTGTGAAAGTGATTTCTAAATTCATCTAGTATTTCTGGTAGACTAGAAGCATTCTTCTTTTTCCTTAGAGAAAAGATTTCTTTGATATGGTTTTGTTTATTCAACCTTTTTGTTTTATTTTTAAGTCTATGTAAGTATTTGGGGCTTATTGAGTAAGACAAAAACTTGTATTTCTCTAGAGTTATTTTAACTTTATGAGTTAAAATTTCTTTGTATTTCTCATTTAGTTTGTTTATTTCTTCAATGACTTTCTTATCCATAATATTTTCTTTATTATTATGTTTATAAGAGTCTAATTTACTTTGAATATCTAACAATTCCTTATCCCAAGATTTCATTTTATTATTATACCATCTTATACTTTGTCCATATAGATATGATTTAAAGGCATCCCAAACATAGACAATGGAGACTTCAGGAGTATTATTTATGTCTAGAAAATGTTGTACTTCTGAAAGTATATATTCTTTATAGTCTTTTAGTTGAGTTAAGTATGCTGGTATCCTTTTGATCTGAACATTATGAGTATTTTTTATCATGAATTCAAAAACAATTGAATTATGATCAGATATAGGACATGAAATGATTTTGGAATTAATTAAATCTGTTGCCATCTGGTTAGAAATAAAGACCCTATCTATTTTTGAATAAGTTTTGTATCTGTTAGAAAAAAAGGTGTATGGTAATGATTTTGAATCTATCTGATTATTAATATCATTCAAATGATAAGAATTAGCAAAATCATTTAAATGTTTTGCATTAGATGTAATTCTTCTTTTTCCTATAATGGTAGTATCACTTTCATGTAGTATACAATTAAAGTCACCAGCTAAAATAATATCTCCTATAGAGAATGATGTGATCTTATCAAGATGATTCACTGTATTAATACCAATTCCAGGTATCCAATATACATTAATTAAAGTGTAAGTCTTCACATTAATTTGTATTGTAACCATACAAAACATTCCTTTGTCATCCTGATAAGACTTAATGGTTTTAGGAATGGGCATACTTTTATTCCATAAAATAGCCACTCCTCTTTTTTTCTGAGTGTGCTCTGAACTAACCAATACTGTATATTTGTTTGTGGCTAGTTTATCAATATCTTTTTTCAAGAGATGGGTTTCTTGCAGGAAGACTAAGTTGGCCTTATGTAAATTAATGTATCTTATTAGGCTTGCATTTTTACACGGATTATTCAATCCATTAATGTTTAAAGAAATTCCTTTTAAAGATGTCATTTGGCATTTTTAAAACTTAAGAATCTTATGATCAAAATAAGTATAGAGTTATAAAGTTATTTATGCTTGTCAATCAGATGAATTAAATGAGTTATAGTAATGTATATGTTTGGAACATAAGTTTTTAACACAGATTAGTATGCTGCAGTCAAGTAGATTTTCAAAAACACTTGAATAAATGTTTCATTTTCTATGCCTTTTAAAATAAGACATTTACTTACTACAAGAAACTGCATCATTTAAAATCATTATAACTGACATATTTTATGAATTATAACATAGATATTTAAGTAATTATATAAAATAACTCACATTTAAATGTCAAAGAGTTCAATGTTCTTCGTCTTCCATTGCTGCAGTCCTGACTATAGGGTATAGTCCGCGTCCAGTCGGCCCGAATACCAGAGTATAGCTGGCGTCGGTCATGGCCTTAGACTGACGTCAGTACGTCAGGGTACTAATGCGCATGACCGACGTCATATCCTCAGTCTTTTTTGCCGCATGGTCCGATGCAGAAGCAATTTTATGAAAGTGCAGGTTGGCGTTCTGAGATATTTCAAAACCGGAGTTTCAGACCGAAACAGAGTTGGCTAAGTACCCGTTGGGAACATTTGGTTTTTCTTGCCTCAGTATTTAACCGGATGTCAGAAAAAGTGAATAACTGTATTTCTTGTGGGAAGCAGATACGCATAGGGATTATCATACATTGTGTATACCTTGTTTAGGGCCTGAGCACGACGTTGTTGGTTGCCGTTCTTGTGCTAGATTTAACAAACGCACTATTAAGAGGAGGCTAGATTGTGCCAGGTTAGTGTTTGGGAAGCGTTGCAATTATAATATGCCGTCGGATGCTCCGACGCCCGCTTCATCCAAGAAGCGCAAGGACAAAACTGTGAAGCCTAGGGTTGATGAACCGGCAGTCCCGGACGTCGGTTCTTTAGAAGGCTCAGTGGAGCCAGAGGTTTTGCCAGGAGTTTCCATGGAGTCTCAGGCGGAAACTTTATTGTTACAGGATGTGCCCTCTCAGGAGGTAGGCCAGGCTGAGGGGGCTTCTCAGGTAACTGTTCTTCCCTCTCTTCCCAAGGTAGTTAGGGCCTCTCCTTCTGTTGCCAAAGCTTCTTTTAGAGGTAGGCCAAGTTCAGCTTCTGTGGGGGCTTCTCCTAGCATTTTGGGCTCTGTGCCTAAGAAACATATGCTTAAAATGGCAGAAGATTTGATTACTATGATTAGAGGTTCTATGCCCCCGCCTGATAAGAGGCCTAGGGTGGAACAGGAGTTTGATAGTTTTGAACAGTGTTCACAGGCTTCAGAGTCTTCTGTGGAAGACTTACAGGAGTATCCTACTTATTCTGATTCTGATGTGGATGATTCCACTCCTACAGCTTCTCCTCCTGAGGATTTTTCATTTTCAGAGACTCTACACTCCATGAGGGAGCACTTTAAATGGGAAGGCCAGGATTACTCTGATTCCAGGAAAAGGCTTAGGGAATTCTTGTTTTACCCCAGCATAGGCCCTTAGCTATACCTCCTGTGTTGAATGTGGTGGAGGATGTTTTGCAGAGGCTTCCTGAACCCTGACTCCTTGCCTCCTGCTCCTGTTAAGCCTGATAGGTATTATAGGGTGCCCAAGCTCATAAGTATTTGTTTAAGAGTCCTAGGGCGGACCCAGAAACTGTTTCTCAGGGGCCTAAAGGTGTTAAAGCTTCTGTGGTTAAAAATCCTGTACCCTCTGATAAAGAGGCAAGGGCTTTGGATAGGTGGGGAAAGAAAGTGTATACTTCTTCCACTCTAGCCATGAGGGCGTTGAATTGTCAGTTTCACATGCTAAAATATCAAAATTATCTCCTTTCACAATTGAAATCTAAGGTGGATGCTTTGGCGGAAGGTATTGAGTGTAAAGAGTTGCTGGATTTGGTTCATGTGTCTGAACAAGTGGGTAAGCATTCTTTGCAGTGTGGTTTTGATGCTGTACAGGCCTCCTCGAGGGTGGCTGCTACTAGTTCTGTTCTTCAGACATGCCTGGTTGAAGGATCAGAATTTAGCTGAGCATGTTAAGACAAGGATTTTGGATGCTTCTTTACAGTCTGATGTGTTGTTTGGACCGCCTGTGGAAGCAGTTTTAAAGAAAATGGAGGACAAAGCTAAGTCTATGCAGACTGTTAAAGATTTTTGCAGGTGCAGCCTCAAGTTTAGTAGAAATTGGCCTGCTAAGGGGTGGACATATCCTGCTTATGATTCCCAGTCTAGGGGTAGGTCTAGACGTGGTAGGGGCAGGGCTCAAGGTTCTTTTAGGCCTAGATCAGGGAGTTCACCTGCTCAGATTTTTGGTGAGGGCAGGGGTCAGTCCTTTCGTAAACAGACCCAATGACCTGCCTTTTCAGCTGCCAGTGGATTCTCGTCTGGCAGCTCCTTTGGGAGGAAGACTGTCTCTTTTCAAAGAAAACTGGGATTTAATTACTCAAGACAGATGGGTGTTGGATATCATTCATCACGGTTACAGATTTTATTTCCACACAATGCCCCCTTTCAAAGGCATGCCAGACGTTCCTCCTCCACAAAGAAAAGAGGCTCACAAGCAAGTTTCTCAGTTACTCCAGATGGGGGCCATTCAGCCAGTCCCTGTATCAGAAAGGGGCTTAGGATTTTATTCTCGCCTGTTCCTAGTACCAATGAAGGGGAACACGTGGAGACCAATTTTGGATTTATCTATCCTCAACACTTATCTGGACATTCCCAAGTTCAAGATGTTGACGTTACAACAGCTTTTACCTCTGCTGGGCAAAGATCACTGGATGGTAACTTTAGATCTCAAGGAAGCTTACCTTCATGTGCCTATAAGGCTAGGTTGCAGGAAGTATCTGCGGTTTCGAACTGGAGATTTGCATTATCAGTTCTCTGCATTGCCCTTTGGCTTATCTACTGCGCCCAGAGTATTCACAAAGGTTCTGGCTCCAGTGATAGCTTACTTCAGGCTTCAAGGAATTCAAATCTATCCTTACTTGGACGACTGCCTGATTCTGGCTCAAGAAAAGGAAGACCTTCTACAGCATCTGGAATATGTCATAGCAGTGCTAAGATGCCTAGGGTATTCTGTGAACGAAATAAAGTCCAGTCTAGTACCCTCTCAAGACATGTGCTTTCTGGGTGTGAGACTGAATACAGCAGCCCAGATGGCCTTTTAACCCCGGACAAACAAAAGAGTCTGTCACTTTACTTCCATCAACTATCTCATCAGTCCGTGCTGACTGCAAGGACAGTCCTTCAAGCATTAGGGTTCATGGCATCTTGTATTCTGGTGCTTCCCAATGCCAAACTGCATATGAGGAAGCTGCAATGGTATCTCAAAATGTATGGACACAGCACTGCCAGGATTTGGACACTGTCATTCAAATAATACCTTGCCTTCAAAAGGAATTCTTGTGGTGGGCTCAGGAATGTCACCTAAACAAGGGACTCTCTGTGACCCGCCAGAGGCGAGTCAGATTTTAACGACAGATGCCTCGGACATTGCTTGGGAGCTCATCTAAATGGAAAGTGGATACAAGACAAGTGGCCTGCCAGACTACAGCATCTACATATCAACATGAAGGAGATGTTAGCAGTCCAGTTTGCATTGATGGCTTTCAAGGAGTTACTTCTTCCAGGGCAGGTGTTGATTCTAACAGACAACACTACTGTCATGTGGTACATCAACAAGCAAGGGGGAACACATTCTTATCCTCTATGCAGGCAAGCAATGATTTTATGGGAGACTGCGTTAAGCTTGCAACTAACTCTTCAGGCAAGGTTTCTGCCAGGAGCACAGAACTCCCTAGCAGATGTGTTAAGCAGACAAATCATGGATCCCCACGAGTGGAAACTGGATCTTCATGTATTTCAGAAATTGACAGTGTCATGGGGAACTCCAGACATAGATCTGTTCGCTTCTCCACTAAACCACCAGCTGCCAAAGTATTGCACAAAGGGGTTTCATCACACAGCTTGGAAAGTGGATGCTCTGTCTTTCAGTTGGAAAAACCTTCATGTCTATGCCTTTCCACCTCTGCCTCTTCTTCCAAAGGTACTATTAAAGGTCAGACAAGACAGGCCAAGGATGATTTTGATAGCTCCAGATTGGCCTCGGCAACACTGGTATCCACTACTACGGAGTCTGGTAAAGAAGCCTCCATGGCCTTTACCTCTGATTCCTCATCTGTTATCTCAGAAGGACGGTCATCTGCTCAATGTCAAGCTTCACTCTCTTCATCTAACAGCTTGGCATATTCTCTGTTGAAGCACAGCAGGTCTCAACTTCCTCAACAAGTTTTAAATGTGATTATGGAAGCTAGACGGCCTAGTACAAGGAAGGTGTACGCAGAAAAATGGAAGAGATTTTTATTTTGGAGTACAGCAAAGAATTTGGAGATTTCTGAGCCTAATTTGAGTGTGGCTCTTCAATATCTTACTGAGTTATTGGACAAAGGTTTGTCCTTCTCTTCCATTAAGATTCATGCTGCAGCAATTTCAGCTCACTATGATTGTGACCCACCTTTGTTTTCGCATCCTTTGTTCAAGCAGTTTCTTAGAGGGGCAAAGAATATAAGACCCCCACGTAGAGCTCCTACTCCTGCTTGGGATCTCAATTTTGTGTTGGAAAAACTTACTCTACAACCTTTTGAGCCTGCGGCTACTGCTGAATTGAAATACTTGTCATGGAAGACTGCTTTTCTGTTGGCTATTACTTCTGCAAGAAGGGTGTCTGAGTTGCAGGCCCTTATGGCAGTAGAGCCCTTTTGATTTTCCATAAGGATAGGGTATCATTACGTACTAATCCTTCCTTCATGCCTAAGGTGGTTTCTAGTGTGGCTTTAAACCAAACTATTCATTTGCCTACTTTTTATGCAGAACCCCAAAATAAAGGGGAAAAGATTTTGCACACTTTAGATGTACACAGGCAATTGAGATATTATTTAAGCAGGACTAAGGATTTTAGGCAGTCTCAGCAGTTGTTTGTTTCTTTTGCTTTGACTTCACAGGGCAAGCCTGTGTCAAAACAAACTATTTCCAGGTGGATTGGCTTTTGCATTGCATTTTGTTATTCCCATCATGGCAAGGAGATTCCAGCTGGGATTAGGCCTCATTCCACTAGGGCTACTGCCACTTCAACAGCATTCCTAAGGGGGGTGGCAACTAAGGATATTTTGGAAGCAGCTACTTGGAGTTCAGTGCATACTTTCTCTAAGCATTATCACCTTCCTATCTACTCTAAGTCTAGAGCTGGTTTTGCCACAGCTGTTTTGCAAGGCATGTTGTCAGCTCCTACTTCTTTATAATTTGCCAGCCTCCTTACCTCTGCTTTGGGATTCTACCCAATAGTCAGGACTGCAGCAATGGAAGACGAAGAACATAGTACAGTTTTGTACCTACCATAAATGTAGATGTTCGAGGATTCCATTGCTGCAGTCCAATTTACCCTCCCTCCTTCCCCTCTGTATTTAGGGGTGGTTGTGTAGGTGAGTTTACATGCTTATCTTTTTGTATATATTGTTGTATATATTGTACATGTTTTTGGTGCAGGTTTTTTGGGACTTGTCTTTTTGTGGTCTTCTGACATCTGGGGCAAGAAAAGACTGAGGATATGACGTCGGTCATGCGCATTAGTACCCTGACGTACTGACGTCAGTCTAAGGCGCCATGACCGACGTCAGCCTTATACTCTGGTATTCGGGCCGACTGGACGCGGACTATACCCTATAGTCAGGACTGCAGCAATGGAATCCTCGAACATCTACATTTATGGTAGGTACAAAACTGTACTTTTTCCTTCACAGTCACATTTGCATCGGTTCTACTTCCTGGTAGAGTGTTCTTCCTGAATCTGTGATGTGTCATTGTGATAGCTGGGTCAAAGGTCAGATTGACTGCTTTCAGCTTCTCTGTGAGAATTCTGAGTGTTTAAGCTTTTGAAACAGCTCAAGGACACTGTTCATGAGGTAGCCCACATCCCAGATTGTCTCCCTTAACATTTTGGCGGGAAACTTGTTAAAAACTAGTGACAAACATTCATTTAGCAGTGTAAATGCATCTAAACATGACAAAACCTTCGCGATGTATTTTACAGGTTATTACAGCCTCTATGTAAGTGAAATCAAGCCCAAAGTTATTAATAAGTAATAAAACTCAATATTTTTGTCCCAACTCAATTTTTATGCAAATCTTATTATTTACTGTGTCTATATGATCAAAAGCATTTCTATATATTAATATGAGAAAAAAAAATAAAGAGAAAGAATAAAGAAAAGAAAAAGAGAGTAGAAAATAAGAGTGTAAAGCAGAAATAAAAAAATGTAAAAGAAAGCTATAAGAAGTATATATAATGGAATATTACTTACTGTTTATATAAATAGAGTTAAAAATAAAACATATTATTTACTATTATTTAGTTCTAATTATTATTAGTTAAAGCACGACAGATTATTTACAAACAAGCATAAGCAGTATAATCAAGAAAGTATAATTAGGAATAGCATTTGAATAACATATAAACTTTTTACAAGGAATAAATATGTTATTATTCCATTTATCATATTTTCATTACTCTTCTCTCCTGCCCTCCCCACCCTTTACCCACTACATAATCTAAATAGAATGTCATTGTTTAAACAAAGAAAAGAAGAAAAGGAGAAAAAAGAAAAAAAATGTATCAAATTACTGACCTTACTTCTCTTTTTCAGAAAGAGAAACAAATTGAATAATAGCTTGTTATTAGTTCCTCAGATATTTTGACTGGTTATGAAACAAAACATTTCTTTGCACACAGAGAATAACTTTGATTAAATCTTTTCAGAACATTTGTGGCTTTCTGGAAATGCAGGAACTATATTTAAAAAGATTAATAATGAAGTAAAATGATGAGAGAAAAAACATAGAACAAATCATTTGTTCTTTAGTCTCTTCTTCTTCTCTGAAGTCTTCCATGAAGTTTCAGTTGCCAGTCTCTTTAATGAAGGACTAGCCCATTCCATTTTCTCTATTTTATCCAAAATCTTATTTTTTTGATAAACAGTAAAGCAGAGTCTAAGTCATCAAAAATTTTAGGACCATCAGGAAGGAAGATTTTTAGCTTGGCAGGAAACAGAAGGTATGTTTTAAACTGTGCTTTTTTAAGCTCCCTTATTAGTGGCAGAAAAACTTTTCTTTTAGCTATTACCAAGGAAGAATAGTCATTGTCAAAACACACAGTTGTCTCATTAATCTTAACAGGAGCTTTAGCCCAAGCAGATTTAAGAACCATCTCTTTATCAAAAGATGATAGAAATCTAACTATAACTGATCTAGGATAGTTTTTGTTATAGTTAGTATTAGCTATAGATCTATGTGCTCTTTCGATACCAAAATAGAATGCTTCTGGTAAGTCTAAAGTTTTAGGGAGCCATGTTGTTAAAAAAGAAGTAATATTGTTACCTTCAATATTTTCTGGCAGTCCAAAAATCCTAATGTTATTGCGCCTAGATCTATTTTCCAAGTCATCTAGCTTTGTTTGTAAATGTGTATTTTGTTTCAGCAGAAACTCAATGTTGATTTCCTCTTCTTGGATTCTATTTTCCATGTCATTCACAGCTTCTTCTATGCCTGTCATCTGGATCTTCTGTTGTTGCAGGTCTATATGTAACAAGTCTATTTGTTTTGTAGTTTTTTCTATGAAGGTATCAATTTTAGTATCCATTTTATCCATCTTAGCAGTAAGTTGCTGGATTATAGTTATCAGAGATTGAAGTTCTTTCTTGATGCTGGAGTCTTGAGAATTTGTCTTACTAGAACTCATTTCAGACTGATAAACTGACAGGAAAATTTCCAATGTGATTTCTGACAGGAATATTGTTAAAATTTCCTTTCTTTTTTAGATATAGTTCAAGAACTATATAAAACAAACATATTTAGAAAGAAAATTACTTCAAAAATTAATTTTTTAAGTAATTAATTCCTGTCAGTGTAATGAAATTGGTGGAGCTGAAGAAATCTGCTGCTATCCTGTGTTCATCCTTGGCCACGCCCCTATATACCACAACTCTTGAAGGAGTATTTTCTTATGACCTACTCTGACAGTGTGTTCCATGTATTCACTGCTCTCTCTGTGAGCTAGCATTTGTCAAGTCTAACTAGTTGTATCTTTTTGTAGTCAGTCACCACTTCTGCCCACTTTTATTAGGAAGAAGACAGGGAAAACTTTTTTTTTGTTATCGTAGACCAGAAGTGGCTTAAGTTTAAAAATGTTGATATTCATGGGCATGCATTCAGTATGAGAACTTACATATTCTTAAAAATAAAGCTAAACATAAAAGCAGGCAATTAAATCTAAAGAATGACCTTTGCTGAGCATTGATATTTCTTATGTACCTTAATTAGACAGTAGTGACCTGGTTTACAGTTTGGAGTGCTGTCAGAAAAACCCATGTTTAAATTATTTGCAGTTCAAATAGTTCAGTGTGTGTGTAATGATATTTTAAGCAAAGTATAAGTGAATTACTTGCTTTGATGACATTTCATTTGTTAGTAACTTTAGACAAGTGTTATTACATATAGTGGAGTGGACAAAATTGTTATAACTTACATTACTGAATTGCAGTGTAGTTCTGAATGTAGGATTATTGTAGTGTCTATAGACAATATACAGTTAAGTAGGTCTTCTGGCTTATAGGGCTTTTAGAGCTAGAATAAATAATGGTTACATGCATATTGAGAATACCCAAATGTTTAAATGAATCTACTACTATAATGACTGTATGCTTTATAAAGGATACTGGACAGAAATGTTCTTATATGTGAGTTAATGCATGTTTCTCTAAATGTAAGAAAGTTAGCACACACATTTTAAATGGTAATGGTAACACTTAATATTAGAGACTGTAGGGACTGTCTTGTCCCTTTATACCAAATTTGTAGAATGATATGACCATATTAAACATTTTTATTTTATTTATTTATTTTTTATTTATGTATCATTTGTTGACCGGGAAAGTCCGACTAGGTTCCACAGAGCCTGTTTTCAGCAGAGGCCCGGGGAGAAATGCTCCAGATGCACGTCTTTGGAATGTGGGAGGAAACCGGAGTACTCGGAGGAAACCCACGCGAACACAGGGAGAACATGCAATCTCCACACAGAAGGCACCCCAGCCGAGAATCGAACCGGAGAACCTCTTGCTGTGAGGTGACAACATTAACCGCTGCACCACTGTGCCACCCCGTCAAACATCTGGTTTGATTTCTCCACAAAACTAATACTTTGCTCAGCTGTAGCTTACATGATATGTATAGATTTTGGAAGGAAGGGTAGTATCATAAGCAAGAAAAAAAAAACTTGCAGGAAACTCATGTACCTAGTTTCCATAAAGGCTTTATTTAGAAAGGTAATGTGCCTTAAGTTGCAGTGTTTTCTTAAGGTATAGTGAGATGGAAGAATAGAATATATATATGATGATCTACAGAGATTGCACTGGAAGTTATTGAACAAGTCAGTCAAAACAGTCCAAAGGTAATCTTTAGCCACCACTGGCCAGATGCATTTTCTTTGAATGTGGCTTTCAGTGCTGTTTCAATGAATGTGAATTTCAAGGGCAGGTGCTAAGTCTATTTTCATTGTGAGACTGTATTGCTTTGTTTAGCAGATGTCTGTTAGTGTTTGTGCTATAAAATGTAAAATAAAAGTTTTAAATGAAATCCAAATAATCATTTTAGAAGTAAAACAGTATGCACATTACAGTGTTTATGGTAAATGATGCAAAATACCCCCAAATAATGGGACATTGGAATGACTGCTGGGGACTCTGGGGACATATTTTGGTTGGTTGTTCTTCAGGTGGCGTTTGAAAGTTGGCATCCCACAATTCCATTAGAGCGAACATGGCCACATAATTATGTATGCACATTTCATGTTAATCAGCGTACAGATTTGTACCTATTTTTCATGGGCCTTTGTCCAGATTTGTGATGTTTCCAGGTTGAGAGGTATGGTTCTTCAGTGTACTTTTTCAGTCCAGTGGTCTGTTACAACTCGCCCATTGAATTTTCCTGTTCATCTCACTAACATCTGTTGTTGCATCTCTTGGCAGCTGGTGTCAGATCATGTTTCTCTAAGATTCCATTTGTTTTCCATCAGTCCATGACCATGTTACACGTAGACCCTTCTCTCCTGGGGATGGGTTGAGGCATTATGAAGGGAAGACGGTCCAAGAGCTCCATCTTTATGTCAGTGTTTTGGAGATGAGGGTGGTCCTGGTGTTGCAAGCCTGTCAGGACTGTGTCCCCAAAGGTGTGATTGCTGTGCAGACTGACAACATGGCAGGGGTTTGGCACATAAACAGAGAGGAACTCTATTCTGTCCACTGTGGTGAGAGGCTATGAGAGTGTGTTAACAGGATATAACCTCACAATGTTTTGATAGCAATGTACATTCTGAGGAAATCTAACATTGTAGTGGACAGCCTGAGCAGGGGCATTCCATTGCCTCATGAGTGGTCTGACAATCTATTAGTGGCTGCACAGATTTTCAGCTGCTGGGGCCAAACATGCTGCAATCTATTTGCAACCTCCTTCAACACCAAATGCTGCAGCTTTTTTGCCCTGATCCCTTCCAAGGGACAGTCATCGAAGAATGCTGTACTGCATGCTTGACCCTCAAGTCTCCTCTGTGCTTACCCTTCAGTGTCCCTGATAATTAAGTTCCTACAGAAAGCAGCCCATTGAAGAGTGTCTGTAATCTTCATAGCCCTCTTCTGGCCCAGAGAAGTCTTGTTTCCTCTTCCTGTGGCCTCAGCTGTTGGACCCTCCATTGGGTTCTGGATCCCATTCAAATTTGATATCCTATCCTTTGAGACAGCCTGATCTGAATCTGAAATTCCTCAGGCTGACTGCTTAGTTCCTCTAATTCCAGTGATATCCAGAGATCCTACGTTTTCTAAGAGCTGTGCATATTCTTTCCTCTTTTTGGAAGCTTTGTACTAGAAAGGTTTATTGTAGTAAATGGAGAAGATTTTCTGTTTGGCACATTTCTAAGGGCTTGGCCCATTTCTGCCATATTAGATGTGCTAGCTAGCGGTTCATTTTCTGTTTGGAGCTAGTTACTCTGTTATCAAGGTCAGGTTAGCAGCCATTTTGAATTTCCATGTGGGTTAAGACCATCTGCCAATAACTTTCCTAAGACTGTACAATGCCTTTTTGAAGGCTGTCTTTCTACTCAGGCCTCCAGTAAGGATTCCTATTCCTCCTTGGGACTTGAGCCCTCGTCTCCCAATATTGTTCAGGGCTCCTTTCAAACTGGTTGCTACTGAAGATGTAAAGTATCCCTCATGGAAAACACTCTTCTTAATTGCGGTTACTTCAGCCAGAAGAGTTTCAAAGCTTCAAGATTTATCCTGGAACCCATCCTGCCTTACCTTTCACAAAGACATAGATTCATTGAGGACAAAAATCTTCCTTCTTTGCCTAAGGTGGCCTCTGATTCTAACCTGAACTAATGGATTCATTTGTCAGTTTTCTTTCCAAATTATACAAGGATGAGTATATGCTACACTGTGTAGATCTTCATTGCCAGTTGAGATTTTGTTTGGATAGGACCAAACATGAGATCAACTTTGTGTGTCCTTTCTATAGCTAAACTAGGAAAACCTGTTTTCAAGATAACTTTGTCCAAATGGGGTTCTGATTGCATATATTTTCTTTATTCCATAGAAGATGTGTCCCTACCTAACAAGCCAAAAGCCCACTCTCTAGTTGCTGCTTCAACTGCCCTTTTCATTGTGCTTCTTTGAACGATAGTTTTGCAACAGATACTCAGTATAACACTCATACTTGTGTGATCCATTATAAATTAGATATCAAGTCCAGATTGAAGACCTTTTTGGCACCATCATTTTGGAAAATATTCTCTCCAGATACTGCCATTATCAAGCTGAGCACTGTGCCCCATAGGTTGAAGTAGATGGAGGAAAAAAAATAGCATTGATTTTGATGTTATCCACTTCATTACTCACCATGGCTGGGTCTTGGATCTGATGTCAGATCCAATCCAGCAACTTTACAGAACAGATTCAAGGCTCGAGCACCTCCCATTCCCATAATCCCTTTCTGCATTCAAACCTTCGGATCTCGTTTGCCGCATTTAGCTACAGACGTGATTCCTGGCTCGCAGCATTTATTAAGTTTTTTTTCTCTGGCTAGTGGATCTTTTTTTTTTTTTCCAATTTTTGGGTCGTACGTACTAGTTTATTGTTCTGTCTTCCTCCCTTCATTGTTTTAGCTGTCATTCAGTATTAGGCTTCTCTCCTTTGCCTTTCCTTCCCTTTCTGTGCTTGGGGCCTTTTTTTTGTACCCCTCTCCCTCAGTTTAGTTAGTTGTTTGGGTTAGTAGGGTTTTGTTTGGGTTCTTTTCAGTTTGGTTGTATGTGTTTGGCCTGGCTACTGTGTTCTGTCTCTGTAGGTTGTTCAGAGGCTTGATACTTAGTTCTTCCTCTTGTCTGTATTCTCTGCATTGCATGCATTTGTCTGTGTGCTTGCTGGTAGGACATGTCAGACAAGCCTACTGGATTTAAGAGGTGGTGATCTTGTGGGCGGAAGAGGCCTAATTCTGATGCCCACAAGAAAAGTATTTATTGTCTGGGATCCAAACACCTTGAGGCTGAATGCTCTGTTTGTGTTACATTCAATCCTCAAGCATTGGTGGATCACTGGAATAAGCTTCTGCTCAAGGGCATGGCTCAAGAGGTGTCCCTTTGTTTCAGGCTCCCCCTCTTCTAGTGGCCATAAAGACCCTAAGAGGAAAGCCTCTACTGCCTCCCTGGGGGCTTCTCCTCTGGCTGCTCAGAAACCGCCAAGACTCTGATCACTGTCCCTTGGATCCGAAGCAGTCTTTGGCAGATTTAGATGTGAAGGCACAGGATCTGTCTTTCAGTGTGGAAGTTTCCTTGGATCAGAGATCCTCGAATCCTACCTCTGTTTTGACTTTGTTAGCTCACACTGATCTGAGGCAAGGTGTACTTCAGGGCTCAGATCTGACACGTGCATCAAATCCAGAGCTAGTTATTTTGAGGTCCCTAGTTAGATCCCCTAGGTATTCGAAGACTCCGGATCCTAGTTGCAAAAGTCATTCCCCGAATCAGGAACACCACAGATTGGTGGGATCCCTGCGGGCTTCCCCTTCAAAATCCATTCACTCTTCAGCCTCTACTGCATCCTCTAGGAGCATCTTATCCTCAGACATGAACAGGATGATTTAGGGTTTCCTTAGGGCCCAGATAGAGATAGCCTTTTGGCATCCCTGCTTGGGGAGATACCTGGCTCTGAATTTGGCTTCTCCTCTTCCGTTTCCTGTGGTTTTGGAATCCCAGGTCCCGGTTTGCCATAGGGAGGCATGGGGGGATCAGGCAATGTCTGTTTTCCCTGTTCCCCCAGGGTCCCTGACTAGCTCAGTCCCTGTGGCTTCGGACCAGAGCGGGTCTCGGGTCTGAGAGGCCGGTGCTGGGATCCTGGGGCAAGGTTCTGGTCTGAGATTTTTGGATCCGTCCCTTCCCTTGGGGGCATTGGCCTTCGATAGCTCGGGGCCGGTACTGTCTGAGGGGCCTAGGCCCGGGGTGAGCTCTGCTCCTCCTTCCCTTGTGGTTTCGGCTACAGGGGACAAGGTTTCCTGGAGTCCATCAGCCTTTTAGATGGTAGAGCAGAATTTCTCCAAGTCCCGGGAACTTTCCAGTCTATTGATATCGGTTGTCCTGAGCCCATTCATCCTGTCCAGGGTCAACCTTCCCCATGACAGCCTTCAGGCATCAAGAACTCCAGGGGTTCCCACCTCTTCTAAATGCTCTCCTGAGCTCCTTATGGAAGAGCCACTCTGAAAGAGACTGTGCAAGAGGAGACACTTGGACTCCCATATCGAGTCCCTCAAGGAGGACATGGATTTTGATGAAAGGGACGGGTCCTCCAGATCTCTGCTGGATGACATCTCCTTCACAGAACATTCTGGAGCTGTTGAAGCAGAAAGGCAGTTGGTCTCCCCAGCCCCCATCCTTGGAGAAGTCAAAGTTCCAAGATGGTCACTGTTCAGTCCATCTTGCCTCATGTAGATGTGATCCATAGACTTCCAGGATGCCTACTATCATATCAAGATAGACAAGCAAGTCAAGTAACTAAGCACACCTTACAATCTGGTTTTGACACCCTAAAAGCATCTTGCAGAGCAGCAGTCACTGGTTCTGTCCTTAGAAGGCATGCTTGGCTAAAGGAACAGCCATTGCCAGACCATGTCATATCCAAATTATTGGACGCATCACTGCACAAAGACAATTTATTTGACACCAAAGCAGAGGAGGTCTTAAAAAAGATGGAAGAAAAAGCTAAATCTTTGCAGGCAGTTAAAGACTTTTTGCAGGTCCAGCCACCAAGGTTCAGTAGGCATTGCCCCTCCAAGTACTGGTCCTTTCCTGCCCCCTCCAGGTCAGCTCAGTCCAGACTCTGGGGAAGCAGTCTCTCCAGACAGCAGCCCCAGGGAATGCAGAGATATAAGCAATGGAGATCCTCCTCTTCAAAACAAGGGAGTGCTAAGCCACCCCCTCATGGTAAGAACTCACAATGACTTCACGCTTCCACCCCCCTCCCTCTGCCCACCTGCTCTTACCCCTAGGAGGAAAACTGTCCTTCCTCACAAGCACCTGGGCCACCATTACCAATGACCGCTGGGTCCTCAACATAGTGTCCCAGGGATACAGATTTTATTTCCACACTCTACCAACCCCAAAAGGGTTCCCGGATCTTCCCCCAAACCAGTGGGCAGAGGCCTAAAAGCAAGTCCTTTCCCTGCTCTCAATGAAGGCAATAGAGCATATTCCTGCAGAACAGGTAGGCCAAGGTTTCTACTCCAGACTCTTCCTGGTACCCAGAAAAGAGGGCACCTGGCACCCCATCCTCGATCTATCCATTCTAAACACTTTCCTGATGATACCAAAATTCAGAATGCTCACCCTCCACCAACTTCTATCTATGCTCCCCAAGGATGCTTGGTTAGCTACCCTAGACCTAAAAGAGGCCTACCTACACATCCCGATCAGGGAATCGTGCAGGAAATATCTCCGTTTTAGGGCAGGATCACTGCATTTTCAGTTCTCTGCATTTCCCTTTAGCTTATTCACTGCTCCCAGAGTTTTCACAAAATGTCTGGCTCCCGTCATTGCTTTTTGCAGACAAAGACATATTCACATTTGCCGATACTTAGACAACTGCCTGATTCAGGCAGACAGGAAAAGCTGCTAAAGCACCTGACCTTTGTAAAAGACCTACTCACTTCCCTGGGGTATACTATCAATGAAAAGAAATCCAAATTAGTACCCACACAACAAATTGTATTCCTGGGAGCAAGCCTGGACACAGCATCCCGGATGGCATTCCTTACACCAGAAAAACAAACCTACCTGACAGCCTACTTCTCTCAGCTAGCACCAGGCCCCAGTTATCCGCAAGGAAAATCCTGCAAGCTCTAAGTTTCGTGGCTTCTTGCATTCTACTCATTCCATATGCCAGACTGCATATGAGGAAACTACAACGGAGTGAATGCACCTGCCATCCAGGTGTGCACCCCAGGCATAGTCTGATGCGTCTGTGGTGAGGGTCTGGGTAGAGTGGGGTTGTGAGAACGGTAGTCCCTCCTTATTGGACACCTAAACATTCATAGTATAAATAACAAAATAGTTCAATTACATGCCCTCCTTGATATTCATTCGTTTGACATTCTGTGCCTCTCAGAGACCTGGCTCAAACCAGAAACAAAAGACACTGAGATCACACCCCAAGGATATAGCATAATAAGACTTGACCGACCAAAATGTAAAGGTGGTGGAGTAGCAATTCTTTTTAAGAATCAGCTTAATATCTCTACTCTTCCAACCTATCCTACCCCAGATTGCAAAGTAGAAGCCATCATAACAAAACTCCAAATAAACACCAAGAAATCCCTTTATATTATCTGCATCTACTTACCACCAGGAAACAATATACCCATACTAGAACCCTTTCTCAGCTGGGTATCTACTACTTACCCCCAAGAAACTATAATTCTAGGTGACATCAATGTTGACTGGAACACTATAAATGCAGAAAATCCTTCCTCTCATATGAACCTATATGGTTTCACCCAGACTATTACTTCAACCACTAGAATCAACAAGCCTAACAATAAAGAGAGTATTTTAGACTGGATACTCATAAACAAAATCAAACACGCCTACAAAGCAGGAACCCTGCCTGATGACATAAGTGACCATGCTTTAACCTTTATTACTAGAGAAAGAACTGATTTCCCTAACCCCCCTAACATTCAAAAAATACGCTCTACTAAAAATTTTAACATCGACCTATTTCAAAATGAACTCAGCAAATGCAACTGGAGCCCCCTGAAATCTCTTCCCCTTGAAAATGCAGTATCATACTTTAATACCACTTTTTTATCCATTCTCAACAAACATGCTCCTGAACGCACCATCAGAATGAAACCCAATATTGCCCCATGGCTCTCTAAAGAAACTAAAAAGCTAATTCTCTCCAGAAATAAAGTCTGGGCCAAATGGAGAAACCATAGAAATTCCCTTGACCTTCTTCATTTCCGCCAACTTAGAAACTCGACTAAAAAAGCAATAATTACTGACAAAAAAACCTACTACTGCAAACTTCAACAAACTCATCATAACAACCCCAAACAGTTCTGGTCATCTATAAATAGACTCCTCTCCCCAGGAACATCCAAAACTCCCACCCCTCTCAATGCTGACCCAGATACTCCCCACCTCACTGCAAATGCTTTCAACTCTTTTTTTTACTGACACTATTCTATCACTAGCTAAACAGCTTAGCACTTATAACTCCAACCCACCTATAAACCAAAGACACCCTTCAAATAACTTTAAAATACACCCTATTCCTACATCTTTCATCTCTAGACTTATCCACAAACTGAAGCCTTGTACCCCTTCTGCTGACAAGCTCCCTTCACTTTTCCTCCAAAAAGCTGCCAAAGAAATTGCATATCCAGTATCTATACTTATAAATAGGACAATCCAAGAGGGAACCATCCCAGACATCTGGAAAATATCCCATATTATCCCTTTACATAAAGGTGGAAACTCAATTGAGTACTCAAACTATAGACCAATTGCCCTCCTTTCTCCCTTAGCAAAAATAATGGAAAAATGTATTCACCTACAACTTTTACAGCATCTCTCTCAAAACAACATAATAGCAAACTGTCAACACGGTTTCAGACCACATCACAGTACTACCACTGCTCTCCTATCATTTGTAGATACTATCAACAGGAACCGCAACGACAACCTTCTCTCTTCTGCTCTCTTCATTGACCTCTCTAAAGCTTTCGATATGGTCAACCACTCCATTTTAATTAACACTCTTACATCCCTCTCCTTTGATAATCTTGCCATTAACTGGTTTACATCCTACCTTGGCAATAGACAGCAAGCAGTTCGTTGGGAAAACCAAATTTCCTCACTCACACCCGTTTCCATCGGTGTACCTCAGGGCTCCATTCTAGGACCTCTTCTCTTCTCCCTGTTCATCAATGATCTTCACTTAGCAATTCCTCAATCTACCTGCATTCAGTATGCAGATGACTCCACCCTTATCTGCTCTGCTTCATCTCCTAATGAACTTTCATCTATTACTCAAAATGTCTTCAACACTGTAGAAACTTGGTTCACCAGACGCAACCTCCTCCTCAATGCCACAAACTAAACTTCTCCTTTTCTCTCCTAGCACTAGGTCCACCCCTTGGACTTCACCATCTCCTCAAATAATGCCACTCTCATTGCTCCTGATCCAACAACAAAATTATTAGGAATAACAATTGATAACAACCTCTCCTTTGACCAGCATATCAACAACACCATTAAAACAGTCAATAGAAAAATAGGAAGCCTATATAGAATTAAACCTTTCCTAACATCATCATCCAGAGCCAAGATTGCCCACTCTCATCTTTTGTCTACTCTTCTTTATGCCTCACCAATTTTACTAACCTTAAGAAAGCCAACCTTAACAAACTGGCTACTTGCTACAACAACATTGCCCGTTTTGCCACTAGTAACCCTTTTAGAACTCATCACTGTATTAACCTGAAACTTCTAGGCTGGCTTGAACTACAAAACCTTCTGTTAATCCCTCAACTCACTATTGCCCATAAAATCTTATACCAACCAAACAAAACCCTATTCTTTCTAAACTTTTAATCCCCTATAACAACCTAAACTCCCTTCGCTCATCCAGTAAACTTATGGCTACTATAACAAAGACTTATAATTCTGCCGGTGACTCTCTTTTCAATAATACTGTAGGAAGGAACTGGAATCTGCTTCCTAGCGACATAACACTTACCACATCTCTGCCTCTCTTTAAACACAAAATCAAAGACTACTTCCAAAGCCACTGGCTCTGTTCCTGTTCAAAACCTGACTGATCCTTTACCTCCTCTGCACTTTCCTACTACTCTGCACTTTCCTACTACTTTCCCTCTCTCTTTACTGTATCTGCTTCAGTCTACCTCCTTTTAGAGTATTTTGTTTCTTCTTTCCTCTATGCTAATCTCTCTCAACTTCCCCTTCTCTTTTCTTATACTGCTTCCCTTCCTCCTCTCCTATTTTAGTGCTTCTCTTTCTCCTGCTGTTACTAAGATTAGTTCTATATAATATTATTAATCAATTTTGCTCTCTGTTTTGTGACTTGTTCTTGATGTTATTTCAGCTAATTAATGTTATTTTTAGAAATGTGATCCTCTTTTTGTATATATCTGTTATTGGGTACTATATTTTTTATTTGTCTTTTCATCTATGATGATTTGTCCATTTGCTTGTCTATTTGTAACGTTTTTTGTTCAAATTTATGTGGAGCTTTTCTCCCCGGGCCTCTACTGAAAATGGAAATGTATCCAGCTAGACTAGCCCGGTCAACAAATGTAAAATAAAATAAATAAATACCTAAAAGGCCTTTGGTGTCAACACTCCCAAGACCTGGAAACTCTTATACCAGTAATACCTTGCTTAAGGAAAGATTTCCTTTGGTGGGCAGCAGCATGCAACCACAACAAGGGACTACTGTTCTCACAACCCCACTCTACCCAGACCCTCACCACAGACGCATCAGACTATGCCTGGGGTGCACACCTGGATGGCAGGTGCATTCAGGGCCAATGGAGCCCAAACCAAATACATTTGCACATCAACCAAAAAGAGATGTTAGCTGTTCAGCAAGTTCTGACAGCCTTCAGACCCCTACTCACCCAGGGGCCTTTACTGATCAAAACAGACACCACCACTGTGATGTCGTATATCAACAAGCAGGGTGGGACTCGCTCGTTCCCTCTGTGCATGCTCACCATGACCCTTTGGCACACAGCCTCAGCCATGCAACTACATCTGCTAGCACAATTCCTGCCAGGCTCTCTAAACTCTCTGGCAGACAACTTAAGCAGAAACCTTCTGGATCCATATGAGTGGCAGCTAGACCAAAGAACCTTCACCCTTATAACCCAGAAATTGGGCACCCTGAAGGTCTACCTCTTTGCTTCCCACTCCAACCATCAGCTCAGCAAGTTCTGTACCAGGGAGCCACACAGCAAGGCCTGGAAAGTGGATGCTCTATCCTTCCAGTATGTCATCCTCTCGGTCTATGCATTCCACCCTGTACCGCTCATTACTAGGGTACTGCTAAAAATAATGGAGGAAAAACCGAGGACAGTCCTTATTGCCCCAGACTGGCCATGCCAGCACTGGTACCCTCTGCTGTGAAGCCTGTCACCACTGCCACCATGGCAACTCCCTCAGATCCCAACACTCCTAACCCAGAGGAATGGAGAATTTGTGCATCCCCAATTGCAGATCCTCAGTCTGGCAGCCTGGCTTATTCCCTGACCACTGCACAAGCTGCCAATCTAAGCAAACAAGTTTTAGATGTTGTACATGAGGCCAGACGCCCTAGCAGTAGAAAGTCTTATGCTGACAAGTGGAAAAAGTTTTGCACCTGGATCCAGGCTAAGGGAGCCAGAACTGCACAGCCCTCCCTACCTCTCATCCTGGATTACCTGGCTGACCTACTACACAGGGTCTGTCCTTCTCTTCCATACCTCTGCCATCTCTGCTCATTTCAGCACAGAGCCACCTCTTTTCTCCCACCCTGTCATCAAACAGTTCCTAACAGGGGCTAACAACTTGAGGCCACCCAGAAGAGCACCTACTCCAACTAGAGACCTTAATTTGTTTTGGAAAAACTCACCCTGCCCCCCTTTGAAACAGCAGCATCAGCAGAGTTAAAGTTCCTCTCTTGGAAGACAGCCTTGCTTGTGGCCATCACTTCAGCTAGAAGAGTGTCCGAGCTACAAGCACTAATGGTTGTAGAGCCCTTCATCATTTTTCATGCTGACAGTCTCTCCCTCAGGACTAACCCATTCCTTCATGCTAAAAGTAGTGTCCAGTGTGGCTCTCAACAGTAGAAAGTCTTATGCTGACAAGTGGAAAAGGTTTTGCACCTGGATCCAGGCTAAGGGAGCCGGAACTGCACAGCCCTCCCTACCTCTCATCCTGGATTACCTGGCTGACCTACTACACAGGGTCTGTCCTTCTCTTCCATTCATTTGCCCACCTTTTTCCCTAACCCACAAAACAAGGAGGAAAGAATTCTGCACTCTCTAGATGTGCACAGACAGCTCAGATTCTACCTAGACAGTACTAAATCATTTATGAAAACTGATCTATTTTTAGTCAGCTTTGCTACAGGAGCAGAGGCAAGGCCATATCCAAACAAACCATTTCCAAATGGATAGCAGACTACATCCATTCCTGTTACAAGCAGCACAGGAAACCTCCCCCAAGGGGGTCAGGGCACATTCTACCAGAGCAACCTCCACCTCTGCAGCTTTCTTCAGAGGGGTCCTCACCAGGGACATCCTGGAGGCTGCAATATGGACATCTGTTCATACCTTCACAAAGCATTACCACCTGCCTATCTTCCCCAAATCCAGGGCAGGCTTTGCCACAGCAGTCTTGCAGGGCATCCTAGCCAGCCCCCAGTCTTCTTGACTGCCTCCACCCTTTACTTCAGCTTTGGGAATCAACCCAAATGTGATAACTGCAACAGTGAAACACGAAGAATATAGTAAAGTTGTGTACACTTGCTATAAATGTAGATGTTCAAGTGTATTCATTGTTGCAGTCCTGGTTTCCCCTCCCTCCATCCCCCTTGTCTCTCTCTCTCAATCTCTCTCTCTGTCTCTCTCTATCCTTACAAGGAATTTTTGGTACTTTCTTCTGGTGGCATTCTTCCACCATAACCTAGCTCCCTCTTGGGGACTCCTGACAGGGCAAGAAAAACTGATGTAATGGCATCGGCTGCCTTAATTTATAACACTGACGACCTGACATCAGTCCTGGAGTGACAGCAACAGACGCAGAAATACACTAAGCCTTTGGTATTTGGGCTGACTGAGGGCTACCCTGGCAGCAATAACACAAATGTGATGACTGCAACAGTGAATACACTCTAACATCTACATTTATGGTAAGTTTACACAACGGTACTTTTCCTGTTTTCTTCCCTAATCACTCTAATAAGGGTGAATATCTGCTCCGTACCTTGGATGTACATTGTCAGTTGAGATTGTTTTACATTGGACCCTTTAGGAAATCTGATCAGTTATTTGTGGCCTTTTCCCTGAACAAGCATTGTCAAGCGGTCTCAAAGCTAACAATTTCTAAATGGATCTCTAGTTGTATTTCCCAGGTTTACTCTGTGTGGAACATGGAGCTGCCTCGTCTTCTTAAGATGCATTCTCTTTGGTCAGTGGCTGCTACTTCGGCCTTGGCTGCCACAATGTCCTTGGATCTGTGCTGTGGCCACTCTGTCCACCCTTCACACTTTTGTTGCTCATTATAAACTGGATATGGTCTCCAGAGGCAGGGCGTCTTTTGGTTCCACAGTGCTCAGGCACATCCTTCCTTAGGGTCACCCAGGATTCTTTGTAGCTGGGGATTCTGACCCAGTTGTGATGAATAATGAAATGGATAACATCAGATCAATAGTTATGTACTTACCATACCTTGGTATCTGTGTTATCCTATTTCATTATTCATCACGTCCTGCCCTCCTGCCTTCCACGTTTCTGGTGGTTTTGGAGAGGCTGGGGTTTGGGCCCTTGAGCTTCCACCTCTGGCAGTTCTAATGCTATTGTTGCCTATGTCTAGGTAGATAGTTTGGTGCCTAGTGGGTTTCTATCATTGGTCAGCAAACTCAGTCTGAGGGTTTAAAGTTAGAAAGAGATTATGGGAGTGGGAGGAGCTCGAGTTTTGAATCTGCAAAGTTACTGTATTGGATCCAAGATCCAGTCATAATATGAATAGGATAACACAGGTACCAAGTTATGGTAAGTACAGGACTATTGTTACAGAAATGATGTACTTGCCATGATGCTGAATTAATGTTGTCTTTTTCCATCAGTCTCAATAATTCCTCCCCCAGTCACTCTTCTAAATTGTCTCTGGTATTTGTGGCTCTTGGTGGACATTACAGACTTTGTCCAAAATCTGTTGTAGGGACCCTTCAGTCTAATCCTTCATTCTTGTTAGCGGAATTTGGCAAACTTGATCTGAGGAGATTTAGTTATAGAGTGCATTATGGGGGAAAGAGATGAAGCTTCGGAGCTGAAAATTCTTAAGTGCTGGTCTCGGATCTGATGAGATCCAGTAATCCACAGCTTGAGATGGAGCTAATGTTATGGTAAGTACATAACTTTAAAAAAAAATGAAAGTTTTTGTAACCATTTTTATTGAAGAGATGATGGCTTTTGTTTGCATCTGTATCTTCTGTTCCATCACCAGGACGCTCTCATAAAATTGAAATGCTTAACAAACTGTGACAGCATTCTAAATTTGTGCAAATGAATATACCATTGGGATCTTTCCCGTTTCTGTCACCACTTCATCAGCTTCATTTTTCACAGTACTTATTCACTAAGTTATGCATGTCAACCATTATCCTATCCAGCATCTCCTACACCCATGCTGCCCTCACCACATAACTCATCTTGGAACTACACCCTGAATTTGTTGTAATGTAACATCTATTATGTTTTGTCTTCTCTGCTACTTTATGCAACTTCATTATTTTTCAGTTATTAAATTTTGACTGTTTACAATCTTACCTTTTATGTTAACTAAAATACTAAATATTTGTAATGTGTGTATTCTTAATCGTGTCTGTATTTTCAATCAAAGTTTTTTGAAGCTTTTCTCCCCTAGTCTCCCCTGAAAATGAGCCCCCAGCCCAGTCGGATATCACCAGGTAAATAAATGTAAAATAAATAAAATAAAAATAAATAAAAATCAGTTTGATTAGTAGTAAGCTAATAGCAAAAGAAGTGAAAACTGCAGGAAAAAAAAAAGAAGATAAATATTTTAACTGTTATCTTGATGTCTTGTTTTAATAAATTTCAGGGTGACGGATGGATTTATCATAAAGCACTGTGTAAAAGCCCAGGACTCAGCACATAAACACTCCAGCATCTCAGATACAGTTTTGCAGAACTGCTGTCGATCAGAACTCTATGCGTCCATCCTGTGCTTATACAGCCATATGATTCTTCAACCACTAAATGCAGTAAATGGATTCAATGTACTGTGTAGTATTTGCACTGTTGTGGAAGAACAGGATTGGAATAATGCTGGCACTTTATAATCAAAGATGAGAAACAGTAAAAAAGAAGCTTTGACTTTGTGTGCTTACAAACTAGGTTTGTATGTTTCAGAAACTGATGTTACTGCTACTTGTTATTGTTTTACTTTTAGAAGGGTGCAACACTTTGCACCTATTCGCTGCCTAGTGACATTGTTTCATTGTAGGTCTGGCAGCAAGATGCAGTGTTCTTGATTTGCTGTTGCAAGAAATTCAGCCTTTGACTGCCAGTTTGAATATGTGCACATGATATTCACTATTGTGCAAAGATCCACACTCAAGTAGATGGAGAAATGTTATGGTTTCATGCCTGCAGTATATATCTGAAACTGGAAGGAAGCCTTTGGTGACAGCAGCTCTAGTCAATGCCTTTTAAGAATGAACATCCACTTAACCACAAAAAGATACAACAAAGGTTTGAACTCTGTATATTGTGTTGGAAGAAAATGGCAAATAAATTATGCCTGGTAAATTACAGCACAGGTTAATACAAATTGTTTTATGCAGCTTGAACATTTTTTAAAAGCAGCATCTTATTCTTTTTAGCAGAATTTTTAAGAAAGTATTTGGCAATTTTATTGAACCCGAAGGAAAACAACACATGACAACATCTTGAACTCTGGTCTGTCTGCAATTTTCATTTATTACTATGTGCTGAATAACTCACTTAGGCCTTTTAGTATTTTCTGTCTCAGCTTTCTGAATGAATGAAATGCGTAAGAGTTGGAACGCCCTTTAACTCAAACTCTGTAGTTCTTTTTTTTTTTTCTCCACTCTGGTTAGTTTGGCTAATTGAACAGAAGAAGAATGTCTTACCATATTCAGCATTTTTGTTTGGTAGTGTGTGTCTGTTGGGGGGGGGGGGTCCTGATGTATAGAAATCCAACGTTTACCAGACATAAGCCAAAGCAGTGACATTTAGTCAGCAGACATACTTGGCCATGTTTTTACCTTTCGCAATCTAGAAGAAAAGGCTGACTTTGGAAACTGGATATGTATTAATTAATGCAGGTCACAATCAGTTGTCAGGTAAAATATATTCAGGTAAATGTCATTTTTGTAGTATTCATACTTTGAGGTTTAAAATTGCTGGCAATTATGACAATACGATTAACAGCTTTTGTTATTATAAGCTAACTTAATTTTTATGAGTGGTGCCTTACACTGTTTTTTCTGATGTAGTCTTCCAGTCATTGTATATAACCCATAAACTGTCAAACTGTTCTGAATCACTGATCATTGTTTCACAAAAAGTAAAATTATGTGAAATTGTTGTTTTTGTTGCTGGAGTGATACAAGTCTCCTTGGCTATTTATACATGACAACAGCTGCTCGAAGTCAGTAGAACTGTTTCCATCTCATTCCTTCCAACATGCATTCGATAATTACTGATAAGTCTTACAAATCTGCAAAGTTGGACTTATGCACAATAACCTTGTGAATATTTTGTTTCTGTACATTTTGCTAACCTGTGAAATGCACTGATAAACCTTGAGGTGACTCTAGTTCTTAGTAGGTGTGAAAATGATGGAATAATAAAACTGATAACTCCCCTTTGCATGCATTCCATTTCTGTGTACTAACTTGAATGTTGCAGAGAATTGTCACATTTTTGCTATTATGGAAGATACTATTTTGGCAGTTTAATTTGTGCTCCAGACATGATACTGTATATGGTACACATGGTATGGCAATCAGAATGTGAGGTTTACTGCCTTTAGAAGGAAAATTTTTCCTTCAGGCAGTAGTAGTGCGGGATTCATATGTTTATCATAAAATCTTTAGCCTCAGCTGTGAGTTTCATCACTGATCTATGTCCTTGGGAGAATGAATGGTAATACATTGTCGAGCTGTTCAGCCCACACACACACACACACACACACACACACACACACACACACAAAATTGCTTTATATTTAAACTTGGGGCCAAAGGGTAACAATCCTGAATAAGATGTATTGCTACATCTTGTGCCATTCAGTTAATTTGAGCTGTTTCTTTACTACCTAGCTTCACAGAATGCTTGATTGCAATATTCCTGTTGTGACTGTATTGTTGAAGACATTATCTCTTGTACTTTGGCACTGACTCAACCATAATTTTGGTCATGGTGCCTAAAGTATGGGAGATTGTGCTGTTTTATGGCATATTACATTAACAGTTGGTGAAAGTGGCGGATGAGGAGTCTTCTTCCTAAAGCAGTTACTTTATGGATAAGCTAAGGTTAATAAGGATGTGGAAGAAAAAAATATACAAAATCTCTGAGATCTGTTTACAACCAGCAAATAGACTGCAAATGAGTAACAGCAAGTCAGTGTAGGAGTTATTAAAAAAAAGTGGCAATCATTTGTGGATAACCTTTTGAACTCTATTTAAATACTACCTTAGAAGAACTGTAGTTAGAGAGACAAATATGGCATGACATTTTAATTTCAGATACTATAACGTTGCAAGATTAATGAACTTCAGCAGACCAGGTTTTGGTTCAGACTGCATTTTCTGTGTAGCTCTGGGCAAATAAGGTAGTTATTTCTGCTGTGTCACTCTTGTGAACAGATAAATATACCAAGTAGACTAATGTTTTATAAGCAGTTGCTGATTGAAAAACATAGCTGTCACTCAGACTATTTGCTATTGTGCCACTGTATGTTTAGCTCTGAACAGTTCAGTCACTTGGTGTTCCACGGTCACACCTTTTGACAGATGGTGGTCTGTAGACACCCAGTTACTACACTACATTTTTATTTATTACTCAATGGTTCTACACTTAAACTGCATATTGCTGTACATACTAATTTATGTAAAGGGTTATATTGTGCTTGATAAAACAATCTTTAGTCATGCATGCTAGAAGACAGGATTAAGGAGTGCAGAAAAGAAACCATTTTGCCCATTCTGCATGTTATTTTGTACTTTTTTTTTTTTTTTTTTAACCATCCTTGCCCTTTCCAAAAGTGAGCAAATGGGATAATAAAAGCACATTAAGAATTTGTTATATTTTTATTTAGCATTCATAGTTATCTGTATTGTTGCAGTACAGTAAAAATAACTTCCCTTGAGCACTTAACGCCCATGGTAGGTCCCTTGAGCTCGACAACTCCTGCATACCAAAGATGTACCTCCGTATACTTGCTACTCCATGGGCTGCTTATGCTATGCACAGCTTGGCAGTATATGCTTAATAGGCTTGTGTTTTGTAGGTGTAACACCTAGCGCTCTCCCTAGGTGTTACCCAAGAAACAATGCAAAGCTGCCACCTCCCCACCCCAAGATGGGTGAGCTAGCCGTGGATACTCACTGGCATCCTCCCTAGCCCACCCAGTCTGGCGCCGGTGCTGCTAATCGAACATAGATCATCTGAAACACAATCAGGACTTTGTTCCTCTGTATTATTGGTGTGGGAAATGTTCCTCTGTATTATTGGTCTGGGAAAGATTGTACTATACTTTTAAGTGAAATTTCTCGACATCAGCAGGCTCCATAACTTAGCATGTGTTCCTTATCATGTTAACCAAAATTGTCCATGCAGTAGCATTATTTTCAACAGAGCAAGTTCTGACAATTTGTTCTGAACTAGTCTGAAAGCTTTACTGATGGACTTGGTACCAAAAGATTGGTCAGGAAAGATGGAAATGTAGCATTTCCTTGTACTTCATTGTTTTTATATCTTCTCGCAAGAAAGACTGCCACAACCACCACCATCATTACCACACTCTGAACTTCTTGGCATGAAATGCAGTGACTGTAATGCTTGTCCATTCCATATGTGCTTAGGCAGAAATAGTGGAAGTCCTTTGAAGGTTCATTGCAATTTCTGGTAACTGAGGAATAGCTTTTCAATGTTTCATAGATTAGTGTTTGGGTTTACTATGTCATTGCAACATACCTCACAGAAAAGTGAAACACCCCTGCAGTTTGTTTGTTTGTGTCTTTCGGTTTTTCCCAGTTAGGGGTCGCCACAGCGGAACTCTGGTCTGCTAATGATTGGTAGTGGATTTTTACGTACCGGGTTACCAGCCTTGACGCACAACCTTCAACGAAGGCACGCCCCATACACGTATGCCTCCACACAGAAGACACTCTAGCTGAGAATTGAACGGGACGTCTTGCTATGAGGGGACAATGCTACTGCAGCACCACCACCGCAGTATTACCACAAAATCTAAACTGTCATTATGTATAATCGGCTAACAGATTTCAGAAGAGTTACATAAAAAATGTGTTTTGCAATACTGAATCTACACTTTTAGGGCAGAACTACAGTGTTTTATTAAAATGGAGGTGAAATTTTGTGTAGATGTGGAGAGGTCTTTAAAGGTCTCCTAATTCTCTCCTGATATTTTAGGAGTCATTACTAGCCAAATTTTAAAATGCATGTTCAGACCGAAGAAAATTCCCTGTGAATTCTGATTTGACATGTCTCCTCAAGTCATACAGATAAATGCAGTAGAAAAACTTTAAGGAGCAGCTAGACCCTATATGACACTGAAGTTGTGATCTGTGCCACCTTTGCTGTCTAACCTGATTTATCTTAGATGATGGCTGCATTATAACTGCAAATGTGTACCATTAAGAAGATGGACCATTTCCTGACAAAGTTGTTTTTTCACTCTTTTATTCAAAGTCTTCAAAATTATGACTAAATCTGGCAAGAGTGGGACAAAGTCTGGTTTGTATTACTAACTTAAGGAGGAATGAAAAGGTTTCCCCTTTGGAAGCATAATGCATAACTATCCAGGTGCATTTCCCTACAGATAAGCTGATTGCATTGATGAAGCACTGGTAATTTTGCTGTGTCCAGGGTCTCTATATCTTGAAGAAACAGCAAGCCACATGGGCAGATCCAGAAAAGATAGGGACAGGGGAAGCTACTGCTGATCAAACACAAATGTAAGTAGTCATTCTTTACTATATGTAGTCTCATTTCTTGGCACACTGACTTCCTCATTTCTTTACATGTTCTGCATATTTAGAAATGTTTATATTAAACAGAAGGAGTGCAGAACTGAAGAAATCAGTTAATTCCATACAGATCTTAAAAGCATAAATGGAGTCTAAAATACTGAATATTAAGTTTAATCGAAAGTGATAATTCATGCTTATCTTACTTGCCCCTCCTCCAGGCTCCTTGTACCATTTGAATGACTTCTTTCTTGTGTTTTGATACCTTGTCTTTTCAATTTTCCTCCATCCTCACAACACACTGCAGCTTACCAAGAGTGTACTGAAGTAACTAAAGTATTCCTGGAATCTGGGTCGCTACTGGGCCCCCAGAAGGCATGGGAGTCCTAGATACTGTAAGGTGCATTTTACCCAGTTTGACAATCTTTTGATCCCAAGATGGGGCTAAACAAAAATGTTGACTAACAAAAGAAATTCAATCTTATTTTCTATCTAGGAAGAATAACTTATGTCCAAGGCTTTAATGTTCAATGCTGACAAAAACTATTTCCCAATAAACTGAAAAGACAAATGCATAAGAGGTTACATATTTATTTGTCTTTGTTGACTGGAATGTCTGATTGGTCAGAGCTAATTTTCAGTGGAGGCCTGGGGAGAAAATTTCCATCACAGTGCATTTATATTAAGTGAATTTCAGACAGTTCTCAGAAAAATAAAACAATTAGAAGACAAGCTTTACCAGAAAGGCTCATCCAGACTCTGCTACACTTTGCTGTGAAGGAAAGGTTAGTTTGCTGTTATTTTTTGTATTTCTGTATTGCCTTTCTATATTTTGAATACTGTAGTTTGTTTTCTTTACCTTGTGTTTTGCTTGCATTCTGTTTTAACAGCATATTAAAACTTCAAAAGAGACCACAGCTCTCTCTGTTCTGAGTCAGGCAGAATTTTTCCCTCCCTCCCACCCATTTAAGTTGTCTTGTTAAATACCACTGTCTTTCTAGTTGCCCGCCTCTTATGTTAATCTGACCATATATCTCATTTCTCTCTACTTTCACTGGCTTATGTGAGTAATCACAAAACCATCACTTTTGAAATCCCACCCCTTCAATTATTTAAATTTATTGGCCATCCTACAGTATTTCATAGTATCAAAATACAAAAGTAACCACCCCTTTCAGTCCATCTTGCTGTTTTAAAAATAGTAACTCTCCACTAAACCTTAACTTTTTAAACAGGTAAAACTCAAGTTACCTACTTTCATATCTAACTTCTCTAGTGCACACTGCAGAGTGCATTGCTTTTCAATCTTACCTTTAAGCATCCCTGTTACTAGCATTTTCTCTAATACCTAAAAAGATCATCTCTACTTGACTCCAAGTAGACTTTTCTCTATCTGTTAAACCTAGCACTTGCTCCTACAGTACTTATTACCTTGATACGGCACTCTTATAGATAGCACCCCAAAAAGGCAACCCCCCATTTCTTGGTCACCCACGTCCCCCGGAATCTCTTTTAAAGTTTTTTTGTCTAGTCCTTCTAGCATGTCGAGGGATCAGTTGCTAGTGTCCTCTCCTGCTCAGCTGGTGAACCTGGGAATATTGAGGCAATGTTACAATTGCCTCTTGTACACAGACAACCCTCTCCTCCTCCCACAAAACACAAATACATGCGAGAGATGCAACTATACGGCCAAACTGGAGGCTGAGCTCTCTCAACATAGGACTGGCAAGACCAGTCAGGAGGAGAAGGTTACCACACACACTATAGACCCAGTCTCACATAGTACCATCACAACCTCAAATCATACACATAAACACACAAAGACATACTCGGCTCTGATCAAAAATCTACCAAAACAGCAGAGGCCACCAAAGCAGACACCCAAACAACCACCACCTCAGAACACTACACCTGCAACACATAGACCTCACAGTCAGAGTGTCAAACAGTCACAGCCCTTAAGGCCAAACACAATGCCAGACACACTAGTCATTGGTGACGCCAGAGACAGACACACTGACGTCCCGCTCACCAGACTGAGTAAGGAGAAGGTCACAGTAAGCTGCCTGTCGGGCGCTAGAATCCGCCACATAACGCAAGCACTCAGGTCTCTCAACAGCAGGTACAAATATGACTCAGTCATTGTCCACGCTGGTGTAAACGACCTGAGACGTACCTCCTTGGACTACATGAAAAGAGACATTGAGGAGCTCTCTGATTATGTAGCCCAGGCAGGTATGACCCTGACCTTGAGCAGTATCCTACCTTCACCAAGAATGATGCCACAATACAGAGATAAGATGATCAGCTTTAACAATTGGCTTAAACTCTGGTGTCATTCAAAGGGGATCCAATGTCTGTCTGCCAGGGATGACATGCTGGACAAGCCACGCTGCTGCAAGGGACGGCTTGCACCTGTCACCACTGGGATTCCGGATATTGGCAAAGGCTCTTGCCACCCCATAGTGCCTTTTTAGGCAAGGCTCAAATTCTAAACCTACCACCCTAGAACACAAAAAGGAAAAACTAAGGGTAATGCTGCTCAATGCCAGAAGTCTAAATCTCAAAATGCACGCACTCGAGGCCCTTCTCAGTATGGAGAACATCGATGTCTGTGCAGTGACAGAAACCTGGTTCAAGGCTCCTGAGAGCACCCCAGCACTATCAGGTTTTACCTCTTATCATGCGTTCGGCCCCAAAATCCGGACAATACCAAGAAAGGAGGGGGGGTATCCATACTCATCAAGGACACCCACACCTCAAGACTGGTGGCAACGCACGATGCATCGGAGACCATCCAGGTGCAATTAACCATAGGCAAGACTGCTCTGCAAATTGTAGCATGTTACAGGCCACCCTCACAAACTCAGGAACCTCACATGGCCTTCCTGAAAACACTAGAGGGATAAATGTAACACCAAACACCATCATACTAGGTGACTTCAATTACCCTAATATAGACTGGGAACACTACTCAAGCCCAAACACCCTAGCCCAAAAGTTCCTGGAATTCATAAACTCAAATGTCATGGAACAACTAGTCACCATCCCCACAAGAGGAGAAAACATACTTGATCTCATCATCACGAACATGGGAGCACAATGTTCAACACCGAAGTATACCCCTCACTGGTGAGATCAGATCACAAACTAATCTCGCTGGAGGTCCTCATCCCACCCCACCTGAAATAAAAAGACCACAGTAAAAAACTACCCGAAAGCCGAGTTCACACTTCTAAAGACAAGTGTGGTCTCCTTTAAGGCCCCGAGCGAGCGGAAAACAGTACTCAAGCCGCTGAATCACTTACAGATGCCTTCTACCAGCACCTGCAGGACTGCATGGATAAGGCAATCCCAAGCAAAACAAAGACTCTTTGTACCAAAGGCAAGCGTCCAGTCTGGTGGACCCCAGCCATAAACAAACTCTACAACAAAAGGAGGAAGCTACTACAAGATAGAGCAAAATCCTTAAAAGGTAAGACACCCTTGATCACTATAAGTAAAAAACTAAGAGCTCTCATAAAATCATCCAAAGCAAATTTTGAGAGAAAAATAGCTAAAGACTCAAAAGACAATCATAAGGCCTTCTTTAGCTATGTTAGAAACCTGGGAGGAAACTCCCAGATATGCTCAGAACTAGTTCAAAATGATGTGAAGATTACTGATCCTACAGACATTGCCAACATACTGGCTGACAGGTTCAGTGCAAACTTCTCCCCTCCCCAAAGGAGAGATATCTATACCAAGCGATTGCAGCCCCCAAACATCTCCAACGCCCAAGTGAGAACTGCTCTCTCCAAAGCAAAAACACAGCATCCATGGGACCTGATGGTGTCCCCGGCTGTGTGCTCCACGAACTCAACGAGGAATTAAACCCACAGCTAGGACAGCTGTTTAATCATAGTCTTACCTCTGGATACGCACCCAGGAGTGGCGCACTGCAACTGTGGTCCCACTTCACAAAGGCGGTGCCTCCACCGACCCTGGAAATTACCGCCCATTAGCTTGACAAGCCTTATCTGCAAAGCCATGGAGAGGATCATAATGGACCTCATAAATAAAGACATAGGGAATTTGCAGACTTTGGATCCATCCCAGTTTGGCTTTGTCAAAGGCAGATCATGCCTTCTAAACTTGGTTGACTTTTTCAAAACAGTCACCAAAGCCATTGATGAGGGAAGGCAGTCCATACAGCCTACCTCGATCTGGCGAAGGCCTTCGATACAATACCCCACTCGGGTATCATTGAAAACTCATCAGTTTAAATGTTAACCCATACATCACAAGATGGGTTGCAAACTGGCTGAGTGACAGAACCCACAGGGTCAGAGTTGCTGGCGCCATGTCAGACTCAAAGCCTGTCACAAGTGGTGTACCACAGGGCTCAGTCCTGGGCCCACTCTTGTTTGGCATCTACTTTTCCGAAGTACAAGCAAACACAGGAGGGTTATGGCTGACAAAGTTTGCAGATGACTGCAAACTGGGCGCCATAGTAGAAAACACATCTGACACAGATATCCTTCAGAAGGGTCTCACAGAAACGGATAACTGGTGCCAGAGCCATGGCCTAAAGTTAAATGCCAAAAAATGCATAGTCATACCCTTCGGGAAAAACAAGGTTACCCCTAGCTACCAAATAGGTGGCAATCCACTGAGCACAGAAGAAGTTATTAGGGACCTAGGGACCCAGGTTGATAGTAGTCTGTCATTCGACACCCATGTAGCTAAAGTAGTTAGGAAGACCTTCTACATTGCCCACCTTATCATGAAGGGATTCTCATCTAGATCAAGGGAGGTCATAGTCTCCCTATACTCATCACTCATCAGACCAATGATTGAGTACAATGCCCCATTCGGAATGTATCTGACCCAACACTTGCAGCAGCTGGAGAGGCCACAAAAGTTCCTCACCAAAAGGATAAAGGGTCTCAAACATCTGTCCTATGCTGCCCGACTGAAAGAACTCCAGCTCTATTCAGTCGCTTACCCTCTGCTCAGAGGTGACCTGTGCCTGACATACAAGGCCATGTCCAACCCGGAATTGATG
The DNA here is from genome assembly GCF_019279795.1 of Protopterus annectens. Classification (NCBI taxonomy): domain Eukaryota; kingdom Metazoa; phylum Chordata; order Ceratodontiformes; family Protopteridae; genus Protopterus; species Protopterus annectens. Next base: position 1,561,611,873 of record NC_056737.1, read on the forward strand.
AACATGCTTCACCTCAAAAAATCTAAATCCATCAGAACAAGGGCAAGAGACCTCAACCTTAACACAGTTATTAATAGGACGTGTTGGGGGGACAGATTCATCACCCAGAGACCTCCCTATGCTGTGGAACAAAATCCCGGTACATGTGAGGCAGAGCACCTCGCTGGCTTTATTCAAGAGAAATCTTGACCAATGGATGGGAGATCGCAGGTATACCCCAGGGATTACCTCAGTGTCACTGCTTGACAGAGGCACAGCAAAATAATGGGCATAGTATCCTTCAAACTAAAGGGGTGGCGAAAGCCACAAAACTCTGGGCTAGGCTTGTAAATGCCCTTGGGCAGATAGCCTAGTATGAACCTATGAAACTATGAAAGCTATTCAAGAGGTACCTACACACGAACAAGGTCAAGGTTTTTATTCCAGGCTATTTCTGGTGCCAAGGAAGGGAAAAGATTGGAGACCTATTTTGGATCTATCCATCCTAAACACATTTCTACTCATAACAAAATTCAAGATGCTCACTCTACAGCAACTTCTTCCCATGCTGGGCAAGGAGTCTTGGCTGGTAACACTGGACCTCAAGGAGGCATACCTGCATGTCCCTATCAGACAACATTGCAGAAGGTACCTCAGATTTCTTGCAGGTTCAACCCATTATCAATTCTCTGCATTGCCCTTTGGCTTATCTACTGCGCCCAGAGTATTCACGAAATGTCTGGCATCAGTAATTGCCTACTGCAGACTTCAAGGGATACAAATATATTCCTATTTGGACGACTGCCTGATCCAAGCGGACAGCAAACACATTCTTCTGAAACATCTGGCTTATGTAATAATGTTATTGAATTCTCTGGGATACACAGTCAACAAAAAGAAATCAAGGCTAATACCCTCTCGGAAGATAATTTTCCTGGGTGCCAATTTGGACACGAACACCCAGATGGTCTACCTCACGCCAGAGAAGCAGGGGCAACTAATTCAATACTTCATAACACTAGCAAATTGCACCAGGCTGACTGCAAGGAAAATCCTGCAGGCTCTGGGATTCATGGCATCTTGCATCTTACTAATCCCATGTGCAAAGCTGCATATGAGGAAACTACAATGGTACCTGAAAAACATATGGTCTCAACACAGCCACAGTTTGGAAACAATAATACCACTAATTCCATGTCTACAAAAGGAATTTCTGTGGTGGGCTCAAGCATGTCAAACAAACAGGTCTTCCATTCAGCAAGCCTCAAGCAAATCAAGTCATCACAACAGATGCCTCGGACTACACCTGGGGGCGCACATGACAGATTCATTCAGCATTCAGGGCAAGTGGTCCCAAAAAGAAAAGCACCTTCACATCAATCAAAAAGAAATGCTAGCAGTAATAAATGCTATTATAGCTTTCAAGGACCTCCAACAACCAGGTCAACTATTGATAAGAACGGACAACACCACAGTTATGTGGTACATAAACAAGCAGGGAGGAACACATTCTTACCCCCTATGCAGACTGGCTATGTCACTTTGGAACATGGCCATGGACTTACAAATGGAACTACAAGCACAGTACTTGCCAGGCAAGGAAAACATGCTGGCAGACAACCTAAGCAGGAATATGACCGACCCACACGAATGGAAGTTGCATCCAAATGTTTTTACAGAAATAATCCAAGAATGGGGAAGGCCAGACATAGATCTCTTTGCCTCCCACAAAAATCATCAATTGACAAAATTCTGCTCAAGGATCTTCCATCCAAAGGCCTGGAGAGTGGACGCTCTCTCTTTCAGTTGGACATCAATGACAGTTTATGCCTTCCCACCTCTTCCTCTGCTGCCCAAAGTTCTATTGAAGACCAGAGCAGACAGACCAAAGATGATCCTCATTGCTCTGGACTGGCCAAGGCAACACTGGTACCCACTCCTGAGGAGCCTGACGCATTCCCCACCATGGACCCTGCCTCTAATGCCTCTTCTTCTGACTCAGCACAGCTTCAAAACTCTTCACAGTCAGCTAAAGACACTCAATCTAGCGTGGAAGATTCCTTAGCATCACAGCAGGCCCTACTCTCCAAGGAGGTGCAGGATGTCATTTTGGAGGCCAGAAGGCCATCAACTAGAAAAGCTTACTCCACAAAATGGAAACGTTTTTGTGTCTGGAATGAGAAAAAGGGCCAGGACCCTGGAAAACTGAATTTACCTCAAATACTACAATACTTGGCTGAACTGCTAAGCAGTGGACTTTCTTTCTCCTCCATCAAAATCCATGCCTCAGCCATTTCTGCAGAATACAACACTGACCCACCTTTATTCTCTCACCCTCTCTTAAGACAGTTCCTCAGAGGGGCTAAGAATTTAAGACCTCCAAGGAAACAACCAATACCTGCTTGGGATCTTAACTTCATTCTGGAAAAACTGACCTTGCCTCCTTTTGAGCCAGCTGCCTCATCAGATTTGCAATATTTGTCCTGGAAAACAGCCTTCCTTCTGGCTATCACCTCAGCTCGTTGAGTTTCAGAACTACAGGCTCTCATGGCTGTCCAGCCCTTTATCATCTTCCATCAGGACAGAGTTTCCTTACGAACCAACCCGTCCTTTATGCCTAAAGTGGTATCCAGGGTAGCTTTAAATCAGGACATACATTTACCTACTTTTTATCCTAATCCTCAAAACAAAGGGGAGAGATTACTACATTCCTTGGACATCCACAGACAACTGCGTTATTATTTGGACAGAACAAAGCCTTTCAGAAAATCAGAACAGCTCTTTGTGGCCTATGCGGTAGGAGCTCAAGGAAAGCCAATCTCCAAACAGACAATCTCAAAATGGATAGCCCACTGCATACGCTTTTGCTATTCCTTTCATGGCAAAGCTGTACCTACAGGCATTAGAACTCATTCCACCAGGGCAACAGCCATCTCTGCAGCCTTCCTCAGAGGAGTTCCTACCAAGGATATTTTGGAAGCAGCCACTTGGAGTTCCGTGCATACCTTCTCCAAGCACTACCACCTACCATTATACTCCAAATCTAGAGCAGGCTTTGCCACTGCAGTCTTGCAGGGCATTTTGGCTCCTCCTAGTTCCACCTAGTGCCTACCACCCCTTTCTTAGCTTTGGGATTCTACCCATCTGTTATGACTGCAGCTGTATGCACGATGAACATACTACAGTTTTGTACCTACCATAAATGTAGATGTTCGAGTGCTAATACAGCTGCAGTCCAGGTTTCCCTCCCTCCTTCCCCTCTTGGGACAGGCCTATAGGCTAACACATCCTCATACAACCTGATTGGGGTATTCATTTATGATGTATTTGCTTGCAACTACTGTATTTTGATTTATTGCACTGCATTATTACACAAATTTATGTATTGCCTTCCTTCTGGGGGCACCTGACATCTGGGGCAAGAAAAACTGAAGAAAATGGCGTTGGCTGGTTCCTTTATACCCCTGTCTCTCTGACGTCAGGGAAGAAGCGACGACAACTGACGCCGGACCTAGACTTTGGAATTCGGCCGACCGAGGACCCGCCTGACGGCAGGAAATCCCATCTGTTATGACTGCAGCTGTATTAGCACTCGAACATCTACATTTATGGTAGGTACAAAACTGTACTTTCTCTTCAATTAAGATTCATGCTTCTGCCTTATCAGCACATTATAATACTGAGCCACCCCTCTTCTCTCATCCCCTGCTAAAACAATTCCTTAGAGGGGCCAGAAATGTAAGACCCCACAGGAGAGCTCCCACTCCAGCCTGGGACCTTAACTTTGTACTGGAAAAACTCGCTCTGCCCTCTTTGAACCTGCTGCTACAGCAGAGTTGAAATTCTTTTCTTGGAAAACAGCCTTAGTTCTAGCTATCACTTCAGCAAGAAGAGTGTCTGAACTGCAGGCCATCATGACAGTGGAACCCTTCATTATCTTCCATGCGGACAGGGTTTCCCTTAGGGCTTATCCATCCTTTATGCCCAAGGGTGGTGTCTAGTGTGGCTCTAAACCATTCCATTAATTTGCCGACCTTTTTCCCTAATCCTCAGAATAAAGGGGAAAGAATACTTTATTCTCTGGATGTACACAGACAGCTTAGATTCTGTTTGGACAGGACTAAACCTCTTAGAAAATCTGACCAGCTGCTACTTAGCTTTGCTGCAGGGGCAGAGGGGAAGGCCATTTCAAAGCAAACATTTCCAAATGGATAGCACATTGCATCCATTTCTGCTACAAGCACCATGGAAAACCTACCCCAAAGGGGATTAGAACACATTCCACCAGGGCTGCATCTACCTCTACGGCATTTCTCAGAGGAGTCCCTACCAGGGACATCCTGGAAGCTGCAACCTGGAGTTCTGTACATACTTTCACCAAGCATTACCACCTGCCTATCTTTTCTAAATCCAGAGGTGGATTTGCCACAGCAGTCTTACAGGGCCTGATTGCTAGCCCTAATGCTCTTTAACTACCTCCACCCTTCCTTAGCTTTGGTAATCAACCCAAATGTGATGACTGCAACAGTGAAACACAAAGAACATATTAAAGTTGTGTACACTTACCATAAATGTAGATGTTCAAGTGTATTCAGTGTTGCAGTCCTGGTTACCCACCAGCCCCCTGACTTCTATCTTTCCTTCTTGTTTGGCATGTATTATATCATGTGTATTTGCTTTTTGCTGGGGGTGTTCCATACCATATAATTGCTTCCTATTGTGCGGGAACCTGACATCTGGGGCAAGATGTAATGGCATCGGCTGCATGTTTTACACCCCTGATGACTTGACATCATGCGAGAAGCAACAGCATCCGACGCAGAAATCTGAAGACTCTGGTATTCAGGCTGCCTGAGGGCTACCTGCAGGCAGATAACCCAAATGTGATGACTGCAACAGTGAATAAACTCGAGCATCTACATTTATGGTAAGTGTACACAACTGAACTTTCTGCAGGGCATGCTGACCCATTCCTAGGTCTCTTACAAAAACCCTACCATGCCTCTCCTAAGCTTTGGGCATCTTCCTTCAGGTGATGACTGCAACAGTGAAAGTCGAAGAACATAGTACAGGTGTTCTTCGTGTTTCACTGTTGCAGTCATCACACTTGGGTTATCCAGCCCTCAGTTATCCCGAATGCCAGAGGCTTAGTATTTCTGTGTCGGTTGCCATCACTGCAGGACTGACGTCAAGTTGTCAGTAGTATAAAATAAGGCAGCCGATGCCATTTCCCCAGTCTTTCTTGCCGAGGAGCCCGAAGCAGAAGCAGTTCGCATGAGTGCCGGTCGGCCGCTACCTAAGTTTTTGTTTTCCGAATTTAAGTTGAAGTCTTCTGAAGCTAAGTACCCCATTGGGGATTCTTTTTTCTTGCTCTAACCGATTTCAGGAAAAAGTTAACAATTGTCTCACCTGTGGAAAGCAAATACCACACCGAGACTTTCATTCTTACTGTGTCACTTCCTTTGGCCCATACCATGACGTCTCCCACTGTCGCTTTTGTGCTTTGTTCAATGCCAGAAGTATTCATCATCGGGCCCTTATTGTAGCTAGATATTTTCGCTCTCAGTCCTCTAAATCCGATATGGCTTCAGTAAGCCATTCAATAGCAGATCTTCTGAAAAAACATAATGGTAAAGACAGAGACAGACCGCACAGGTCCAAACCTACCAATGACGTTTCCGTTAAGCTAGTCGTCAGTTCTCCGGTCCTCATTAAGGTGTTTTCACAAACCCTGATGCTCGCTTCTGTGGATTCGCAGGCCACTACCAAGACCCTTTCGGAGTCCAGTGTGCTGCAAGACTGTTCATCGACTAAGGATCCTGCGGATGTCTCTACCTTGGATGGGTCCGGAGTAGCTGAGCAGGCAACAGCTTTTGAGGAAGTACTTCGCACTACTGATTCTCAACACAGATTGACTTCTTTCACGTCTACTGTTCTTTCGAAAACTACTGAGTTGCTAAGGCCCAGGATATGAACCACACCCAAGAAACCGACGACCCAATCTCAGGCACCTGCTTCCTTGCATCAGTCTCAAATGCTTAAAATGGTGGAAGACCTTATAATGCTGATCAGGGGAAGCCAAGCTACACCTTCCAAAAGAAAGAGATTTGTCCCCAGTAGTTTTATCTGAACAGGAGTCCGATGACTCTGAGGCATCTGAATATGAGGACATGCAACCCCTCTCTGCTTATGATGATTGTGATGTAGAGGAATCCATTCTTCAGCCTCTCCACCCGAGGATATTTCCTTTTGGGGAAACCCTACATACTTTAAGGGAGCATTTCCTATGGGAATGTCAGGACTACCCTCAGTCTAATAAGAGACTCAGGGAATTCTTAGATCTTCCACAGCACAGACCTCTGGCCATTCCTTCTGTCCTGGATGTTGTGGATGATGTTTTCATGGAATCTAGCTTGACTCATGACAACCCTCCCTCCTGCTCCCAGGAAAGCTGACAGGTGCTGTAGAGTCCCTGACTCTCACACATTTCTTTTCAAAAACCCTACTGCTGACCCTGAGGTTATTTCTCAAGGGCCTAAAGGAATTAAAGCAACTTCTGCTAAGAATCCCAACCCCTCAGATAGGGATTCTCAAGCATGACACGGTAAAATATATATACCTCTGCTACTCTTGCTATTAGAGCACTAAATTGTCAGTTCCATATGCTAAAATTTCAGCAACATACCATGGAACTCCTCAAATATCATGTTTTCCTGCTTGTGCCGAAAATAGTTACAAGAGTTAATACATTCTGAAAGTCAAGTAACTTAGCACACATTACAATGTGGTTTTGACACCCTAGAAGCATCTTGCAGGGCAGCAGTCACTGGTTCTGTCCTTAGAAGGCATGCTTGGCTTAAGGAACAGCCCTTGCCAGACCATGTCAAATCCAAGTTATTGGACGGATCCTTGCACAAAGACAACTTATTTGGCACCAAGGCAGAGGAGGTCTTAAAAAAGATGGAAGAAAAAGCTAAATCTATGCAGACAGTTAAGTACTTCCTGCAGGTCCAGCCACCCAGGTTCAGGAGGCATTGCCCCTTCCAAGCACTGGTCCTTTCCTGCCGCCTCCAGGTCCTCTCAGCCCAGACCCTGGAGAAGCAGTCGCCCAGAGAGCATCCCCAGGGAATGCAGAAATCTAAGCAATGGAGTTCCTCCTCTTCAAAACCAGGGTGTGCTAAGCTAGTCCCTCATGGTAAGAACTCACAGTGACTCTCCACTTCCACGTAAGCACCTGGGCCACTATTACCAATGACCGTTGGGTCCTCAACATGGTATCTCAGGGATGCAAAGTTTATTTCCACACACTACCAACCCCAAAAGGGTTCCCAGATCTTCCTCCAAACCAGTGGGCAGAGGCCAAAACTTAAGTCCTTTCCCTGCTCTCTATGAGGGCAGTAGAGCACATTCCTGCAGAACAAATAGGTCGTTTCTACTCCAGACACTTCCTGTTACCCAGAAAAGGGGGCACCTGGTGCCCCATCCTCAATCTATCCACTCCAAACACCTTTCTGGTGATATCAAAAAAAATACTGCTACCCACGCTCTCCAAGGATGCTTGGCTAGCCACCCTAGATCTAAAAGAGGCATACCTCCAAATTCCTATCAGGCAATCATGCAGGAAATATCTACGTTTCAGAGAAAGATCAATGCACTTTCAGTTCTCTGCGTTTCCCTTTAGCTTATCCTCTGCTCCGGTTCCCGCCATTGCTTTTTGCAGGCAAAGAAATATTCAAATTTACCCATACTTAGAGGATTGCCTAATTCAGGCAGACAGTCAGGAAAAGCTGCTCAAGTACCTGGCCTTTGTAAAGGACCTACTGACCTCCCTAGGGTATATTATCAATGAAAAGAAAAGAAATCCAAACTAGTACCCACCCAAAAAATTATATTCCTGGGAGCAAGCCTAGACACAGCATCCCAGATGGCATTCCTTACACCAGAAAAGCAAACCTACCTGACTAAGCCTATTTCTTTCAACTAGCCACCAGACCCCAGTTATCCGCAAGGGAAATCCTGCAAGCTCTGTGGTTCATGGCTTCTTGCATTCTACTCATTCCATATGCCAGACTGCATATGAGGAAACTACACTGGTACCTAAAAAGCCTTTGGTGTCAACACTCTCAAGACCTGGCAACTCTTATACCAATGATACTTGTTTAAGGAAAGATTTTCTTTGGTGGGCAGCAGCATGCAAACACAAGGGACTACCCTTCTCACAACCCCATGCTGCCCAGACCCTCACAGATGCATCAGACTATCCCTGGGGTGCACACCTGGATGGAAGGTGCATACAGGGTTGATGGAGCCCACATCAAATACATCTGCACATCAACCAAAAAGAGATGTTAGCTGTCAACCATGCACTGAGAGCTTTCAGACCCCTCCTGTCCCCGGGGGCTGTACTACTCAAAACAGACAACACCACTGTGATGTGGTATATCAACAAGCAGAGAGGGACTCACTCGCAGGCTCGCCATGACCCTTTGAACACGGCCTCAGCCATGCAACTACACCTATTAGCACAATTCCTGCCAGGCTCTCTAAACTCTCTGGCAGACAGCTTGAGCAAAAATCTTCTGGACCCACACGAGTAGTAGCTAGACCAAAGAACCTTCACCCTTGTAACTCAGAAATGGGGCACCCCAAAGGTCAACCTCTTTCCTTCCCACTCCAGCCATCAGCTCAGCCTCACTACAAGGCTTGGAAAGTGGATGCTCTTATCCTTCCAGTGGGTCAACCTCTCAGTCTATGCATTTCCCCCACTATGCTCATTACAAGGGTACTGCTCAAAATAAGGGAGGAAAAACCAAGGACAATCTTGATTGCCCCAGACTGGCCATGCCAGCACTGGTACCCACTGCTTCATAGCCTGTCACCTTTGCCACCATGACATCTCCCTCAGATCCCAACACTCCTGACCCAGAGGGAAGGAGAATTCATGCATCCCCAATTGCAGACCTTCAGTCTGACAGCCTGGCTTATTCCCTGACCACTACACAAGCTGCAAATCTCAGAAAACAGGTTCTAGATGTTATACATGAGGCCAGACGCCCTAGCACTAGAAAGTCTTATGCTGACAAATGGAAAAGGTTTTGCACCTGTATCCAGTTAAGGGAGCTGGGACTGCACAGCACTCCCTACCTCTCATCCTGGATTACCTTGCTGACCTACTACACAGGGGTCTATCCTTTTCTTCTATTAAACTTCATGCCTCAGCTATCTGCTCATTTCAGCACAGAGCCACCTCTTTTTTCTCACACCCTGTCGTCAAACAGTTCCTAAAAGGGGCTAACAACCTGAGGACACCCAGAAGAGCACCTACCCCAGCTTGGGACCTAAACTTTGCATTGGAAAAGCTCACCCTGCCCCCCCCCACCCCTTTGAACCAACAGAGTTAAAGTTTCTCATGGAAGACAGCCTTGCTTCTGGCCATCACTTCAGCAAGAAGAGTATCCAAGCTACAAGCACTAATGGCTGTAGAGCCCTTCATCATTTTCCATGCTGACAGGGTCTACCTCAGGACTAACCCATCCTTCATGCCAAAAGTGGTGTCCAGCATGGCTGTCAACCAATCCATTCATTTGCCCACCTTTTTCCCTAACCCACAAAACAAGGGGGAAAGGATACTACACTCTCTAGATGTGCACAGTCGGATCAGATTCTATCTAGACAGGACTAAATCATTTAGAAAGACTGATCAATTGTTAGTCAACTTTGCTGCAGGAGCAGAGGGCAAAGCCATATCCAAGCCATTTCTAAATGGATAGCACACTGCATCCATTTCTGCTACAAGCAACATGGGAAACCTCCCCCTAAGGGGGTCAGGATACTACCAGAGCAACCTCCTCCTCTGCATCTTTCCTCAGAGGGGTCCCCACCAGGGTCATCCTGGAGGCTGCAACATGGACATCAGTTCATACCTTCACCAAGCATTACCACCTGCCTATCTTCTCCAAATCCAGGGCAGGCTTTGCCACCGCAATCTTGCAGGGCATCCTAGCCAGCCCCCAGTCTTCTTGACTGCCTCCACCCTTTTCTTCAGCTTTGGGAATCAACCCAAATGTGATGACTGTAACAGTGAAGCACAAAGAACATAGTACAGTTGTGTACACTTACCATAAATGTAGATGTTCGAGTGTATTCACTGTTGCAGTCCTGGATGTTCTTCGTGTTTCACTGTTGCAGTCATTACACTTGGGTTATCCTGCTGGCAGGCTACCCTCAGTCGGCCTGAATTCCAAAGTCTAGGTTCAGCGTCGGTTGCTGTCGCCTCTTCCCTGATGTCAGTGCGCCAGGGGTATAAAAGATGCAGCCTACGCCATTTCCTTAAGTCTTTCTTGCCGAGCGGTGCCCGAAGCAGAAGCAGTTCGCAAGTGACGGTCGGCCGACTCCTGAGATTTTCGTGTTCGAATTTCAGTTCTGAAGTCTTCATTAAAAGCCAAGTACCTACCCCATTGGGGAAAACTTTTTTCTTGCTCAAGACCAATGTCAGAAAAAGTTAATAATTGTATTTCTTTTGGGAAGCAAATACCTCATAAGGACTTTCACTCTTACTGTATTCCTTGCCTAGGCCCTGACCATGACATTGCTAGCTGTCGGTTTTGTGCTAGATTTAATCAACGCACTATTGAGCATCGGTACGATTTTGCATTTCACTATTTTGGCAGAAGATTTAATTGCAATATGCCATTGGATAGCCATCCAACTACCGGAATTCACAAGAAACGCAAAGAAAAAGAAAAGGACAGGCATCCAAGGTCCAAAACTGATGACAAGGCTTCCTCTAAGCCAGTCGCCAGTTCACCGGTTCTCAGTGAGGCTCTTTCGAAGCCCCTGATGACCGCTACTTTGGACTCGCAGGCTGCTGCAGACTCCCACGTGGAGTTGACTAGGCTGCTGGAAGCTCAGGGTATTGGACCTTCGGAAACAATTCCCTCAGATGGGTCCAGAGCCGCTGGCTTCTGAGGGTGTTTTCAGACCTACTCAATTATTCATTAAAGCGACTCCAGCTACAAAGGCAAAAACAAAAGCACCTTTAAAGACAAAGAAACAAGTGCAACAGCCTCATGGTCAGGCCTCCATGCCCAAAAAACAGATGCTCAAAATGGCTGAAGACTTAATTACTTTGATCAGGGGTTCCCATCCCCCTCCTCATAAAAGGCCTAGGCAAGAGACAGAATATGAATCTTCAGATCAGGTTTCCATTTCTTCTGATTCCTCTTCTGATCAGGAATACTCTCTTCCTCCCTATGAGGATTCTGATGCTGAAGAATCTATCCCTTCAGCCTCTCCTCCTGAGGATTACTCTTTTGGGGAAACCTTACATACCATGAGGGTATATTTCTACTGGGAGAGCCAAGATTATTCAGAATCTAAGAAAAGGTTAAGAGACTTCCTTTTACTCCCACAACACAGACCCCTAGCTATTCCACCTGCGTTAGACATTGTAGATGATGCATTTTCAGAGTCCAGTCTGACCCATGACTCCTTACCTCCAGCTCCTGTCAAGCCAGACAGGTACTACAGGGTCCCTGACTCTCATAAATTATTTTTCAAAAACCCTGCTACTGCCCCTGAAAATATCTCTCAGGGCCCCAAAGGGGTCATGGCTTCCATGGCAAAAAACCCTACCCCCTCTGACAGGGATTCTAGGGCTCTGGACAGATGAGGAAAAAAGATTTGCACTTGTGCTGCCTTGGCTATAAGGGCTTTAAATTGGCAGTTTCATATGCTCAAATATCAGCAATATGTTATGTCACTGCTTAAACAGAAAAATGTTGATAAATTCTGAATGTGCAGAAAACAAAGAAAGGCAGGATTTATTGCATGCAGCTGAGCAAGTTGGAAAGCATACTTTGCAATGTAGTTTTGATTCTTTGGAGGCCTCCTGCAGGGCTGCTGTCACGGGTTCTGTCATTAGGAGGCATGCTTGGTTAAAGGAACAAACTTTATGAGATCATGTTAAAGCAAAATTATTAGATGCTCCATTACATCATGATACTGTGTTTGGTGTTAAAGCAGAAGAGGTGTTAAAGAAAATGGAGGACAAAGCTAAATCTATGCAAACAGTCAAGGATTTCTTACAGGTACAGCCTCCAAGATTTAGCAGACACTGGCCTACAAAGAATTGGTCCTTTCCAGTGTCAGACAGACCACAAAGGGGCCGATACAGACGCCCAAGAGGCAGATCCCAGCCCCAAGGTTCATACAGGTCTAAACAATGGGGTGTTTCTACCTCCAAAAAGTGGAGAAGACAAATCACAGCCTTACAGGAAACAGTCCCAATGACTTCTTCCTGCCTGCGCCAAGCACTTATCTTCTGGCAGCACCTTTAGGGGGAAAACTAGCACTTTTTTCTCAAAATTGGCACATAACCCAGGACAAATTGGTCTTAGACATAGTGTCACAGGGCTACAAGTTTCACTTTCATACCCTGCCAAGGACAAATGGTTGGCCAGAACTACCAAAAAACCAATGGGCAGAGGCACCAAAACAAGTCTCATCCTTCATGGACATGAGGGTCATTCAACAAGTACCAGAGCAGGAGCAGGGACAAGGATTTTATTCAAGACTGTTCTTGGTACCCAGAAAGGACAAAGCCTGGAGACCAATACTGGACCTATCTATTCTAAACACATATCTGGATATACCAAAATTCAAAATGTAGTCTTTAGGGGGGCGTGGCCAAGGATGAACACAGGATAGCAGCAGATTTCTTCAGCTGCACCAACTTAACTGCACTGACAGGAAATAATTACTTTAAAAATCAACTAATGAAATAATTTTCTTTCTAAATACGTTTGGAATATCAGTTTCTTGAATAATATCTAAAAAAGAAAGAAAATTTCAATAATTTTCCTGTCAGAAATCATCTTGGAAATTTCTCTTTCATCACCTCTGTTCAAAATGAGTTCCAGTAAGGCAAATACTCAGGATTCCAGCATCAAGAAAGAGCTTCAGTCTCTGATATCTACTATTCAGCAACTTACTACCAAAATGGACAAACTGGATACTAAAATTGATAACTTCATAGAAAAAACTACAAAACAAATGGATTTGTTACATCAAGACTTGCAACAACAGAAGGCTCAGATTACAGGCATAGAAGAGACTGTTAATGATATGGAGAACAGAATCCAGGAAGAAGAAATTAACATTGAGTTTTTGCTGAAGCAGAACACATCTACAATCCAAACTTGATGACCTGGAAAATAGATCTAGACGCAATAATATTAGGATTTGTGGACTGCCAGAAAATATAGAAGGTAACAACATTACTTCCTTTTTAAATACTTGGCTTCCCAAAACTTTAGACTTGTCAGAAGCATTTTCTTTTGGTATTGAAAGAGCCCACAGGTCCTTATCTAATTTTAACTCTAACAAAAAGTATCCTAGATCAGTTATAGTAAGATTTTTATCATCTTATGACAAGGAGATGGTATTAAAATCTGCATGGGCTAAAGCACCTATTAAAATTAATGAGGCAACTGTGCGTTTTGACAATGACTATTCTTCCATGGTAATAACTAAAAGAAAAGTTTTTTTGCCATTAATAAGAGAGCTTAAGAAATAGTTCAAAACCTACCTTTTGTTTCCTGCCAAACTAAAAATCTTTTTACCTGATGGCCCTAGAATTTTTGAAGACTTGGACTCTGCTTTGCTGTATATTAAAAAAAATAAGATATTGGATAAAATAGAAGATATGGAATGGGCTAATCCTTCGTTAAAGAGGATGGCAACAGGAACTTCTTGGAAGACTTCAGAGAAGCAAAAAAGACTAAAAATCTCTTTAAATACAGTTACTGCATCTCCAGAAAGCCACAAATATTCTAAAGATTTATTCAAAGTTATTTTTCTGTGTGCAAAGAACTGTTTTTGTTTCATAAATAGTCAAACTCTCTGAGGAACAAATAGCAAGCTATCAATCAACTTGTTTCTCTTTGTGATAGAGACCTAAGGTTAGTAATTTGATACATTTTCTTTCTCTTCTTGTTTTAAATAATGGCATTCTTTTTAAACTATGCATTTAGTGAGGGGTGGGGGAGGGCAAGGACAGAAGTATGATGAAAAATATGGAAAAAGTGAAATAACTTATTAGTTTTTTAAAAAACTATATATGCTGTTTAAACACTGTTGCTAAATATTATACCATGACTTTATTGCTTATACATGATTACAAATAATATGTCATGATTTAATTGCAAATAATTAGAACTAAAATAGTTGTAAATAATATGTTTCATGTTTAACTTTATTAATATAAACAGCAAGTAATATTTCATTGTAGATACTCTTTGTAGCTTCCTTTTTTTTATTTCTTCTCTCTCTCTCTCTCTTTTCTACTCTCTTCCTTTTCTTTTCTCTCTCTCTCTTTTTCTCTCATATAAGTACATTTATATGCTTCTGATAATACTGATATATGTATATAATAAGATTTGTATGAGAAAATGAAATGGGGCATATAAAAATAAGTTGTATAATATGTTAAATAACTGTAGGCTTGGTTTCACTGTCATAGAGACTGTAATGACTTGTAAAATACTTTGCGAAGGTTTTGCACTGTTTAGTTTCATTTGTATTGCTAAATGAATGTCAGTCACTTGCATTTACTAAAATTCTCGCCAGAATGTTAAGGGAGACAATTTGGGATGTGGGTTACCTCGTGAATAGTGTCCTCGAGTTGTTTTAAAAGCTTCAACACTCAGAATACACGCAGAGAAGCTGAATGCAGTCATTTTGAACTTTGACCCCTGATTTCACACTGACACATCGCAGATTCAAGAAGAACACTGTTCCAGGAAGTAGAACTGCTGTAAATGCGACTTTGTGATGAAAAACAAACTCTATGACATCTAAATTTGAGTTATTCTTTATAACAACTAACTTAAGATGTAATTTATAAAATATGAAAGTTATAATGATTTTAAATAATTCAGTATGCCATAGTAAGCAAGTGAGATATTTTAGAAGACATAGAAGGTAAAACATATATACGTATGTTTTTGAAAGCTTACATGACTGCAACATATTAATGTATATAAATATTTATGATTTAAACATATATAATGTTATAAATCATTTGACTTATCTAATTGACAAGCACAAGTATCATTATGATTATATCTTAGAAGAAACTGTCATGTGACATATTTTAAAGCAGCAGTTCAGATATATAAAATACAGATGGCTTCCTTCACAATGATTTATGTATAACTAGGAATTTACATTGCTGTGCAGTATGATTTGTAAACATATGTATGAGTATAAATATTTTATTTAACTGGCAATAATAAGTATGAGAAGAAAGCTTTGGTGCAAGTAATTTAAAGATGTCCTTCAAGGATGCATCTGCAGTCCTAACAAATGGGTTGTCCTGGCCTCAGGCAGCCCTTCGGTCGGCCGGATTCCAAAGTCTGGGTCTGGCCTCGGCTGATGTCGCACTTCACCCGACGTCATAGCTGCAGTTCAGCGGGTATAAAGGCATCAGCCGACGCCATTTTCCCCAGTCTTTCTTGCCGCGTGGCACCCGAAGCAGAAGCTGTTCGTAAGTGCCGGTCGGTCAGAACCAGAGATTGCTACTACCGAAGACTTCTAAAAAGCTAAGTACCCCGTTGAGGACTCTTTCTTGTTTCAGCCGATGTCAGAAAAAGTGAATAACTGTTTAACTTGTGGGAAACAAATACCTCATAAAGATTTCCACTCTTATTGCCTACCTTGTTTAGGCCCAGACCACGACGTAGCAGCTTGTCTAGCCTGTGCTTCCTTCAACTGACGAACACTTAGACGTCGGTCGGAGTTTGCAGGGGAGTTTTTCGGCTCCGCTTTTGCTTATATCATGCCGTCGGAGACTCCGACTTCACATTTAGCTAAAAAGCGTAAGGAAAAGGACCAACACTCGCGGTCCGCGGTTTCGGCCGAAACCGTGGCTAAGCCAACCGCGAGTGTCTCGGTTTCGGCCGATGTCGAGTCCGCGGTTCTTCCTTCGGCCGAAAGCATGCCTCCTTCTACCGAGGCCTGGCAATAATAAGTATGAGAAGAAAGCTTTGGTGCAAGTAATTTAAAGTTTTTAAAACTGTTAACTGCATTTCTATGACAGAAAGTAGGAATACCTTAATATATGTAATGCCTAAGTTATTGAATCCAAATGAACATAAGAACTTATTTTTACAAACTTTTAATAAACTAATATATAGATATGCCCCCTTTTTTTTTTTTTTTCTCTCTCTCCCTTTCTCTCTCTCTTCTCGGTTCCCATTATCAAGTTTATTAGAATGCTATTTTGATTATGAATGTATTATACAAAATAGATGTACATATTAATATGAACTGTTTCTAAATGTTCTTATTTGTTTATATGAAGCTGATTTATAAATTGTTTAGCTTTGTCTTACTAGATAATCTAATTAAATGAGGTTAACTTTAATTAATAATAATTATTATTAAATTGATATGGTGGCAGCTGAGGTACTGCTGCTTAGGATAGGGGGATAACTTGAGTGGTATGTGCTACTCAAAGTTGGAGTTTTTAACTCCAGGCTGGGTGCAATGTTTAATCCTAATATTATTTTCATCTGTTTATTGTTGTTTGTATATATTTCTGACATCCACAACACATTTTATAAACTCATTGTCACTACAAGTAAAAATGAAGCTTATACAAAATCCCATAAGATTTTCAATAAATACAGCTATATTTAATGGTACACCTAAAGGAGGAGGTATAATATCACTTATTTTGTTAATTGTTATTCTGATTATAAGTTTTATATGTTTAAAAAAAGCCAAATGATTTCTCTAAAAGGAATTTCTTTAAACATTAATGGACTGAATAACCCATGTAAAAGGGCAAGTTTAATGAGATACATTAATTTACATAGGGCCAACTTAGTATTCCTTCAAGAAACACATCTCCTGAAAAAGGATATTGATAAATTAGCCACTAATAAATATACAGTCTTGGTTAGTTCAGAACACACTCAGAAACAAAGGAGTGGCTATTTTATGGAATAAAAGTATGCCCATACCTAAAACTATTAAGTCTTATGAAGATGATAAAGGAATGTTTTGTATGGTTACAATACAGATTAATGGAAAGACATATACATTAATCAATGTATATTGGATACCAGGAATTGGCATTAATACAGTGAAACACCATCTCAATAAGATCATATCATTTTCTATAGGAGATATTATTTTAGCAGGTGACTTTAATTGTATCCTACATGAAAAAGATACTACTACTATAGGAAAAAGGAAAATTACATCTAATGCAAAACATTTAAAGGATTTTGTTAATTTATATCATTTGAATGATATTAATAATCAGATAGATTCAAAATCATTACCATACACTTTTTTTTCTAACAGATATAAAACTTATTCAAAAATAGATAGTCTTTATTTCTAACCAGATGATAACAGACTTAATTAATTCTAAAATCATTTTGTGTCCTATATCAGATCATAATTCAATTGTCTTTGAGTTTATGATAAAAAGTGCTTACAATGTTCAGATCAAAAGGATACCAGCATACTTAAATCAACTAAAAGACTATAAAGATTATATACTTTCAGAAGTGCAACATTTTTTAGACTTAAACAATACACCTGAAGTCTCCATTGTTTATGTTTGGGATGCTTTAAAATCATACTTATATGGACAAAGTATCAGATGGTATAATAATAAAAGGAAATCTTGGGACAAGGAATTACTAGATATTCAAAGCAAATTAGACTCATATAAACATAATAATAAAGAAAATATTATGGACAAAAAAGTTATTGAAGAAATAAATAAATGAGAAATACAAAGAAATTTTAACTCATAAAGTTAAAATAACATTAGAGAAATATAAGTTTTGTCTTACTCAATAAGTCCCAAATACTTACATAGACTTAAAAATAAAACAAAAAGGTTGAATAAGCAAAATCATATCAAAGAAATTTTCTCTCCAAGGAAAAAGAAGAATGTTTCTAGTTTACCAGAAATATTAGATGAATTTAGAAATCACTTTCACAAAATTAATCATAATAACATTAACATGGAGCCTAAAGATAAAATAAAGAAATTTATAACTACAAACATGAACAAAAAACTTAATAAACAACAGACTAAACTATTGGATAAAAATATTTCATAAACAGAGGTTGTTACACAAATAAACAAGCTTAAATCAAACAAAGCACCAGGTAATGATGGTATTATACCAGAGATCTATAAAATTCTTCCCAAAAGTACATACTCATTAATACATAAGGTTTTTATTTTGGCCCAAAATGAGTTAACAAATCCACCATCTTGGCAATACACATTTATTTCGCCAATTTTAAATCCCAATAAAGACCCAACCAGATGCACATCATATAGACCTATTTCATTACTTAATGTTGACTATAAAATGTTTATGAGTATTTTTGCTGATAGATTAAAGACAATCATCCCAGGCATTATAGATATAGACCAGACAGGCTTTATTGTAAATAGAAATACTTTTGATAATATAAGGAGAACTTTAACGTTAATTGATTTTGCAAATAGGAAAAAGAAAGATTTAACACTTATTAGTCTCGATATAAGTTCAGCATTTGATTCAGTAAGTTGGGACTACTTGTTTATCTTACTGAAGTGCACAAACTTCTCAGATGCATTTGTAAATCTAATTAAACATCTATATAAAGGAGCATTGGCTTACATTAAGATAGGAACATATGTCTCACAAAAAATACCCATTTTAAAAGGTACAAAACAAGGGTGTCCACTCTCTCCATTATTGTTTAATTTAATAATGGAGCCTTGGGCTAATTTGATCAGAAACAGTACTGATATAGAAGGATTTGATATAGATGAAAATACAATATCTAAAATTCAGCTTTTTGCAGATGATGTTCTAATTACATCCGCAGGATCTAACTCTTCTATGCAGTCCTTATTTGATAAAATTATGGATTTTAAAAATATCTCTGGTTTAATATTCAATGAAGAAAAAACTAAAATATTACCAATATACACACGAAAAAATGTCCTCATTAATGATTTTAGCAAATATATACCCAACTCAGGTCAGATAACATACTTAGGTATAATATTAACTAAAGATATCAAATCTATTATACATAATAATTATAGTACCTCTCTTCTTAATATACAAAATCTTTTCAATAGCTGGAACAATATGTTTTTTTACCATGGAAGAGAGACTCACAATTATTAAAATGATAGTATTCCCTAAGATATTATACTTAATACAATCAATAATACTCCCACCTACAAAAATAATCATTAAGAAATTGAATTCACTAATGTTAAATTTCTTATGGGCACCTAATAGACCTAGGATTGCATTAAAGAAACATACTAATAGCTGGTCTCAAGGGGCATTTCATTTCCAGACTTTAATTTATATACTATCTCTTCTATTATAAAAGTTATTACTTTGTTAATAGATCAGTCATATGTTGCAAGATGGAAAGATTACTGGGAACTAATTAGTATTCACTTCATGAAAATCTCTTTAACACATAAAAATATTATTGTAAATAACCCCATGTTATGGTTACTAAAAGAATTTTGTACTTCACCCATTACACCAAAATATATAGTTAGTTACCCATTAAACATTATTATCAGTTATCGTAATTTTATATTCATGCATCCTAAGTATAAGGAATGGAATTTTATTCTATTCCATGTATACACAAGGTATGCCTTTGTCAACCACTTCTGAAAGAACTCTTTTAGTCACAGAGAATGATCTAAAGTATTGGTATCAGTTGCTGTCTGATAATAAAGTAAAAAAATTAGACTTCTTAAAGCAAGAATTTGATTTGAGAGAAACTTGTTGGTTAGAAGTTCAGACCTTTAGACAACATCTTATTAATAAAATTGATTTAATGTCTTTAACAGTTAAAGAATCTGTTCCAATACTGTTTAGTTACTTGATATTAAATTTACAACATAGAGTTTCTGATAAAGGTAAGCTCTCATACATACATAAAATTATCAGAGAAGAAACTCATCAGAGAAGAAACTCATTACAGTGCAGATACCTATTGGAATTATTTCATTTCCATTAATGGTGAATCACCAAAACAACAAGATAAATAATATATATTGGAATCCGCTTATAAAACTACTTCTTCCATTAATTGGAGACTTTTTACTTGGACATTTTTACATATATCCTTCTATACACCTTTAATGATGAATAAAATAAATAAAGACAACTTATGTAAAAGATGCAATGTAGAAATTAATGCTGATTGGGCACATATGTTTTATGACTGTATAAAATTGAAGGAATATTGGAAGTTAATCAATGATTTTTTGCAGGCCCTTTTCACAGATAATTTCATTGTTTCTAAATCACTTATATTATTTAACACATCTGTTCCTAAAAGTGTTAAAAAAGTTAAGCTTCCCTTATTATGGTCTATTCTAGCAGTGGCTAGAAAAATAATAACCAGAAATTGGATTTCAGATACCCCTCCTTCATTTAATGAATTTAAAAATGTTATGACTGAAGTGTGTCATATGGAATTGATGACAATAAAATCAAGAACTACTAGAAAAACATCTTATTATATTATATGGGATACTTTACAAAACCTGTTAAAAAATCTTAGTTTCAATAGCATGACATTATAGTTTAATCAATTGATTTGATTTGTAGTGGATGTCTCTGTAAATACTTTGGTTATTTTATTGAATGTTATAACTATTTCTATTTTAATTACTTGTATAAAATTGTTATGATATTTATTTTGTATGTTAAAAACAATAAACTTGTTTAAAAAAAAAATGTAGTCTTTACAGCAGCTTCTGCCCATGCTGGGCAAGAAGGCTTGGCTTGTGACTTTAGACCTAAAAGAGGCATACCTGCATGTCCCAATCAGACAAACATGCAAGATAACCTCAGATTCAAAGCTGGCTCAATGCACTACCAATTGTCTGCACTGCCCTTTGGCTTATCTACTGCACCCAAGGTCTTCACAAAGTGCCTGGCACCAGTAATTACATTCTGCAGACAAAGAGGAATACAAATATATCCTTACTTGGACGACTGCCTCATACAAGCAGAGAAAAAGGACATTCTACTACAGCATCTGGCATTTGTAAAGAGATTACTACCATGCCTAGGGTACACAGTTAACGAACAGAAATCAAAACTAGTACCCTCTCAAGAGATAATATTCCTGGGTGCAAGCTTAAATACAACTGCCCAGATGGCTTATCTCATGCCAGACAAAGACAACTGACTACCTATTTCAAACTGCAGGCAGCAAAGGCCCAGTTATCTGCAAGAAAAATGCTGAGTGTTTGGGCTTCATGCCATCCTGTATTCTACTAATTCCATATGCAAGACTGCATATGAGGAAACGTCAATGGTACATAAAAAGTGTTTAGACTCAGCATTGCCACAGCCTGGAAACAATAATTACTCTCATTCCCTGCCTGCAACAGGAGTTTTGATGGTGGGCGAAGGCCTATCACCAGAACAAGGGACAGCCATTCACCTTAACCCCAGCCAGGCAGACATTGACAATGGATGCATCAGATTATGCTTGGGGGGCCCACATGGCAGGAAGATGTATTCAAGGCACATGGTCCACCAACCAAATGCATCTACGTGTCAATCAGAAAGAGATGCTAGCTGTTCAGAATGCCCTGACAGCCTTCAAGGACCTACTTCATCTGGGACAACTACTGATAAAGACAGACAATATCATGGTCATGTGGTATATAAACAAGCAGGGAGGCACTCATTCTTACCCCTTTGTGGGACACAGCATTGACTTACCAAGTACATCTGCAGGCACAATTCCTGCCAGGAAAGATAAATACTCTGGCAGACAAACTAAGCAGAAACCTCATGGATCCCCACGAGTGGAAATTGGATCCACAAGTCTTCAACATGATAACAAGGAAATGGGGATGCCCGGACATAGACCTATTTGCCTCTCCTCACAACTGCCAACTAAAGAGATTCTGCACAAGGACTTATCACAGACAAGCATGGAAAGTGGATGCCCTATCTTTCAGCTGGAAAAACTTAACAGTATATGCCTTCCCTCCACTGCCTCTCCTCCCCAAAGTACTCCTAAAAGTCAGACAAGAGAAGCCAAAAATGATGCTAATTTCCCCAGACTGGCCCCGCCAGTACTGGTATCCAGTCCTAAGGAACTTGTCTCAATGCCCAGCCTGGACCTTACCTCAAATACCTCATCTACTGTCCCAACAAAACAATCAGATCCTGCACAGCCAACTCAAGACATTAAACCTGGCAGCATGGCGGATAATGTAGTCATACAAAACACACCCCTCACTAAAGCGGTGATGGATGTCATTTTGGAGGCCAGGAGGCCTAGTACTAGAAAATCTTATGCTGGAAAATGGAAGAGATTCTGTGCCTGGAACCAGGCACAAGGAACTGACACAGCAGTACCAAATATTCCTCAGATTTTGCAGTACTTAACTGAGATGTTGGACAAAGGCCTATCCTTTTCATCAATTAAAATTCATGCCTCTGCCATTTCGGCTCATTACAATACAGATCCACCAATCTTTTCTCATCCTTTGTTAAGGCAATACCTCAGAGGAGCCAAAAACTTAAGGCCTCCAAGGAGAACACCAATACCTGCATGGGACCTCAATTATGTTTTGGAAAAACTCACTCTGCCCCCTTTTGAGCCAACCGCTACAGCTGATATAAAGTTTTTATCTTGAAAAACAGCTCTGCTCCTAGCAATAACCTCTGCAAAACGAGTCTCAGAGCTACAGGCATTCGTGGGTGTGGAACCTTTTATCATTTTTTATCCAGACAGGGTTTCTATGAGGACAAACCCGACATTTATGCCTAAGGTAGTGTCCAGTGTGGCCCTTAACCAAACTATTCATCTGCCTAATTTTTATCCAAACCCTCAGAATAAGGGGGAGAGAATTCTGCATTCTTTGGACATACACAGACAGCTACGCTTCTACTTGAACAGAACCAAAGCTTTCAGAAAGACTGAGCAACTACTAGTGGCTTATGCTGCATGATCACAAGGAATGGCTATCTCAAAGCAGACCATTTCAAAGTGGATAGGCCACTGCATTCGTTTCTGCTATTCACAACATGGCAAGCCAGTGCCTAAGGGCATTAGGCCACATTCAACCAGAGCAACAGCTACTTCAGCAGCCTTCCTCAGGGGAGTACCAACCAAAGACATTTTAGAGGCTGCTACCTGGAGTTCAGTGCACAACTTTACAAAGCACCATCATTTACCACTCTACTCTAAATCCAGGGCAGGCTTTGCCACTGCAGTTCTGCAGGGCCTCATAGCCACTCCTAATGCTATTTAGCTCCAGCCTCCCAACCATAGCTTTGGGATTCAACCCAAGTGTAATGACTGCAACAGTGAATCACGAAGAACATAGTACAGTTTTGTACACATCATAAATGTAGATGTTCGTGTGTATTCACTGTTGCAGTCCAGGATGTTCATCGTGTTTCACTGTTGCAGTCATTACACTTGGGTTATCCTGCTGGCAGGCTACCCTCAGTCGGCCTGAATTCCAAAGTCCTGGTCCGGCATTGGTTGCTGTCGCCTCTTCCCTGACGTCAGTGTGCCAGGGGTATATAAGATGCAGCCAATGCCATTTTCTTCAGTCTTTCATGCCGCGCGGTGCCTGAAGCAAAAGCAGTTCGCAAGTGCCAGTCGGCCGAATCCTGAGATTTTCGAAATTGAATTTCAGAACCGAAGTCTTCAACAAAGCTAAGTACCCCATTGGGGAAACTTTTTCTTGCTTCAGACCAATGTCAGTAAAAGTTAGCAATTATATTTCTTGTGGGAAGCAAATACCTCATAAGGATTTTCACTCTTACTGTATTCCTTGCCTAGGCCCTGACCACAACGTTGCTAGTTGTCGGTTTTGTGCTAGATTCAACCAATGCAGTATTAAGCGTCGGTTTGATTTTGCTTTGCATTACTTTGGCCAAAGGTTTTAATTACATAATGCTGTTGGAACAACCGACTACTGCAATTCATAAAAAATGCAAAGACAAAGAAAAGGACGGGCATCCTAGGTCCAAAACCGACGATGAAGCCTCTTCTAGGCCAGTCGCCGGTTCTCAGTGAGGTGCTTTTGCAGCCCCTGACACCCACTACCTCAGAGCCACAGGCTGCCTCCGACTCCCACGTGGAGACAACTAGGCCTCTGGAAACTCAAGTTATTGGGCCTACAGAAACTATTCCCTCAGATGGGTTTGTAGCCGCTGAGCAGGCATCGGCTTCTGAGGGTATTTTCAGACCTACACAGCTTACTATCAAGTCCACTTCAGCAGCCAAGGCAAAGTCTAAAACACCATTAAAGACAAAGAAACAAGTAGAGCATTCTCCTGGACAGTCATCCATGCCAAAGAAACAGATGCTTAAAAGGGCAGAGGACCTAATTATTTTGATCAGAGGTTCCCATCCCCCTCCTGATAAAAGGCCTAGGCAAGACACTGACTATGACTCCCCTGACCAGGTTTCTATTTCCTCTGATTCCTCTTCAGAACAGGGATAATTCTCTTCCTCTCTATGAGGACTCTGATGCTGAAGAATCTATCCCTTCAGCCTCTCCTCCTGAGGATTACTCTTTTGGGGAAACCCTGCACACCATGAGGAAGCATTTCCATTGGGAGAGCCAGGATTACTCAGAATCCAAGAAAAGGCTTGGAGACTTTCTTTTACTGCCTCAGCACAGGCCCCTTGCTATCCCCCCTGTACTAGATATTGTTGATGATGTTTTTTCTGAATCCATTTTGTCTCCTGATTCTTTACCCCTTGCACCAGTCAAGCCAGATAGGTACTACAGGGTCCCAGACTCTCATACATTTCTTTACAAAAACCCTGCTGCTGACCCAGAAACAATTTCTCAGAGTCCCAAAGCTGTCAAGGCTTCCACTGCAAAAAAAAAAAACCTGTTCCCTCTGATAGGGATTCTAGAGCACTGGACAGATGGGGGAAAACGTTTACACTTCTGCTACTTTAGCTGTAAGGGCTTTAAACTGCCAGTTTCACATGCTTAAATATCAACAATACCTGATGTCTTTGCTAAAACAGACAATGCTTACAAGCTCAGAATGTCCTGACAATAAGGAAATGCAGGATTTATTGCATGCAGCTGAACAAGTGGGAAAGCATTCTCTGCAATGTGGTTTTGATTCATTAGTGGCTTCTTGCAGAGCCGCAGTTACAGGCCCTGTCATTTGAAAGCATGCTTGGTTAAAAGAACAAAGTTTACCTGATCATGTTAAAGCAAAATTATTGGATGCTCCATTACAGCATGACACTTTGTTTGATGTTAAGGCAGAAGAGGTGTTAAAGAAAATGGAGGATAAAGCAAAATCAATGCAGACAGTAAAGGATTTCTTACAGGTTCAGCCACCTAGATTTAGCAGGAACTGGCCTTCTAAAAATTAGTCCTTTCCAGTGTCAGACAGGCCACAAAGAGGCAGATACAGACGTCCAATAGGCAGACCTCAGCCCCAAGGCTCATACAGATCTAAACAATGGGGTGCTTCAGCCCCCAAAGGTGGAGAAGACAGATCGCAACCTTATAGGAAACCGTCCCAGTGACTTCCCTCTACAAAAGCCAAGCACTTACCTTTTGACAGCACACTTAGGGGGGAAAACTAGCACTTTTCTCACAAAATTGGCACATGATCACCCAGGGCAAATGGGTACTGAATATTGTTTCTCAGGGTTACAGGTTCCACTTTCACACCCTACCAAGGTCAAAAGGTATGCCAGACCTGCCACAAAACCAATGGGCAGAGGCACAAAAACAAATTTCTGCTCTCATGGACATGAGAGCTATTCAAAAAGTACCACAGCAAGAACAGGGGCAAGGATTTTACTCAGGACTTTTCTTGGTACCCAGAAAGGACAAAGCCTTGAGACCAATACTGGACCTGTCAATTCTAAATACTTTCCTGGATGTTCCAAAATTCAAAATGTTGACACTGCAGCAACTTCTACCCATGCTGGGCAAGAAGGCTTGGCTAGTTATTTTGGACCTCAGAGGCATACCTGCATGTCCCAATCAGACAATCTTGCAGAAGATACCTCAGATTCATAGCTGGCTCAATGCATTACCAATTCTCTGCACTGCCCTTTGGCTTATCTACTGCGCCCAGGGTCTTCACAAAATGCCTTGCACCAGTAATTGCATTTTGCAGACAAAAAGGAATTCAGCTATATCCCTACTTGGTCGACTGCCTTATTCAAGCAGAGAGCAAGGACATTCTACTAAAGCATCTGGCGTTTGTAAAAGAATTGCTAATTTTCCTAGGGTACACAGTAAACGAAAAGAAATCAAAACTAGTGTCCTCTCAAGAGATAATATTCCTGGGTGCAAGCTTAAATACAACTGCCCAGATGGCTTATCTCACGCCAGACAAGCAAAGGCAACTGACTCATTACTTTCAAATGATGGCAACAAAGACCCAGCTACTTGCAAGAAAAATTCTGCAGGCTTTGGGCTTCATGGCATCTTGCATCATGCTAATTCCATATGCAAGACTGCATATGAGGAAGCTACAATGGTACCTAAAAAGTGTCTGCACTCGCCATTGCCACAGCCTGGAAACAATAATAACTCTTATTCCCTGCCTGCAACAGGAGTTTCGATGGTGGCACTGGCCTGTCACCACAACAAGGGACAGCCTTTCACCTTACCCACAGCCAGGCATACACTAACAATAGATGCATCAGATTATGCCTGGGGGGCAAACATGGCAGGAAAATGTATTCAGGACACATGGCCCATGGACCAAATGCATCTTCACATTAGTCAAAAAGAGATGCTAGCTGTACAGAATGCCATGACAGCCTTCAAGGATGTACTACATCCAGGACAACTGTTACTAAAGACGGACAATACTACAGTTATGTGGTACATAAACAAGCAAGGGGGCACACATTCCTACCCCTTCTGCAGGCAAGCCATGACTTTGTGGAACACAGCACTGACCTGTCAAGTACATCTGCAGGCACAATTCCTGCCAGGAAAGAAAAATACTCTGACAGACGAACTAAGCAGAAACCTCATGGACCCTCACGAGTGGAAACTAAATCCACAGGTCTTCAGCATGATAACAAGGAAATGGGGATGCCCAGACATAGATCTCTTTGCCTCCCCTCACAATTACCAACTACAGAGATTCTGCACAAGGACTTATCACTCACAAGCATGGAAAGTGGATGCTCTATCTTTCAGCTGGAAAACCCTAACAGTTTATGCCTTTCCACCACTGCCTCTCCTTCCCAAGGTGCTCCTAAAAGTCAAACAAGAGAAGCCAAAAATGATTTTGATTGCCCCAGACTGGCCACGCCAGCACTGGTACCCAATCCTAAAGAGCTTGTCTCAAGGCCCAGCCTGGACTTTACCTCTAATTCCTCATCTTCTAACTCAACAAAACAATCAGATCCTGCACAGCCAACTCAGAACCTTAAATCTGGCTGCATGGCGGATAATATAGCCACTCATAACACACCTCTCTCTAAAGCTGTTATGGATGTCATTTTGGAAGCCAGGAGGCCCAGCACCAGGAAATCTTATGCAGAAAAATGGAAGAGATTCTGTGCTTGGAACCAGGCACAAGGACTTGAACCACTTGTTCCAAATATTCCTCAGATTTTACAATACCTAACTGAGATGCTGGACAAAGGCCTATCCTTCTTATCAATTAAGATCCATGCCTCTGCCATTTCAGCTCATTACAATACGGAACCTCCTATTTTCTCTCATCCACTGCTAAGACCGTACCTCAGAGGGGCAAAAAACATAAGACCCCCAAGGAGAGCACCGATACCTACATGGGACCTCAACTTTGTCTTAGAAAAGCTCACACTACCTCCTTTTGAGCCAGCCAATACAGCTGACGTAAAATTCTTATCATGGAAAACTGCTCTGCTCCTAGCAATAACTTCAGCAAGAAGAGTCTCAGAGTTACAGGCATTAATGGCAGTGGAACCTTTTATAATTTTTCATCTGGACAGGGTTTCTCTAAGGACAAACCCAACATTTATGCCAAAGGTAGTATCTAGTGTGGCTCTTAACCAAACCATTCATTTGCCAACATTTTATCCAAATCCCCAGAATAAAGGGGAGAGACTTCTGCACTCTTTGGACATACGCAGGCAGCTACACTTCTACTTGGACAAAACAAAAGCTTTCAGAAAAACTGCATTCGTTCCTGATATGCACAGCATGGCAAGTCAGTGCCTAAGAATATTAGGCCACATTCTACCAGGGCAGCAGCCACTTCAGCAGCCTTTCTCAGAGGAGTACCAACCAAGAAAATTTTGGAGGCTGCAACTTGGAGTTCAGTGCACACTTTTACCAAGCATTATCACTTAGCTCTTTACTCTAAATCCAGAGCAGGCTTTGCCACTGCAGTTCTGCAGATCCTCATAGCCACTCCTAATCCTATTTAGACCCAGCCGCCCTACCTCAGCTTTGGGATTCAACCCAAGTGTAATGACTGCAACAGTGAAACACGATGAACACAGTACAGTTGTGTACCTACCATAAATGTAGATGTTCGAGTGTATTCACTGTTGCAGTCCAGGTTACCTACCCTCCATCCCCCTTTCTTTGCAGGGACTTATCTATACTTCTCTATCCTATACAACCTATCTGGTGTATTTGCTTGTAGGTGAAGGTATTGTTTTTATTTTACTGTATGTTTTTATAAGCAATATGTAGTGCCTACCTTCTTGGGGGCACCTGACATCTGGGGCAAGAAAAACTGAAGAAAATGGTGTCGGCTGCATCTTATATACCTCTGGCACACTGACGTCAGGGAAGAGGTGACAGCAACCGATGCCGGACCAGGACTTTGGAATTCAGGCCGACTGAGGGGTAGCCTGCCAGCAGGATAACCCAAGTGTAATGACTGCAGCAGTGAATACACTCAAACATCTACATTTATAGTAGGTACAAAAATGTACTTTACCCACCCACCATCCCCCATCTTTTTGCTGGAACTTATCTACATTTCTCTAATCTATACAACCTATGTGGTGTATTTGCTTGTAGAGGAAGGTATAATATTTTTTGGTGTGTGCATGTTTTATTGGCATATTTTTAGCCTACCCTTTTGGGGGCACCTGACATCTGGGGCAAGAAAAACTGAAGAAAATGGCGTCGGCTGCATCTTTTATACCCCTTGCGCACTGACGTCAGGGAAGAGGTGACAGCAACCGACGCCAGACCTAGACTTTGGAATTCAGGCCGACTGAGGCTAGCCTGCCAGCAGGATAACCCAAATGTAATGACTGCAACAGTGAATACACTTGAACATCTAAACATCTACATTTATGGTAGGTGTACACATCTGTTCTGTTCCCTCCCTCCATTCCCCTTCTCTCTCTCTCTCTCTCTCCTTACAAGGAATTTTTGGTATTTACTTTCTACTGGTGGTGGTCTTCCACCATAACCTAGCACCCTCTTGGGGGCTCCTGACAGGGTCTAGAAAAACCTGATGTAATGGCGTTGGCTGCCTTACTTTCTACCACTGACGACCTGACGTAAGTCCTCATGTGACAGCAACCGACGCAGAAATACTAAGCCTCTGGTATTCAGGCTAACTGAATGCTACCCTGGCAGGGATAACCCAAATGTGATGACTGTAACAGTGAATACACTAGAACATCTACATTTATGATGTGTACACAACTGTACTTTGTGTACACTTACCTTAAATGTAGATGTTCGAGTGTATTCACTGTTGCAGTCCTGGTTTTCCACCCTCCTTCCCCCTTATATCTTCTTTCTTTAGGGAGACATAAGTTTCTAATGGTGGCTTTTAGCCATCAAGGCCACTTTCTATATTTACTTGGAATTCTGACTGGTAAGGTTTAGAAAAACTGATGTAATGGCGTTTACTGCCTTTCTTTATAGCACTGAGGACCTGACGTCAGCCAACAAGCGACAGCCGCTGACACAGAAAAACATTGACTCTGGTATTTGGGCCGGCCGTGGGCTACCACAGCAGGGATAATCCACAGGTGATGACTGCAACAGTGAATACACTTGAACATCTACATGTATGGTAAGTGTACACAACTGTACTTTCTTACATTTTAGTAAAAAATTGTTTGTAAACAGTTCGAGAGATATAATGAAATAAGTTATAAAATTATATAGGGTGGGAGATTTTAGTATTGTATAAGTTTGTAAGAGTTCAAGAAATATAATGTAAGTTATAAAATTATGTAGGAGAGGAGATGTTTGTATTGTTCAGTAGGATAGTTGCAATAACATTTGAATGAGAGAGCAGGGTATAGGATTAGTTCTATGTAGGCTGCCTGCTCCATACTGGTGTAGGAAGGTTTATAATGTAGGCACACATGAAATGCATGAGAGGGGTAGAGTACTGGATGGGGCAGTTAGAAAAAGAGAAATTTTAGAAGTGGTGTTTAAGATGGGGATAAAGAATAGTGTATTGATTCAAGTACAGGAGAGCAAAAAAGCTAGAGATAAGTAATAAGATGGGTATGTTTTCACTAGAAGTCTCAGCCTGGTGATGAACATGATTATGATAAGGATAGGGTAAGGTATTGTTTGAGCTGGATTTAATAGATGTTCATTGTGTTACACTGCTGCAGTCATTACACTTGAGTTATCCTGCCGTCAGGCGGTTCCCTAGTCGGTCTGAGTTCCAAAGTCTTGGTTCGGCGTCGGTTGCTGTCATCTCCTCCCTGACTTCAGTGCGACAGGGATATATAAGATGCAGCCAACGCCATTTTCTTCAGTCTTTCTTGCCACGCGGTGCTCGAAGCAGAAACAGTTCTCAAGTGCCGGTCGGCCGACTACTGAGATTTTCATTCCGAATCCAGAACCAAAGTCTTCTACAAAGCTAAGTACCCCGTTGGGGAAACTTTTTCTTGCCTCAGACCGATGTCAGTAAAAGTTAATAACTGTATTTCTTGTGGGAAGCAAATACCTCATAAGGATTTCCACTCCTACTGTATTCCATGCCTAGGCCCAGACCACAACGTCACTGGTTGTCGGTTTTGTGCTAGGTTTAACAAGTGTACTATTAAACGTTGGTTTGATTTTGCCCGAAATTATTTTGGCAGAAAATTCAATTACACCATGCTGTCGGAACTTCCAATGACTGGAATACATAAAAAGCGCAAAGACAAGGACAGGCATCCGAGGCCCAAAACTGACGAGGCCTCTTCTAGGCCGGTCGACGGTTCTCCGGTTTTCAGAGAGGCGCCTACGCAGCCCCTGATGAACGCTTTCACAGAACCACAGACCGCCTCTGACTCCCACGTTGAGCTGGCTGGACCTTCAGACACTCTAGGTTTTCAGTCTACCGAAACCCTTCAGAGGGAACCAAAGTAGCTGAGCAACCCACAGCTTCAGAGGGTGTTTTCAGACCTACCCAGTTAACCATTAAACCCTCTGCTAATCTGAGACCCCCTTAAAAACAAAGAAACAGATACAGCATTCTTCAGGACAGGCTTCCATGCCTAAAAAACAAATGCTCAAAATGGCCGAAGACCTAATCACCCTGATTAGGGGGTCCCATCCCCCTCCTGATAAAAGGCCCAGACAGGATGCAGACTATGAATCTTCAGACCAGTTGTCCATTTCTTCAGATTCATCCTTAGACCTAGGATATTCTTTACCCCCTTATGAGGACTCTGATGCTGAGGAATCAATTCCATCAACCTCCCCCCGCCTGAGGACTACTCCTTTGGGGTGACCTTACATACCATGAGGGAGCATTTACATTGGGAAGGCCGGGATTACTCAGAATCCAAGAAAAGGCTCAGAGACTTCCTTTTATTGCCACAACACAGACCCCTTGCTATTCGCCAGTGTTAGATATTGTGGATGATGTGTATACTGAATCCAGCTTAAACCCTGACTTCTTACCTCCAGCCTCAGTTAAACCTGATAGATGTTACAGAGTCCCTGACTCTCACAAATTTCTGTATAAAAGCCCTGTTGCTGATCCTGAAACTATTTCTCAGGGACCCAAAGGTATTAAGGCCTCTTCAGCAAAAAGCCCAGTTCCCTCTGACAGAGATTCCAAAGCATTAGACAGATGGGTAAAAAAAGTATATACCTCTGCAACTTTAGCAATGAGAGCTTTAAATTGCCAGTTTCACATGCTAAAATATCAGCAATTTTTGATGTCTCAGTGGAAACAAAAAATGCTTCCAGATTCTGTTCCTCCTAATTTTAAAGAAATGCAGGATTTATTGCATGCAGCTGAACAAGTGGGAAAACACACTTTGCAATGTGGTTTTGATTCCTTAGATGCCTCCTGTAGAGCAGCAGTTACAGGCTCTGTCATTAGAAGGCATGCTTGGTTAAAAGAACATACGTTACCAGATCATGTTAAGGCAAAATTATTGGATGCACCTTTGCAGCAGGATGTGTTTGGAGTTAAGGCAGAGGAAGTATTAAAGAAGATGGAGGATAAGGCAAAATCTATGCAAACGGTGAAGGGGCCTTAGACTTAGCAGAGGGTTTAATGGTTAACTGGGTAGGTCTGAAAACACCCTTTGAAGCTGTGGGTTGCTCAACTACTTTGCTTCCCTCTGAAGGGTTAGTTTCAGTAGACGGAAAACCAAGAGCATCTGAAGGCCCAGCCAGCTCCACGTGGGAGTCGGAGGCGGTCTGTGGTTCTGTGGAAGCGGTCGTCAGGGGCTGCATAGACGCCTCGCTGAAAACCAAAGAACCAGCGACCGGCCTAGAAGAGGCCTTGTCGTCAGTTTTGGGCCTCTGATGGTTCAGCCTCGTTTTAGCAGAAATTGGCCAATAAAGAATTGGTCTTTTCCAGTCACAGACAGACCTCAAAGGGGCAGATACAGACGTCCAAGAGGTAGAGGTCAAGCACAAGGTCCTTACAGGCCTTGACAATGGGGTACACCAGGCCAGAAAGAAGGGGAAGACAGGCCACAACCTTATAAAAAGCAGCCTTAATGACTTCCCACTACAGCTGCCAAACAGCTCTCTCTTGGCAGCCCCCTTAGGAGGAAAACTGGCACTTTTCTATCACAATTGGCATTGCATCACCAAAGACAAATGGGTTCTCAACATTGTATCTCAAGGTTACAGGTTCCACTTTCACACTCTGCCAAGGTTAAAAGGAATGCCAAATCTGCCACCAAATCAATGGGCAGAGGCTCAAAAACAAATTCCATCACTCATGGACATGAGAGCTATTCAAAAGGTATCACCACAGGAGCAAGGACAAGGTTTTTACTCAAGACTCTTTCTGGTCCCCAGAAAGGACAAAGCCTGGAGACCCATTCTGGATCTTTCTTCTCTAAACACTTACCTGGATGTTCCAAAATTCAAAATGTTGACACTACAGCAGCATCTTCCCATGCTGGGCAAGAAAGCTTGGCTGGTGACTTTGGACCTCAAGGAGGCATATCTGCATGTCCCTATCAGACAAAACTGCAGAAGATACCTCAGATTTATAGCTGGTTCAATGCACTATCAATTCTCTGCACTGCCCTTTGGCTTATCTACTGTGCCCAGGGTCTTCACAAAGTGCCTGGCACCAGTAATTGCATTTTGCAGGCCAAAAGGAATTCAAATGTATCCATACCTGGATGACTGCCTGATTCAAGCAGAGAGCAAGGACATTCTCCTAAAGCATCTGGAGTTCGTAAAAAAGTTATTAAGTTGCCTGGGGTACATAGTAAATGAAAAGAAATCAAAACTAGTGCCCCCACAACAGATAATATTCCTGGGTGCCAGCTTGAACACAACAGCCCAGATGGCTTATCTCACGCCAGACAAGCAAGGGCAACTGACTTAATATTTTCAATTGATGGCAACAAAGACTCAACTCCCTGCAAGAAAAATTCTGCAGGCCTTGGGCGACATGGCATCTTGCATACTACCAATTCCATATGCCAGACTGCATATGAGGAAACTGCAATGGTACCTAAAGAGTGTATGGTCTCAACACTGTCAAAGTTTGGAAACAGTTATACCACTAATTCCTTGCCTTCAACAGGAGTTTCGATGGTGGGCTCAAGCTTGTCACCTCAACAAGGGACAGCCTTTTACTCAACCCACAGCCAAACACTGACAACAGATGCATCGGATTACGCCTGGGGAGCAAACATGGCAGGAAAATGTATTCAGGGCGAGTGGCCCACGGAGCAAAGGCATCTTCACATCAAACAAAAAGAGATGCTAGCTGTACAAAATGCACTTATAGCTTTCAAGGACCTGCTGCATCCAGGACAACTACTACTAAAGACAGACAACACCACAGTTATGTGGTACATAAACAAGCAAGGGGGCACACACTCCTACCCCTTCTGCAGGCAAGCCATGACCTTGTGGAACACACCTCTAAACTATCAAGTCCATCTGCAAGCACAATTCCTGCCAGGAGAGAAAAACACACTGGCAGATGACTTAAGCAGAAACATCATGGATCCCCACGAATGGGAATTGAACCCACAAATATTCAGAACGATAACACAAAAATGGTGGAGCCCGGGCATAGATCTGTTTGCATCCCCAATGAACTGCCAGCTACAGAAATTCTGCACAAGGAGTTACCATTCACAAGCATGGAAATTGGATGCCCTCTCATTCAGCTGGAAAAACCTGCAAGTATACGCTTTCCCTCCTTTACATCTTCTTCCAAAGGTGCTCATAAAAGCCAGACAAGAAGACCCAAAAATGATCCTGATTGCACCAGACTGGCCACGCCAGCACTGGTACCCAATCTTAAAAAACTTAGAACAAGAACCACCCTGGATTTTGCCTCAAATCCCACATTTGCTGACACAGCACAACAATCAGATACTTCACAGCCAGCTAAAGACCTTAAACCTAGCTGCATGGAAAATTCCTTAGTCAAGCAAGCAATGCCTCTCTCCAAAGCAGTTATGGATGTTATTCTGGAGGCCAGAAGGCCTAGCACCAGGAAAGCCTACTCGGATAAATGGAAGAGATTCTGTGCCTGGAACCAGGTGCACAGCCTTGACCCTCTTGTCCCAAACATTCCTCAGATACTTCAATATTTAACTGAGATGCTGGAAAAGGGCCTCTCCTTCTCATCCATCAAGATCCACGCCTCAGCCATTTCTGCTCATTACAATACAGATCCACCAATTTTTTCTAATCCTTTGCTCAAACAGTACCTCAGAGGGGCTAAAAACATAAGACCACCCCGTAGAGCACCTACCCCAACTTGGGACCTCAACTTTGTTTTGGAAAAATTAACTTTACCTCCCTTTGAGCCAGCTAACACAGCAGAATTAAAATACATCTCTTGGAAAACTGCTCTACTATTGGCAATTAATAACGAAAAATAAGCTCACAACAACCGTATAATCCTAAGAATAGCAGGATCAAGATGCCCCAACAAACTCGAAGCTGGAAGACCAATGTACACCAAATTTATTGACAAAAAAGAAAGCCACGTACAAAATGCTCAGATGCTAAAATGGTTAAGCGCTTTCATCTGTCTCAACACAGATTTCATCAGAACCAATGAAGCAATTGGCAATAACATCAGCATGAAGAGTTTCAGAATTACAGGCACTAATGGCAGTGGAACCTTTCCTCATTTTCCACCAGGACAGGGTGTCTTTAAGAACTAACCCTACGTTTATGCCAAAGGTGGTATCAAGTGTGGCTCTAAACCAAACTATTCACTTGCCAACTTTTGATCCAAAACCACAGAACAAAGGGAAGAGACTACTACATTCATTGGACATTCACAGGCAGTTACGCTTCTACTTGGACAAAACCGAAGCTTTCAGAAAATCAGTGCAATTATTGGTAACATATGCTGCAGGTGCACAGGGAAAAGCCATTTCAAAACAGACTCTCAAAATGGATAGGACATTGTATATGTTTTTGCTATACTCACCATGGGAAACCTGTACCTATCAGCATTAGATTTCACTCCACCAGGGCAACAGCTACTTCAACTGCCTACCTCAAAGGAGTACCTACCAAGGATATTTTGGAAGCTGCAACATGGAGTTCTGTGCATACCTTCACCAAGCATTACCATTTGCCTTTATACTCCAAATCCAGAGTTGGCTTCACCACTGCTGTGCTGCAGGGCCTTATAGCCACCCCTAATGCCTTATAGAACCAGCCTCCCTACCTCAGCTTTGGGATTCTACCCAAGTGTAATGACTGCAGCAGTGTAACACGATGAACATAGTACAGTTTTGTACCTACCATAAATGTAGATGTTCGACTGTAGACACTGCTGCAGTCCAGGTTACCCTCCCTCCTTCCCCTCTTACTTGCTGGTATGTACCTATGTCTTCTACCCTTTACTACCTATGGGGAGTATTTGCTGGTAACTGAAAGTTGTTGTTTGCTTTTCTTATGTATGTTTTATTAGCAATTTGAATTGCCTATTTGGGGGCACCTGACATCTGGGGCAAGAAAAACTGAAGAAAATGTCGTCGGCTGCATCTTGTATACCCCTGTCGCACTGACGTCAGGGAGGAGGCGACAACAAGCGACGCCAGACCAAGACTTTGGAACTCAGGCCAACTGGGGAACCGCCTGATGGCAGGATAACCCATGTGTGATGACTGCAGCAGTGTTTACACTCAAACATCTACATTTATGGTAGGTACAAAACTGTACTTTTTGGAGTTTGTTAGTAATTTTTACTTATGTAGGAATGATGTTCCATCACTAGTAAAGCAAACATAGGAGTATAGTGGGTCACCTGATGCCTTATTTGCTTTACTAATGCTTAGTAGAAATTTATCACCAAGATGTAGGCCCCTTGTGGGGGTGTATGGCAGTAGTATTTTTTTTTTAATGCACAGCATTTTCAGGATAATATATCGGTTTGTGTGCCATAATTAGCTGTGAGTATTCTAGGCTGTTACTGAGCGTTAGCTGGTTTAAGGCTTGACAGTGGTGAGTTTGGTGTGCAAGGTTGGCAGCAAATTTAAATACTTTCTTATAATATGAGGATTTTAGTGTAGAGCTTAGGTTTGTACGGGTAAGATGAGTCATATACGAGGGCCGAAAGCAAATAAGATGAGGTTACGTTTTTTCTTGTTGGGTCTGTAAGGTACTGTTTTGCCCTGTAAAGAAAGCCAAGTTTCTTGTGAGTCTTTTTAATTCTTTGAAGAATACATTGATGAAATTTAAGATTGTCATCTGTTATAATGCTCAGCAATTTATTTTGTGGTTCTATCTCAGTTTTAGTATTTGCCGATGTAACTGAGAGAGATCGTTTTTATTTGAGGTAATGATTTGGGGTGAAGAGCATTAGTTTTGTTTTATTAGGATTAAGGAGCAGGTTTGAATTTTCCAGTCAGGTTTCAATTTGAATTGTTTCTTGGGGTCTGGATATTGTGGAGGATCTGTATATTAAAGTGAATCATCTGTGTATTGTACTATGTTTGCTTGGTTTATGGCAAAAAAAGCTTGTTTATAAAACTACTTAAAACAAGGGGTCCTAGTATAGAGCCCTGAGGGGCACCTACGATAATGGGAGAAAGGAGGAGAAGTCCCATTGGTCTGCTTGTTGCCTACCAGATAGATAACAAAGGAACCATGTAAGGGGAGGAGTGAGACAAACCTATAGAAGTGAGTTCTGTGAGTAAATGTTGGTGTGGTAACTGTCAGATGCTTTGGATAAGTCTAGCTACACAGTTGATGCTAAGTTACCATTGTTCCTATGCTGATTTATAGTGCTGGTGAAGTGAAGGAGGGCAGTGGTTTTGCTGTGGTGGGGTCTGAAGCCATTCTGTGTTTCAGAGACAAGATTATTTGAATTTAAGAGATGTAGAAGCTGAGCATGAATATTTTTTTCAAATATTTTTGATGGTGGGAATTGCAATGGCCCTGTAGTTATTAAACTCTGCAGATGTGCCACCTTTGAGTAAAGATATATTAAAGGATTTTTTCCAAATGGAAGGAAAGTAATTGCCCGATTTAGATCTGTGTATCAGTATAAAGACTGCAAAAACAACTTCATCTGCAGCCATTTTAAGTAGTCCGAAGTGAGTTGGTAAGTGTCTAGGGTCGTTTTTGTTTATGTAGGAGTTTTTTTAATGGTGGAGGTAGTGTTGGGCTTAAGTCAAGTAACTGAGGATATTTAGTAGGAACTGCAGGTACTGAGAAGGTTGTTGAGGTATTAATATTTGTGAGGGACAATATTGTCTTTATCAAATAGTTAAACTATGTGGGAATTGAATCAGTAGTAGTGTTGGATATAAGGATGAGGTAGTAGTTGACTTGAATGAAACATTTCTTTATGAAAGTCCAGACGTTTTTAGTTGTTTTGAAGTTTTTTTTCAGGATGTTATAATAGGTTTGCTTGTCATGTTTTATTTGGTATTTGCCTGAAAAGTTGAAATGTTTTTTTCTGTTCTATTTTTGATCCACTCTTTCCAGGCTTTGTCATGCCTTAGCATTAATCTCTTAGTATCCTTTTTTTAGCCATGGTGTAGGATTGGATGTGAACCTTTTGGTATGTACTGGAGCAAAGTCATTGAGAACTTTTAGGAATATCTCATTGAAGTGTGTGACAGAGTCCAGTGGCATAGATTTTAATATTTTGCAGTTATATTTTGTTAAAGATTTGATACAAGTGTTTTTACCAACGTTCTTTTGAGTAACAAACTTGGTTGAAAATTATATGTTTACCTTGCAGGTGGTGCTGCGGTAGCATTGTCGCCTCACAGACGTCCTGTTCGATTCTCAGCTAGAGCGTCTTCTGTGTGGAGACATGCGTGAATGGGCGTACCTTCATTGAAGGTTGTGCGTCAGGGCTGACAGCTCAGCACGTAAAAATATACTGCCAATTATTAGTGGACCGGAGTTCCGCTGTGGCGACCCCTAACCGGGAAAAGCCAAAAGACACAACAACCTTGCATATTGTAACTTCATAGAGCATAAGTATGTAGATGGTCATTTAGGCTGTCTGGAAAGCTACCAGCTCCCCTGTATTTGTTGGGTGTATTAGTAAGAATCCAGTCTAAGGCTAATTTCCTACCAGTGCTTATGTGGACTGTAGTAACTGTTGTAATTAACTGTGTATAGCTGTATAGGTTGATATATTAAGATGGGGTGTTGCTATTGATAACCTGCCAGTCTATATTTGGTCATCTAGTATTATTGTTTCATGTTGTAGATGGTGGGATATCCAGTATATTTTCCACAGTGTTAATGTTTTACCTTGTTGGGCATTTATGGCTGCTAAACAAATGACTTTTCTATTGTTGATTTTTTGGTGTGATATAAATAGTTCTGCATTATTAAATTGTGACATCTCCTGTGTGTGCATGGTTTTGTTTGGGGAATTCTTGTACA
The DNA here is from genome assembly GCF_019279795.1 of Protopterus annectens. Taxonomy (NCBI): domain Eukaryota; kingdom Metazoa; phylum Chordata; order Ceratodontiformes; family Protopteridae; genus Protopterus; species Protopterus annectens. Next base: position 1,561,651,189 of record NC_056737.1, read on the forward strand.
TAATTCCTCCTGCTTGTTTATTTGCCGTCAAGCCTAACTCTGTTGAAACTATGTGGGGGTAATCTCATTGTCATTTATGTGCTTTTTCATTCAGGTTTCTATAGCTATGACTGTGTCTGGGGAATATGTCTTGGATTTTGTTGCATATGCTTCTAAGACTGATATTTAGGAGGAGAAGGCTGTAATTGCTGGATGGGAGAGGGGAAGAAACTTGTATATTTAATACTGTGCTTTTAGTGTGGGTTTTTTGCTATTGTGTCAATTTTAACAGAAAACCATACATTCACAAGAGAGCAACTAAAATATGAGGCAACATCAGCGACAGTCTGTTAAATCAAGGACAGCAGAGAGCTTTGAATGAGTCTTAATACTGGTTTACTCAAACAGCCACAGTAAATAAATTCCATCTCACTTCAAACAAATACATACATAAGTCCAACAGAGACAGGGCTGATAATTGTATAAATGGTGTGAACAACAGGTTACTTTCATTTACAGGTAGTCTTCCCCTGTGAGCAGTTATAAATACTTAACTATATACATCTCACATGTCTGATTGTGGTAAAATAGTGATTACATTAATGTTTTTTATGTCACACAAACAGTAAGCACAGCGTATAGTCCAGCTTGATTTACTGAAATTCCCAGTATTTCTTCAGATGTACCGAGGGCCGTAGTGTCTGGTGTGACTGTGCAAGGATAAAAAGTAATGGCTGCATTAATATATTTTTGTCACACACAATCACACTTTATATTCTAGTTTACTTCATCCATTTACACATTAGTCCTGCAAAACCAAAATTACAACAGGAAAAAAGTCCTTTCATTTTACCATGCATACCCATTGTCTTAACAATAGTATTTGGTTTGACCATGCCAGGATAAAATACAATTATTTCATTAATGTATTTTATTTAGAAACAGTAGTCACAGCTTGTATTCCAGCTTGTGTCACCCAAACACACATTAGTTGTGCAGTTAGACTTAAATAGCAGGGCCAGTTGTTTCATTCACAGACAGCCCCATACCCATTAATTTCCCATAATATCTGGCTTGGCCCTGCAGAGGTGAAACAATGGTGACAACATTAATGTATTTTTATTGCACTCAAACAGCAATTATAGCTTATATTCCAGCCCTTTTGGTGGTGTTGCTGCGGTAGCGTTGTTGCCTCACAGTAAGACGCTGTCTGGTTCGATTCTCAGCTAGAGCGTCTTCTGCGTGGAAACATGCATAAATGGGCGTACCTTCGTTGAAAGTTGTGCGTCAGGGCTGGTAACTCGGCACGTAAAAATCAACTACCAATCATTGGCGGACCGGAGTTCCACTGTGGCGACCCCTAACCGGGAAAAGTCGAAAGACGCAAACAAACATTCCAGCCCTTTTAACCAAAATATACATTAGTCCTGCAAAGGAGGACTGGCAACAGCAAAGCAGCAGGGCGAATCATTTCCTCTGTCATGCTCTCCCTCACACACACCTGTTACCAGAAGAAAATATCTTTTGATATTTGATATTCAGTGTTATAATTTATGCGTTTCTTGTCAGAATGTGGCAATTTCAAACAGACAAATTCTGAGCACAGCTTCACAGTGGCCCTTTAGCATCATCTGCAGAAACACCATCTGATCCCCCACCTCCTCTCCACCCCACCTTACTATATACACTTTAGTGCAATGAAACATTTCTGCTTCAGTATTTAATGGAATATCTGCATAATACTTGCATCAAACATCGATCATATTTTACTCCCATTATTTGAAGAGAAATTCTGTCCTAGAAAACCTCTAGTAACATTCTACTATTTTGTAACCTTGCTGAATCAGCCTCAGAATCCACTTGTGTGAAACAATCCATTATCAAAGACAAAAATGGAGATTCAGACTTTCCTGAAAGGATAAGGGATTGCAGGGGTGGGGGTCCCTTATACATTCATTCTGCCTTTTTTGACTGTTCTGGGGGATCCTGATTTCTTTTTGGGACCTCCTTGCCATTCCCTTTTAAATGTCTGCTTACCAACTTTCTGTTTTGTTCTATTTTTGCCAACATTGGACAACTAGCCAAAATCCCTTGGAAAATTTAGAGGAGGAGGGCGGAAAAATCCAGAATCAGCTTACCTCTCTCATCACATTTTTTGATAACGTCTGCAGCAGAGGGTCCAAAAAACGTAGTCTCTATCCAAAGGAGAATTTAAAACTTCAATCATTACAAGGGAATACTTCAAGATTCTGAGTCTCAAAGCATCTATGATTCTCATGATACATCTTGCAAGACTCCACTTGAAAAAGATGCAAAGGCTTCTTCTTCTGAAGTGTCTTTGTTCTGAAGTATCTTTGAAAACATCACCAACAACTGTTATCTATTCAGGTTCTAGGATAAGAGAAATCACTTACTAGAGACATAAACTGTCCTTGAATCCAGGTCTCCCATTCTCTGCTCCATTGGAAATATGTCACCACAATCCCAGTGGTCTTCACTTCAGTAGCAGAATTAAGGGGTATAAAAGTGCAAGGTGTGTGGGACAGCAAAGACTGATCAAAGCACATAAACATAAGAGAGTCTTGCCTTTATCAAGGCACTCAAGTCTGTGAATCACTTTTGTTCCCCAGAACCTCTTCAAGTTGTTACAGACTATACCAAAGTGATGTACATAAACAGGCAAGGGGGACCAGATCTTATTCCTTTATGCAGACTACCCATATTTTATTTATTTATTTTATTTTCCATTTGTTTACAAGGAAAGGTCTTCTGGGCATATGACCTTTTTCAATTGAGGCCTGGGGAGAAAAACTCCACATAGAACATAATATGGAATATGTACAATTTAACATAATTTGATTAGAATTGATCTCACAGTGAAAGTAATAGAGTTTAAAACAATCAGGATTTATTTGTAAACAAATCAATCAAAGAGCACAAGACATAAAAGCCTGGCTATTACAGAAAGGAATCTATGAACAGATACTATAGTGAGTCAGAATATTGAAATAAAGTGAAGGTAGCAAGACTAGAAAAGACACATATATCACCCAATGGTATTATTTGCATAGGACTTATTAGGTTATTTTTAGGTAGAGTATTCTTGTTTGACATGGGATCCAATTGTCCTATAGTGAGTGTAGTGTTGGTAACCATAAAGAAGCGATATTAGTATTGATTGAGAGATATGGATTAGTCAGGGGCAGAGTAAGGGCACAGCCATTTGTTGGAAAAGTGATTTTTGAGTGTTTTTTAATTGAGAGAAGGATAAAATATTTGGAATGTTCTGTACTAAGGCATTCCAGATTTTGCCAACATAACTTGAGAAGAGGGATTCTCCAGCTAGGTTATTGGTTTTATTGATCTTAATAAGGTGTTTGTTGGTGGAACGCAGGGTTTTGGCAGTGGAGTATGGTTGAAGTAATATTTGAAATATTAGCATGAGATGTAGCTTTATAGCATAATGCCACTCTGCAAGCATCCTAAATTCCATCAGAGTGAAATTATGTGGCAGATAAGATGATCAGAACAAAGGCAAACACTCATGGATGGAAACTAGATAAGGGGGTCTTACAAGATTTGATAAATCTGTGAGGAGTTTCTCAAGTAGACCTTGCCTTCTCTCTAAACAATTAGCTATCAAATGTTTGCTGCAGAACTCCACGCTAGAAGATCTGGAAGACAGATGCCTTTTCTTTTCCTTAGGCAGGAATGTTCCAGTCAGTATACCTTTCCACCCTTTCCCCTGATATCTAGGGCACTTATGAAGTTTCAGAAGGAATCCCCAAAATTGCTGTGGTGACTCCCTTCTTGCCCAGACAATAGTGGTTCTCCCTTTTGGAATTGACCAGCGACGATTAACATGGACTCCATCAACAACTGAAAGTACTTGCACAAGAATGGGGGTGTTTGATACATCCCATCCCCAAACAACAACTAACTACCTGGATGATAGGTCCTTAGTATGTTTTAAGCACGTATTTACTGAGGATGTGCAGCAGTTACTAATGGAGGCAATAATGCCTGCTACTAGAAAATCATTTATAAGGAAATAGAAAAGATTTCCCAGTTGATACAATCAAAATAACCAGCACCCAATCAGGGCTAATGTTTCTCTGATTTTGTAATATTTGTGTGAGTCACTTGCATATGGCCTGTCTTACTCCTCTGTCAATGTTTATTTGTTGGCCATTTCAGCACGTGTACTCATGGGATCCCTTTCTTTTAATGCATTTTCATGTTAAAATGTTTTTGAAAGGGATAATGCATAACAGATCGCCAAGAAAACTGGTAGCTCCACCTTGGGATCTTAATTTTATGTTGGAAAAGCTAACACTTGCTCCATTGAATCAGCTCATCTGACTGACTTGATGTCCTTAACATGGAAAACCATTTTATTGATTGCTTGTTTGTGTTGAAAGCTCTTATGGAGGGTCAACCCTAAGTCATTCTCCACAGAGACATGGTTTCTTTGGGAACTAATCATCGTTTTATGCTTAAAGTAGTATTTGAGTTTACTTTAAGCCAAACAGTCCATCATTTGTGTTCTTACCTGAATCCAAAAATGAGTGAGAAAGGATAATTCATGCCATGGAACTTCAGTTCATTTCCTTTGAAGGAAGAGGAACAGACAGCAGACTATTTCTAAATGGTTGTTTCAAACTGTTACCTTTTGTTATTCTCACCACAACAAAACTATTCCAGGCACGGTCAAAGCACACACTTATCAGGACCATGGCTTCATCTGTGGCATTTTGGAAAGGGTTAGACTCTAGAAGTATTGTAGAAGTATCAACTTTGTACGCTGCACTTACTTTTACAAAGCATTACAATCTAGGTTCCTTCTCCAGGACTAGGTCAGACTTTGCTAGGATCATTCTCCAGGAGCTCCTGGACCTTTCCCCTTTCGCCTGCCAGAAGTTCTAATCAATGGTAATCTACCCATATAGCTTAGGCTACTGCAACAGTAATAAATATGATGAACGTAACAAGAGGAAGCTAGAATTTAAAAGAGGAAGCTGGCAAAGGAGCCAAAGTATTGGGAATAAATAATTAGAGAGGGAAAGGTAATAGAATGGGAAGAGACCAAGAAGACATTTGGATTGCAGGCTAGTGATTACCTTTCCTATCAGGGATTCATATCAGAGTATAGACAGAGGAAGGGATATGAGAATCTTAAACAAAAGGCCTGCATTGGTTGAGTTTTTAATTGACTCTAGAACAGAAGCTGCTGTTGAAAAAGGTATAATTAGTAGGGGTATATAAAATATTGTGCAATAACTATAGGAATCAATCAGAAATGTTCAGAAAAAATTGGGAAGAGCAATTAGATATACAATTTAGAAAAAATAAATAAATACAGCAATGGGCGAACATATGTATGACTCTCAAATATGCAACAAGTCTAGAGGATTTCAGATTTTTGCCTGGAAGTTTTTGCATAGATACTTTTATTCCCAAGCAGACTCCAAACAATTTGTCCTCAGGTAGGATGGCAAATGTTGGAGGTGTAATAGGGAAGCGAGAGTTAAATGGGAGCATATGTTTTGGGAGAGTAATGAGTTGGCATGCAAAAAAATTCCCTACAGTGTACTCTGTCAGGAATATGTGGTAAGAAAATTAGTGTAACTATGGATTTTTTCTGAGCTGCCTAGAAATAGTAAGGCCTTCCTAGGTTTCATTCTGGTGGCTGCCAAAAAGCAATTACTAGAAAATAGAAATCAAAATCTAAACTTACTGTATTTGAAGTAGTAAATATTGCTTTGAGACTCAGAATCCTAGAAAATGGTAGGAGTAAATTACATTGAAAAATATTGTGAGAACAATACATACAGAAAATATTTTGGAGGAGGAATGAGGTGAAAGAGAAGGCAGGAAATTAATAATTTATTAGTATTGCTTAGATTATATGATATATGACAGTATATGTGATGTGCAATGTTTGTAAAAGTGAAGTTATTAGTCTGGTTTCATTACTTTTAAATAACTGTAAGTTTGCATGTATCACAAGTGATAATTCAATAAAGGTGTTTTTAAAAAAATATGATGAAAGTACATTCATGTCAGCAAACATACTGTAACAGTAGATGTTTGAATGACCACTGCTTTGGTAGCTGCTCCCTCCAGGATATCCACATTTATTTTTTTGCTATTCCTAGCATTGCCCTCTCAAAGCTTAGCCTCCCTCTCTCACTTGGCATGAAAGTTCTGAAGGGTTTGATGCCCAAACATGTCTTTAGTCTGTTCAGCTGAAGCTAATGGTCCATGAAAAGTGCAAACTTTGGAATTTGGACAGCTATTGTAACTATAGCAGGATATAAATCCAGTAAAAAAGTGCTAGGGCACGCTGGTTAGCAATCAGAAAGTTTATTCCACAACAAGTTAAAATCCACTCTAGGTGCTCCACTCGAGAAACAAAAATATCAGCCCAACAAGGAAATGTGTAACACGCCAAAGAAATATATTAACGCTCTTACATCCACACTTCAAATATGCGTTTTCGTCCATAGGACTTCATCAGACAATCTAATTCCTTTAACACACATTTAAATACTAGATGTATTGAATATAATGAACTTAATTATCCATAGAGCTTTATCTATTAATTCAAACACACCAATCTATATGCATAGTTCATGAATATTAATGCCTATCATTGTAAAGTGCTTTAGTGCTTAATGTTTTAAAATATAATTATACACATTAAAAGTGACATTTAAAAACTGACATGAAGCAAATTGTTAAAATGATTAAATGCTAAGTTTCAAATATTAATTGATTACATATATAAATATAAATAAATAATAAAAAAATTATAATAAAAAAATTAACATTCAATCCTTAAGAGTGTTTTGTTATGAATGGGAACTGACTTTACATACAATGATAGTGCCATCTGGTGTCCATATCCAGAAATACACTATAATTTGTTAGCTCTTATTTTTAGTAGAGGTGAAATTGTGAGAAAATCATTAATCCCTGGATTAGTGTTGGAATCTAGGTTGACCTGCCACCATAACTCCTTACTTTCCAAGATTTCCTCCCAAAGGCCCCCCCTAATATCTGGCTTAACTTGATCCAACACATAAAATTCAAATTTAGTTTCAGGGCATATATTAATATGTTTGTATAATGCATTAGTATTTTTTGCTTTCAGAATGTCATAATTATGTTCATATATTCTCCGTTTCAAACATCTTTCCGTTTTACCCACGTAAAACGACTGACATTTCTGACAAATAGCAATATATACTACCCCTCTACTCTCACAATTATAATAATTCTTACTTTTTATCCTTCTCTTTCTACTTTATATATATATTTCTGCCTTATTCATAATATATGGACACTGATGGCATCTGCCACATTTGTATGTCCCCCTCCTC